>NC_067435.1:6374191-6685788 GCF_009764475.1 Pristis pectinata | reverse complement strand
TTATTTCAGATTTCCTGCATCTAGACTTTCCTGTCAAAACCTTGCTAAAACCCATATAGACAACATTAAGTTTTCCTTGACTGTCCTACTGGTCTTGATTAACCTTTGACTTTCTAAGTGAAAATTTATGCTCTTCCTCAGCAATTCCAACAATTTGCCCACAATCCAAGTTAAACTAACTGATATACAGTATAATTTCTTGGTTTATCACTTCCTTTTACAACTCTCATCTTACAGAAGCAACAAGCAATCTGTTGGAGGAACTCAGCGAGTTGAGCATCGTCTGTGGGGGGAAGGAACTGTCGAAATTTTGGGTCAAAACCCTGCAGTGTTTCGACCCAGAATGTCAGCAATCCCTTTCCTCCCACAGATGCTGCTCGACTTGCTGAGTTCCTCCAGCAGATTGTTTGTTCCTGCAGATTCCGGCGTCTGCAGTCTCTTGTGTCTCTACAACTTCACAGAACACTGCTGCAGCCAGAAAGGCTTGAAAAATTGTTGTCAAAACCTTTGCAATTTCATCCCTTACTTCTTCTAACAGCCTAGGATATATTTCATCTGGGGCTGGTGACTTATTCACTTTCAAAGATGCTAAACCCCTAAAGAACATAAGAAACAGAAGCAGGCATTGCTCTTTCTGCTCCTTGTATCCGTTCTGTCATGGCTCACCTTCCCCGAACTAACCCTATATCCCTCAATTTCCTTAAAATGTAAAGATATTTCAGTCTCTGTATTGAAATATATTCAGCAACTGAACTTCAAAAGCTCTCTTGGTTAGAGAATTCCAAAGATTCACTACACAGAAGATGAAGAAATTTCTTCTTTTTTCAGCCCTGAAAGGACAACCTCTTATCTTGAGGTATAAGATATCTTGAGGTTCTAGATACCCTAGTCAGGGTAACATCAACTCTGCATCTGCACTGTCAAGTCTTGTAAGAATTTTGTATGTTGCAATGAGAGCACTGTTCATTGTTATAAACTCAAGAGCATAGCTCCAGTCTGCTTAATCTGTCTTCACAGGGCACTCCCCCATCTCAGGAATCAATCTGGTGAACGTTTGTTGCACTCCCTCTACTTCACATGTTCCTCTTTCAGTAGTGAATCCCACATCTGTATGCAATATCCCAGCCATAGTCTCACTAGGGCTCTATATAATTGCAGTAGGATGGCTTCACCCTTGTACACAAATCCTCATAAAATAAAGGCCAACATATGTTTTCCTCCCTATTTCCATGCTGTACCTTCACATTAACTTTCACTGATTCATGTACAAGGAAACTCAGGTCTCTCTGAACACCAACACCATTCAATCTCTCACCATTTAAGATAAGAGTTCTTTACTAGTCACATGTACATCAAAATACACAGTGAAATGCACCTTTTGCGTAGAGCGTTCTGGGGGCAGCCCACAAGTGTCGCCACTCTTCCAGCACCAACACAGCATGCCCACAGCTTCCTAACCTGTATGTCTTTGGAATGTAGGAGGAAACCAGAGCACCCGGAGGAAACCCATGCAGACACGGGGAGAACGTACAGACCTTGGAATTGAACGTACAGACAGCGTCTGGAATTGAACCTGGGTAGTTGGTGCTGTAATAGCATTATGCTAACCACTACACTACCATGCCTGCATTTTCACTGTAGGTATATCCTGCCTATGGAATTTCTCCTGAAGGATGTATGGTGCAGATTCAGCAGAAAGAAGAAAGGGTTGACTTATGACCAGGCCTGTGAATAGAAGGTTAAGGATGGTATAATTTTGTGAGAAGTTTAAGATGATTAAAGGAATTGAAAAAGTGGAGAGTTCAGAATAAGAAATCATAAAATTAACGAATTTAGAAATAAAAACTGAAAGTGCTGGAAATACTGGTGAGAAGAGGAAAGTTTAAAGGATATATGCGGGTAGGTGCCTGGAATGGCTGCCAGGGGTAGTGGTGGAAGGAGATATGACAGGGATGTTTAAGAGGCTTTTAGATAGGCACATGAATTGCAGGGAATAGAGGAATATGGATCGTGTGCAGGCAAATGAGATTTAGATAATTTAGCATCGAGTTCAGCACAGATATCATTTGCCAAAGGGCCTGTTCCTGTGCTGTACTGTTCTATGTTCTATGTTTTAATACCCAGCAGTTCAGGCAGTATCTGTGGACAGAGATAACAACAAGATAACGTACAGGTTTAACAAGTATTACATGGTTCTGAGACAAACTGGGAAGGCTGGTTATCTGAGGCATGAGGGCTGCAATGTGCTGAGTTAAAAGAGGAAACACTGTCCCTCATGCCTGGACTTCATTGGAACAGCATAAGAGGCCAAAGACAGAGCGGGTCAGAGTGGGAGTCAGAGGGAGAATTAAAATGACAGGCAAATGGAAGCAGGGGCGCAGTTGCTCAATCTGTGTTTTGTTTCTCCAGCGTAGGGGAGGCCACATTGTGAGTACCAAATGCACCACACTAGATTGGATACACTAGATGGAAAGACCTGCAATTGATTTGCTGCTTCACCAGGAAGAACTGTTTGGATCTGGATTGCAAGAAAGGAAGAGGTAAAAGGGGCAGGTATTGCATCTGCTGCAATTGCATGGGAAGGAGCCATGAGAACGGGAGGGGGTCTTGGTGGGGACGGAAGAGTGAACAAGGGAGTCACAGAGGGAAAGATCCTTTCAGAATACTGAAAGGGGAAGTCGGGGAGATGTGTCTCATCGTGGCACCATGTTGATGATGGCAAGAATTGTGAGGATGACTCTTCAGATGTGAAGGCTGGTGGGATGTTACTGAATATTGAAAGGCCTGGATAGAGTGGACGTGGAGAGGAAGTTTCCAGTAGTGGGAGAGTCTAGTATCAGAGGGCACAGCCTCAGGATAAAAGGACGTCCCTTTAGAACAGAGATGAGTTGGAATTTCTTCAGCCAGAGGGTGGTGAATCTGTGGAATTCATTGCCACAGACCGCTGTGGAGGTCAAGTCATTGGGTATATTTAAAGCGGAGGTTGATAGTTTCTTGATTAGTAAGGGCGTCAAAGCTTACAGGGAGAAGGCAGGAGAGTGGAGTTGAAAGGGAAAAATAAATCAGCCATGATTGAATGGAGGAGCAGACTTGATGGGCTGAATGGCCTGATTCTGCTCCTATGTCTTATGGTCTTATGGGTGGAAGGTGAGGACAATGGAGCCCTATCCTTGCCCTGGGTGTGTGGTCAGGGAATGGAAGTGAAAGTGCAGTAAATGGAGCAGACACAGTTGAGACCCCTGTCATCTATGGTGGAGGGGAAGCCACAATTAAGCAGAAAAGGGAAACATCAGAACAGGTGTAATGAAGAAGGAGAGACTGGGGAAATGTCGTGGAGTCCTTACGTGATGCAGAGTGTGAGGAGGTGTAGTCGAGGTAGCTGTGCGAGTCTGTGGACTTGTTATGTATGCCAGGTGTAGTCGAGGTAGCTGTGCGAGTCTGTGGACTTGTTATGTATGCCTATCCTGTCTCCTAAGATGGCAAAAAGGGAAGTGAACCATGCAAAAGTGAGAACTGGGTAGAAATAGACATAGAACATAAAATGGTACAGAACAGGAACAGGCCCTTCGGCCCACAATGTTGTGCTGAACTAATTAAACACCTAACTAAACAAATCCCTTCTGCCTACAAAATGTCCATATCCCTCCACTCCCTGCACATTCATGTGCCTAGCTAAAAGCCTCTTAAACATCTCTATTGTATCTGCCTCCACCACCACCCCTGGCAGCACATTCCAGGCACCCATCACTCTCTGTGTAAAAATTTGCCCCATACATCTCCTTTGAACCTACCCCCTCTCACCTTAAATGTATGCCCCCTGGTATTGGATATGTCGGCCCTGGGAAAAAGATACCAGCTCTCTGTCTATCCATGCCCCTCATAATCTTATAAACTTCTACCAGGTCTCCCCTTAGCCTCTGCCGCTCTGGAGAAAACAACCCAACCTCACCTTTTAGCACATGCCCTCTAATCCAGGCAGCATCCTGGTAAACCTCTTCTGCACCCTCTCCAAAGTTCCCACTGGGGCGACCAGAACTGAATGCAATACTCCAGATGTGGCCTAACCAGGGTTTTATAAAGCTGCAACATAACTTCCTGACTCTTGAACTTAGTGCCTTGACTAATGAGGGCAACCATGCCATACGCCTTCTTTACCACCCTATCAATCTGTGCAGCCACTTTCAGGGAGCTATGGACTTGGACCCCAAGATACCTCTGTAGATCAATATTGTAAAGGGTCTTGTCATTAACAGTGTACTGGCCCTTTATATTTGATCTCCCAAAGTGCAACACCTCACATTTGGCTGGATTAAACTCCATCTACCATTTCTCTGCCCATATCTGCAACTGAGCTATATCCCACTGTATCCTTTGGCAATCTTCTACACTATCCACATTGCCACCAATCTTTGAGTCATCTGTGAACTTACTAACCCACCCATCTACACTTTCATCCAAGTCATTTATATACATCACAAACAGCGGAGATGCCAACAATATTGAAACTTTTGAGTTCTATACAGGAAGCAGCCCAGTCAACACTGTACTGGAGAATGAGGTGAGGGAGGGGGTCTGATTAGGACTGAAAGAAGAACTGTTTGACGTATCCCACTAAGGGACAGGCATGGCTTTGCCCCAAGTGAGTTTCCATAACGACAACTCTGATTTAGAGGAACTGAACAGAGGTAAAGGAGAAGTTCCACTGAGATTGGGTCTGTGGTCAGGATCTGTACAGGAGGGTGGTGATGGAGATGGGCCTCCATTCAAGGAAGAAACAAAGGGCCCTCAGGCCATTCTAGGCTGGAGTGAAGGTGTATAAAGACTGGACACCCATGGTGAAAGTGGGACGAGGAAAAGTGGTAGAGAGCATCAGATGTGTCACAAATTTAATTGTGAAGAGACAAGTTGAGAAAGAATAGAGTCAAGACGGAAGAAATAAGTTCTGTGAGACAAGAACAAGCTGAAACAATGGGTCTACTAATGGATCTTAGGAAGGAGGTAAAAGTGTGCTGTGTGGTCGGGAGACAATGAGGCTGGAGGTGTGGAGGGAAGTTCTCCAGAGGAAAGGGAAACAATGGCTTGATGTTCGATAGTGGGGTCACGGTCCAGAGGAAGGTAAGAGGATGCATTAGAGAGGCACTGCAAGGTACAGATCAGTTCACCATGCAACAACAGCACCCCTAATGTTTCCAGAATATGCCTCTGTGTGTGTGTGTGTGTGCGGTCACTGTGTGTGTTTGTGTGTGTGTGTGTGTGTGTGTGTGTGTGTGTGTGAGCATGTGTATGTGTGTGTACGCATGTGTATGTATGCCTGTGTGTGTGTGTGTGTGTGTGTGTGTGTGTGTGTGTGTGTGTGTGTGTGGTGAGAGTGTCTGTTTGTGTGGTGAGAATGGTGAGCAAGTATATGTGTGTGTATCTGTGCTGTGTGTGGTCAGAGTATGCCTCTGTGTGTGTGTGTGTGTGTGTGTATGTGTGTGGTGAGAGTGTGTGAGCATGTGTATGTGTGTGTACGCATGTGTATGTATGCCTCTGTGTGTGTGTGTGTGTGTATGTGTGTGGTGAGAGTGTGTGAGCATGTGTATGTGTGTGTACGCATGTGTATGTATGCCTCTGTGTGTGTGTGTGTGTGTGTGTGTGTGTGTGTGTGTGTGTGTGTGTGTGTGTGTGTGTGGTGAGAGTGTCTGTTTGTGTGGTGAGAATGGTGAGCAAGCATATGTGTGTGTATCTGTGCTGTGTGTGGTCAGAGTATGCCTCTGTGTGTGTGTGTGTGGGTGGTGAGAGTGTGTGAGCATGTGTATGTGTGTGTACGCATGTGTATGTATGCCTGTGTGTGTGTGTGTGTGTGTGTGTGTGTGTGTGTGTGTGTGTGTGTGTGTGTGTGGTGAGAGTGTCTGTTTGTGTGGTGAGAATGGTGAGCAAGCATATGTGTGTGTATCTGTGCTGTGTGTGGTCAGAGTATGCCTCTGTGTGTGTGTGTGTGTGTGTGTGTGTGTGTGTGGGTGGTGAGAGTGTGTGAGCATGTGTATGTGTGTGTACGCATGTGTATGTATGCCTGTGTGTGTGTGTGTGTGTGTGTGTGTGGTGAGAGTGTCTGTGTGGTGAGAATGGTGAGCAAGTATATGTGTGTGTATCTGTGCTGTGTGTGGTCAGAGTATGCCTCTGTGTGTGCGTGTGTGTGTGTGTGTGTGTGTGTGTGTGTGTGAGCATGTGTGTGTGTGTACGCATGTGTATGTATGCCTCTGTGTGTGTGTGTGTGTGTGTGTGTGTGTGTGTGTGTGTGTGTGTGTGTGTGTGTGTGTGTGTGTGGTGTTAATTCTGTGCAGCAGTTCCTGGTCTCCAGTCCTCTCAGATCTCCTCGCTGAAGGACCAAGACCTTGCTCTGTCAAGCCCATCAGGTAGCCAATATGCATTGGCTACCCCATCTTAAAAGGATTTATGCACAAGTGTCACCCACTCCACAGAACCACAGTGGAAGCAAGTCACCATCAACCCCGAGGGCCTACCCAAGACAAAGAAGAAAAAAGGGACTCACCTGAAACAAAATCAAGATGGACACCATCCTGACCTGTGTGCAGTTTTGATCTGCTTGCCTAACAAAGGATGTCCTAGCCATACAAGGATGGCAGCAACAATTCACTAGACTGGTTCCAGGGACAGCAGGTATGCTATATGAGGAAAGGATGAGTAGATGAGGCTTGTATTCTCTGGGATTTAGAAGAATGAGAGGAGATCACATTGAACCCTACAAAATGCTTACAAGGCTCAACTGGGTGGATTACAGGGAGGATGTTGAGGATTCTCAAACCAGGGGTCACAATCTCAGAACAAGGGGTAGGCAAGAGATGAGAGAACCTCTTTCATGCAAACAGTGAATCTTTGGAATTCTCGACCCTGGAAGGCTGTAGAGGCTCAGCCATTGAGTTAATTCAAGACACAGATTGATAGTTTTCTGCATTTTAAGAGAATCAAAGGATATGGGGATAATGCAGGAAAATGACAATGAGGGAGAAGATCAGCCATGATCTTGATCAGTGGCAGAGCAGACTTGAAAGACCAAAAGGCTCCTGGTGTTCTCATCAGAACTCATTGCCATCTTTAAATAATATTTTGTACTTCAAGTGAGAGGAGGCTAAACTCAATCTATTGTTGACAGCTGCATCTGGTATGGTAGTTCCATGAAAATAATAAAAAATGAAATAAAAACAGAAATTCCTGGAAATGTTCAGCAGGTCAGGCAGCATCTGTTGAGGGAGAAAGAGTTAATGCTTCAGAATCAGAATCAGATTTATTATCACAGACCTTTAGGTCATGAAATTCATTGTTTTGCAGCAGCAGTACTGTGCAAAGACATAAAATTATTATCAATTACAAAATAAATAAATAGTGCAAAAAAAGGAACAAGTGATCATGGGTTCATCGACCATTCAGAAATCTGATGGCAGAGGGGAAGAAGCTGTTCCTAAATCATTGAGTGTGGGTCTTCAGGCTCCTGTACCTCATCCCCGATGGTAGTAATGAGAAGAGGTCATGTCCCAGATGGTGAGGGTCCTTAGTGATGGATGCCATCTTCTTGAGACACTGCCTCTTGAAGATGTCCTTGACATCAGACTCTATTCACAAAGCTCCAGATAATGAAGATGATAAGCTATCTTTATTAGTCATATGTACATCAAAACACACAGTGAAATGCAGCTTTTGCGTAGAGTATTCTGGGGGCAGCCCGCAAGTGTCGCCACGCTTCCGGCGCCAACGTAACATGCCCACAACTTCCTAACCTGTACATCTTTGGAATGTGGGAGGAAACCGGAGCACCTGGAGGAAACCTGCGCAGACATGGGGAGAACATACAAACTCCTTACAGACAGCGGCTGGAATTGAACCCAGGTCACTGGTGCTGTAATAGTGTTACGCTAACCGTTACACTGCCGTGCTTGCCTCAATGGACCAGTTGATCCTGCTCTGCAAACTAACCCAACAGGTTGTGGATATCTGACAAGTTTCCTCTTGCAGTTCAGAGTAAACACTTTGTCCTTACTTAGGTGATCAACATAATTCATGAAATTTCCCTGTAAATGTCTGCTTTAAGAACCAGATAAATCCCAGATGCTTCCCCAGATAAATCCCTCATCCCTGTATAATCCCAGTAATCTCCCCTGCACCCTCTCCAGAAACTTGTTATGCTTCCCAAAGTGTACTGCCCTAAAAGGAATGGAAAACAGCAGATTCCTGACCTTTTCCAGCATCGACAACTTTTCCTTTTAGTCACATTCAACACAGACTAGATTTAACATATCACAAGTACCGGTAAAGTCCTGGCAACTGTCACACAGAAAAAGTTGCCCTACCTGCAGTGCCCGAGGAAGAAGATGGGAGGAATCTTGTGTGCAGCACGTAGGCCATAAATAAAATCAGGAGGTGCTATAAAGGTTCAGCAGATCAAACAGTTTTTGTCCAAAGAAACACAGTTTAGACTCTAATTGGATAGCATTGTTAAAGCACTCTGGACTTTTTATCATTCTATGTCTGTTGGTAACCCAATTTCCAACTGAAAGACCAACATGGTCACTCACTGCTGTGCCTCATGAATGCCAACATCAACACTGCAATGGTCATTAAAGCCAAACTCCATTAAGCCCCTACTGATAAGCACATCAACTATTGAACAACACTCAATAACAGTTTAACCCGTTCCTAAGACAGGGAGTAGAAGCTAACAGAGGAGTCCTTTCCACCCTCTAGATTCAGAACTAATCTGGGGCTCTCGTGGTTGAAGTGACTCAACCTCAATGCAAAAGCTTGTGAGCGGCTTAGAGAGTTAACAAGAGGTCATGCTTGATATGTGATGTTAGAGAGTCAACGTTAGCCATTGATGAACTGCCAAGCACCTAAATCTGGGTGTGTGGTAAGAATACAAAAGGGACTACAGATGCTGGAATCTGAAACAAAAAAACAGAAGTGTTATGGCTGTGTCACCAGTGGTCTGGAGGTCTGACTAAGAGCCTAGAGTGTGAATGCAAAGGCAACAATTGTAGTTTGATATTTTGGATCACCACAATGATTGGCTTATACCTGTTAAAGTGGCCATTGTAAACCACACCGCCCTTCCCCAAATCACCTCACTGTCTAGTTCTGATGAAAGGATACTGACTTGAAACATTAACTTTGTTTCTTTCTCCACAGATGCTGTCTGATCTGCAGAGCATTTCCAGCATTTTCTGGTTTTATTTTAGATTTCCATCAACTGCAGGTTTTTCTTTTGCTTTTTGGATATGCTCGCCTTGGCAGGTCTGGTCTATATGTGACCCTAATCTCAAACCAGTACGAATCTCCTCAGCTGGGCACTCGGGGCACCAGGCGATGAGCAGTAGTTGTCTTGTGTGCCAGCAAAACTCACACCCTTGAGGATTTGAAACAATTGGTCTAGCCTTGCAGTTCATTATCTGTAACCCTTGATGATTAGTGGAAGGTGTACTTGTAATTCTGCAAAATGTAAATAATCAAAGTCATGTGCCACTGAATTTCACAAACCAGGAACATGCCAAGCTGAATACAGCAGAGCTGATGATACAGTTGAGGTAAAAGGCTCTGGACTGCACAGAGGAAGTTTCTGTGAGGGATCCCACCTCCAACCTGCTCTTGTGTGAACCAACATACCCCAGTGTAAAGTGTATCTGTATGATGCCCAGAGTCAAATACTGTGGTCTATGTTTTACTTACCCACAGCACCCACTTTTTGAATGTAAATCCTTTCACAGATAGAACGTAGAACATGGAACAGTACAGCACAGGAACAGGCCCTTCAGCCCACAATGTCTGCGCTGAACACGATGCCGAATTAATCTCTTCTGCCTGCACGTGATCCATATCCCTTCGTTCCCTGCATATTCGTGTGTCTATCTGACAGCCTCTTACATGCCACTATCATATCTGCTTCCACACTACCCCTGGCAGCCCGTTCCAGGCACCCACCACTTGCCCCACACATCTCCTTAAAACTTTCCCCCTCTCACCTTAAATGCATGTCCTCTAGTACTTGATATTTCTACCCTGGGAAAAAGATTTTGTCTACCCTATCTATACAAAGATATATCTGGAATTTGCTGGAAGTAATATACAGGGGTTTTAACTATACATCACAATATGCATTTTAGTTGCCATGGCCAAAATAAAATTAACTTCTTCAACTGATTAAAACGGATTGTTGGTGGACTGTCTTTACCCCTCGTTGTCTTGGTGTAGCAGCCAGCATAATCAAAGACCCCACCCACCCAGGACATTCTCCCTTCTCTCCCATTGGGTAGAAGATACAGGAGCTTGAGGGCATGTACCACCAGACTTAAGGAGAGCTTCTACCCCACTGTGATAAGACTATTGAACGGTTCCCTTATACAATGAGATCAACTCTGACCTCATGATCTACCTTGTTGTGTCTTTGCACCTTATTGCACTGCACTTTCTCTGTAGCTGTGACACTTTATACTGTTATTATTTTTTACCTGTACGACATCAATGCACTCTGTACTAACACAAATGTAACTGCACTGTGTAATGAATTGACCTGTACAATCGGTTTGTAAGACAAGCTTTTCACTGTACCTCGGTACAAGTGACAATAATAAACCAATACCAATACCAATACACTTAAATCACCAATGTTCACTCAAAAGGGAAGTACATTTTAAAACATAATGTGAATTCTGCACCACCTAATGGCGTGAAGCAGTACTGCAGATATCACATTCTGTTCCAAAATTTCCCATTTGAGTGAACATTGGTGTTTTAAGTTTATTTTTAATCTGTTGAAGAAGTTAATTTTAGTTCACAGCAATGCAGTTACTAGCTCAACAACACCAGATCACACACAACACACATAAGTATGTGCTTTGATTTATCACCAGTAAATTACATATTTACAAATTGTTGGTAATAGAAGCAGGAAATGCAATAAATTGAAAGGTATTCCGCATAATAAAACCTTAGCAATCCACAAAGATGGTGCAGTGTCCAGACAGGAATTAATATATTTAGTTACATGGTAATGGTTTAACAGAAGCTAATCGTTCTTTGGTACATGGCTCAAAAGGGCCATTGTTTACAATGTAAAGCTCAACAGTCACACGTAGCAGCACGGTCAACTTAACAAAGCAGTCGCTATGAGCAGGATCTCTACACCATGTTCAAGAAAAGTTTAATGTTATAAAGTAATGAAGGGGTTAGGTAGAATATCTACAGAGAAAGGATAAAGATATAACCAATTCCATTGATATTAGAGGGAATAAATTAAAGAGATTGACTAAAGAACCAGGGAAGATATGAGGAAAATCTTTTTCACTTGTGTGCATGATTGGGATCTGGAACGTACAGTGCTGATAGGGTGATGGAAAGATATCTAATAGAAGCATTCAAAAGAGAAATGGACAAATATGAACATCAATATCTCTAACCAGTATCCACTCTCCTCAGTCCCCCTTTTTTCCCCCTTATCTCACTGGCCCTATCACCCCTTCTCTTTCCCCTCTCCTGCCCCTCAATCTGCCCATCACCTACACATTCCCCACTCCAGTTCCCCTCCTCCCCTTTATTCCATGGTCGACTGTCCTCTCCGATCAAGTTCCATCTTCCTCAGTCCTTTGTCCCTTCCACCTGTCACCTCCCAGCTTCTGACATCATTCCCACTCTCCCTCTCCCTCACCTGCCTATCCCCCCCCCCACCTGGATCCACCCAACACCCGCCAGCTCTTGCTCCACCCCTTCCCCCCACCTTTGTATACTGGCCATCTCCCCTCTTTTTTTTCCAGTCCAGATGAAGGGTCTCGACCCAAAACGTCAACTGTCCATTTGCCTCCATAGATGCTGCCTGACCTGCTGAGTTGGGATGGATAAATATTTGAAAGTAAAATAAAAGTTGCAACATATCAGGGAATATTAAGCAGATTTATCCTCTACTGTCTGTAGAAGAAATAAGAGATGACCTCATTGAGATACAAAATTCTATAGAGGCTTGGCAGGGTAGATGCTGGATGTCTAGAACCAGGGATCACAAGTCTCAACATTAGTGGTCAGCCATTTGGGACTGAGATGGGAAGACATATATTTACTCAGAGGGGAGTGTCAGTCACTGTGCATATTTAAGACAGAAATCAATAGATTTTGTCGATATTAGGGGGATAAAGGAATGAGGTTAGTTCAAGAAAGTGGCACTGAGGTAAAAAGAAAGACTATGATCTTGTCGAATATTGGAGCAGGTGTGAGGGGCCAAATAAACCACTCTCGCTCTTTTGTCTTATGGAATGTTAGGGAGAGGGACTAACAGCGCTTTGAGAGAGCTGGTTGAATGAGTATGGTAGGAGGGTGGTTACAATACTTGCATGGCATAGTAATGCAGTAGGTAGTATCGTTGTCTCACAGCTCCAGCAACCTAGGTTTGATTCTGACCTCCAGTGATGTCTGGAATTTGCACATTCTCCATGTCCACATGGGGTTCCCCAGGTGCTCCAGTTTCCTCCCACACTCCAAAGACAAGTTAATATAATTTTGAATGTGCATGTGTTTTTATTACCAATTTCAATTCAATTACATTTTATGGAGACTGGAAGTTCTTAAATTCATTCACCTGAGTTGTTTTAATACCAGAAAATACCCAATTTTGCCTTTATAAACTGAAACTGAACCAAAAATAAAAACTGAAAAATTCAACTCCTAATGCCCTATCAGCACTGTACGTTCCAAATCCTGATCATGCACACAAGTGAAAAAGGTTTTCCTCATACCTTCCCTGGTTCTTTAGTCAATCTCTTTAATTTATTCCCTCTAATATCAACTCCAGCTCCTAAAAATTCAACTCCTTAAGATATCAGTGGTATCCATGGGGTCTGCTACTTATAATGAAATGTCTAAGAAAGATCAACTGTTACCCTCCAGTCTCTGCAAACGTAGATGGAAGTAATTACTTTTACAAGGATTGACTATAATCTTGTGTGGGTATGTATTAATCCCAATGTTTACTGAAATGATTCAAAAGTCAAATTATAAGGGATAAAAGCAAACTGAATGTATTTATACAGTTTTGGTTTGAAGCTAAAGATAGCTAGTTACCACTGCTGCATTTCCATGAAGTATAAAAGTTGGGTCTAAAATAGATTTTTAGTCTCTGTAGTTTTAAGTATTGCATGAAAACCTGCTATGCCCATTGAGCATTTTCAATGGGCTCTTTGCTATGCTAATTCTTTCTGGCTCGTGGCAGCACATTCACACAAAACGGCACTCTTGGGTACAGGGCCACAGGTGGAGATTCACCCTTGGGAGCAGATCCACAGACTTAGCTTCTTATGACTGTGGTCAGTGAATTTCAGTGGGTGTATGGTCCTGCCAGCCTGAGCCCATCATTGCCCTCAGTCACGCCTTGTGTTCCAAGGTTCACCGCTGTTGACACAGAGAGGAAATGTTGCACAGCCTCTTATTGCGGAAAATGGCGAAACAAACTGCCCTCCTCTGGTTGAAGTTAACTTCATGCAAACCAGAGTATGAAGATGTTTATCTGTGCACTCCCCAATTCATTCACCTCATCAGAGGTGAAATATTTTTCTTTTAACAGTTTCCAATTTCCATTCTAACATTTCAGTCTTTGTATCCTGGAATGGATTACCAAACTCGGGGGGGCCAGTTCAAACTCAGCTATTTTGCTGTGGGGCTGGAATCACTGGCTATTAGAGCCATAGAACCATAGAACACTACAGCACAGAAAATAGGCCATTCAGCCCTTCTAGTCTGTGCCGAAACTTTATTCCGCTAGTCCCATTGACCTGCACTCAGTCCATAACCCTCCAGACCTCTCCCCTCCATATATCTATCCAGTTTATTCTTAAAACTTAAGAGTGAGCCCGCATTTACCACGTCATTCTGGGTTAGAATTGCAGAATCTTTTCCTGAAAGGCACCAGTGATCCAGGTAGATTTTTTTATGATGATCCAATAGTTTTATGTTTACGATTTCTCATATTAGTTTGTTTTAAATCCTGGTTTATTTAACTAACTGAAGTTAACTTCTCCAACTACAGTAAGTCCCCAGGTTATGACAGGGTTCCGTTCCTGAGAACTGTTTGTAAACCAAAATGTCTATGTCAGAAATGAACAAAACGGGGGAGAAGATCGCAGAAGCAGCTGTGACATGAGAGCGAGCAGGCATAGGAAGAGCAAGTGAGTAAGTCTGCTCAGCGGTCCCAGCTCTGCTCAGCTTGACCCAGTCCCCAATTGTTGTGTCTCAGGGGTGGGTGGGGAGAGGAGGCATGTGGCAATGCCCTGTTCCCACCCTGCAGAAGATGCCTGCAGCCCAACAGCAGCCGGAAAATCCATCCCCATCCAATCTGCTGGTCTCCCAAACACTCATTCCTATGTATGGGTGTCCATAAGTCAGGTGTTTGTAACCTGCGTAGGACCTGTACCATGGTGAAAATTGTAATTAATTGTGGCTTCAGGATCAGTAGCCCGAAAACAACCTCTAGCTGTGGTATCCCATCTTTTGTCATATCCCTAACAGCATTGAAAGAGGGGCACAGAAGGGAAACTTTCCTCCACTGCAGAGGTGTCTAAAACCATTGGTTTAGAATAAGGTGTGAGATGTTTAGAGATGATCCAAGGAGTTTTTTCACCTCTATGGAATCTGGAACTCACTGCCTGAGGGGGTGCTGGAGGCAGGGACTCTCACAACACTAAGCATCCAGATAAGCATCTGAATTGCCAATCCATAGATGGCTACAGGCGGAGAGGTGAAAAATGGGATTAATATAACTGGGTATCTGATGGTTAGCAAGAACATAGAAACATAGAAAAACATACAGCACAATTCAGGCCCTTTGGCCCACAAAGCTGTGCCGAACATGTCCCTACCCTAGAAATTACTAGGCTTACCCATAGCCCTCTATTTTTCTCAGCTCCATGTACCTATCCAAAAGTCTCTTAAAAGACCCTATCGTATCTGCCTCCACCGCCGTTGCCGGCAGCCCATTCCATGCACTCACCACTCTGAGTAAAAAACTTACCCCTGACATCTCCTCTATACCTACTCCCCAGCACCTTAAACCTACGTCCTCTTGTGGCCACCATTTCAGCCCTGGGAAAAAGCCTCTGACTATCCACACGATCAATGCATCTCATCATCTTATACACCTCTATCAGGCCCCCCCCTCATCCTCCTTCGCTCCAAGGAGAAAAGGCCGAGTTCCCTCAACCTGCTTTCATAAGGCATGCTCCGCATTCCAGGCATCATCCTTGTAAATCTCCTCTGCACCCTTTCTATGGCTTCCACATCCTTCCTGTGGTGAGGCCACATGGTGGGACAAAAGGACCTGTTTCAGCCTGACACTCTGTGAAGTCATTTGCCTATCGATTCAATGCTAGCTTTCATACCAATCTCATCAATCCCATTCCCTGTGACCCATTCTCTCTTACATCCATTCACTCCCACTAATTCTCCTGACACTGACCTACACTTGGCCTAACTTGTAAGTTTGTCCGATGCCAGTTAACCTAACAACTAGCATGTCTTTGGAAAATGGAGGGAAACCAGAGCACCTGGGGGGAACTCACAAGGAGAACATGCAAACTCCATACAAATGGCATCAGAGGTCAGGATCAAACTCAGGTGCTACAGCTGTGAGACAGCAGCACTACCTACTGCACCAGTGTACCACCCATTTCCGAGTTGTCTATCTTTTACAACACTGTTGCTCTAAGATTTGATATCAGGTTGTTTTCCACTGTGGATTAACAATTATTCTATATTTATTCATATCTTTGATAAGATGACACAAGGTTGCACAGTTCTGGAGGTAACTGAGGATTGAATAACACACTGAAAACAAAGAGTAGGAATAAACAGATCATTTTCAGGTCAAGAGACTGTGACCAGGGTTTGGTGCTGAGCTCCCAAGTTGTTCACGATCAACATTGAGGATTTAGATGAGGGGATCAAACAATATATATCAAGCTTGCTGTGGGCCGTAAGGAGGATGTAGATTGCTTCAGGGGCTTAGAGACAGATTAAAAGACAAAAACATGGCAGATGTGGAAGAATTGTGAGGTCCTCTACTATGTGAAAAGAAATCTAGGGTATTTTTTAAATGGTGAAAGATTGAAAGGTGTTGGTGTTCAGAGTGACCTGGGTGTCCTTGTACACTAATCACTAAAAGTAAACATGCCAGTTCAACAAGCAATTAGGAAGGCAAACAATACGTTGGCTCTAGATGCGAGAGGATTTGAGTAAAAGAGGAGAGACATCTTGATTCAATCATTTAAAGTCCTCGTTACACTATATCTGTAATACTGTGCACAGATCTGGTCCCCCTACCCAAGAAAGAATATACTTGCAACAGAGGGAGTGCAGTAAAGTTCACCAGATTGATTTCTTAGGATGGTTGGTTTGGCCTGTGAGATTAAGCAGTCAAAGCCTGTTCACTCTTGAGTTTAAGAGATGATCTTATTGAAACTTACAAGGTTCTAAGAGGCTTCACGGGGTTGATGAGGAGGCTGGCTCAGATGTCTAAAACCAGGGGTCACACTCTCATAATAAGGAGCTGCCTTTCCGGGCAGGGTTGGGAAGACATTTCTTCACAAAGTGAATCTTTGGAATTCTCCAAGACAGTTGGGAAGGTGCAGTCGCTGAGTACATTCAAGGCAGAGATCAGTAGATTTCTGTATATTAAGGGAATCCTGGGATTGTGCAAGAAGGCGGTGCTGAGGTAAAAGATGTTACTGAATGGCAGAGCAGGCACAAGGAGGCAAATGACCTCCTCCTGCTATGGTTTATTTTCTTATATTTGACACAAAGTGCAGCATAATCTGATTTGCCCCCTACACTGCTCTACCCTGCTACTTTTTCAGATTCTAACACAGTTTGGACGATGTCAAAAATTGAAAGGCCACGATGAACTCAAGTTCATTCACCCTTTGTTCTGATGTAAAAATTGAGGCAAGTCTCCGAAGCCCTTGTCCACATGATCATTCCATGCAGGGGTGCAACAGCCACTAGAGAACAGGCAGAAAGAACTTGCACTTTTCTGGCACCTTCTACAATCTAAGTACCTGGTCCTTAGACAGCATCTTCCAAATCCACGGACTCTACCAGCTAGAAGGCCAAGGCCAGCAAAAGCATGGAGCACAACCACCTGGAAGTTGCCCTCCAAGCCACACACCATGATGACTGGTCACTGGTCAAAACCCTGGAGCTTTCTCTACAGGAAGGAGAGAGCATGGTGGCATGGTGTCATGACAACAACATTTCCCTCAGTGTCAACAAAAGAGCTGGTTATTGACTTCAGGAAAGGGGACGGTGTACATACACCTGTCTACATCAACGGTGCTGAGGTCGAGAGGGTTGAGAGCTTCAAGTTCCTGGGAGTGAACATCACCAATAGCCTGTCCTGGTCAAATCACATAGATGCCATGGCCAAGAAAGCTCACCAGCACCTCTACTTCCTTAGGAGGCTAAAGAAATTCGGTATGTCCCCTTCGACACTCACCAACTTTTATCGATGCACCATAGAAAGCATCCTATCTGGATGTATCACGGCTTGGTAGAACAACTGCTCTGCCCAGGACCACAAGAAACTGCAGAGAGTTGTGGACACAGCCGAGCACATCACGGAAACCAGCCTCCCCTCCTTGGACTCTGTCTTTACCTCTCGCTGCCTTGGTGAAGCAGCCAGCATAATCAAAGACCCCACCCACCAGGGTCATTCTCTCTTCTCTTCCATCGGGTAGAAGATATAGGAGCCTGAGGGCACATACCACCAGGCTTAAGGACAGCTTGTACCCCACTGTGATAAGACTATTAAATGGTTCCCTTATACGATGAGATGGACTCTGACCTCACGATCTACCTTGTTGTGACCTTGCACCTTATTGCACTGCACTTTCTCTGTAGCTGTGACACTTTACCCTGTACTGTTATTGTTTTTACCTGTACTACCTCAATGCACTCTGTACTAACTCAATGTAACTGCACTGTGTAATGAATTGACCTGTATGATCGCTGTGCAAGACAAGTTTTTCACTGTACAAGTGACAATAATAAACCAATACCAATACCCTAACAGCATTGTGGGTGTACTCACACCTCAAGGACTGCAGCGGTTCAAGAAAGCAGCTCACCACCACCTTCTCAATGGCAACTCAGGATAGGCAATTAAAATGCTGACTCAGCCTGTGAAGCCCACATCTGTTGAATAAATATATAAAAGAAAAACAAACCACTTTCCAGCCAATTAATGCTTTTAATCACTTGATGTACAAAATATGGCAACCAATTTCCTTACAGCAAGATCTCACAAATAGCAATGAGGTAATAAACCATTACAATTAGCCAAGGCAGTGGGGATGTTTGCTCCACGTAAAGTCCGATGACATTGTCCATGTTCACCATTATCAGGTAGACAGAGCCTCTGTTTAAAGTCTCATCTAAAAGGTGCAGTAACGTCTCAGTACTGCCCTTCATAATCAACTTAGATTGTGCACTCAAGTCTCAGGAGTGGAGGCACAGCTTCTGCCATGGAAGTGGAAGGAAGTCCATATGGAATGGCACCTACTGAGCTTAAATGTCATTCCCAGACAAGAACTGATTTTTCACTTTCCTCAGCAGGACTGAAGCTGAGAGGATTCAATCCTAAACAGTGTTCTCATTCCCAATTACTAACCAGCAATCTTGTCTGAAAATGCAAGTGTAATAACAGTAAGCAAGATAATGATTCGTTTTAAGCATGGTGCCACCTATAGCTGAATAGTTTGCCATCGCTCTACATCTAGTCATATTGATGTAGAGGTCCATCTCCTACCCACCCCCACCCATTACAGGGGCAAAGAAACAATAGTGACAATGCAACAAATGGACAAATTTTCAGGTTTTATGGAATTGTTGCACAGTCTGACCAAGTCCCAACATGCAAAGGCATTGCACAGAAGCAGTTCCATTTGAAAATCTCAACATTTGTACATAGAATGGTTAAAGGGAAAGCCTCGCATTTGTAAGGGTGGCAGCCTATCAGTGTACAAATGAGGAGCGCCACAGAATAATCATGGCTTCACTGTGATGGAACTTCCAACTCTATTCAGCTCATAGTGTGGGTCAAGCTGAGTTTCTTGGGGAGGGATAGAAACATTTAACCCATTAGTGTGCTGTGATTAGAATTAAGAGGCTACATTGGACTGGACAGTAAAGAGACAGACAATTTAGCCCGCCTGGTCTGCGCTCATGTTGCGTTCCGTATGAACTTCCTTCCAGGCCTCTCCATCGCAGTATCAACTTAACCATGGATTCCTTTATCCCTCATGTGCTTGTCCAGGTTGATTTCAAAACCATTTCTGGGAGCGAGTTCCACATTTACAACACCTTCTAGTAGTTTGCATTGAACTACTAATTGGATACATTACTAATTATTCAATAAATCTATCAATTTTTGTACCAGAAACAAATATCCATGGCAGAGAAAGATATAAGAGACCTCCATAAGACATTAGAGTCATAGAATCGTACAGCACAGAAACAGGCCCTTTGGCTCAATTCCTATAGGTCTAAAGGAAATGAGGATTGCACAAATTAATGACACTGAAAACTGATAACTCGTTAGGAGCAGATGACCTGGATCCCAAGGTTCTGAAAATGGTGATTGGTTGTCATCCTTCAACATTCAATTCTAGAATGGTTCCTGCAGTTTGGAAAGTAGCACAGGAAAACCCACTATTTAAGAAAGGAGAGAAAGAAATTGGGGAACTACAGATCAGTCAGTCTAGCATCACCAGAAAGGTGCTAGAATCTAGAATTAAGGAAGGTTTAACAGGGCAGTTAGAAAAGAATAGGACTGGGCAGAGTGAACATGGAGCTGTTATCAGAAAATTATGTTTCACATATCCGTTAGTTTTTGTTTGAGGTTGCAATGAGTAGGATAGGAGCAAACCAGTGGTTGCATTGTATCTGAACTTTCAGAAGGCCTTTCAAGAGGTGTTACACACTAGAGAGATTATTGAACAAGATCAGAACCCATGGGGTTTCAGATAATAAACTGGCATGGAATAAGGATTAGTTAAGGCACACCTGGAGGTAGAAAAATGGGACAATTTCCATTTGAGAGTTTATGACAAGTGAGTGTCCCAGCTATACACAATCTATATCAATGAACTGAATGAGGGGATCAGGTGTACTATATCCAAAGTTGCTGACGATACAAAGCTGGATGCTGGTGTTTATTGTGAGGAAGATGCAGAGAGGCTTTGAGGGATAGGAATGGGCTGAATGAATGGGGGCAGATGAAATATAATGTGAGAAATATGAGGATATCCAGTTTGGCCTACTCCTGTTTCTATTTCTTATGTTCTTAAAGCTGCCAGTTATCGAGATGAACCATTTTACATACAGTGAAAATGCCACCCTTACTTGTGCCTCTCTAGCCTATGGGTCTCTAATGTGGCCTGACAAAGCATACAACAGCTGAAAACATTCCACTAGCAACCTGGCATTTGGAGAGGGTGGGGAAAGCAATATCTTGCCAACAATGCCCACTTACTGAGCAACTTTAAAAAGTGACCACCACATGAAACACTATCATGATACATAGCAGGAAGGAAAAACAGGGTAGCAATAGATAATAGGTACACATATATACCATCATGTCCACATTCGAAGAAATGCCTACTCCACTTTTATTATACCATAACTGTAAACAAGGCAACAATCTTCAATGACCTAACATTAATAAAACCCACAAAATAAGCTCAACAGGAACTTTTATCCATTTAACATTTAATTTCATTTAGCCAAGATCTGTTGAACATTTAAAAGTTCACGGTCCATGCATTATATTGTCCAACTCAGACTGCATCATGTTTTTAAGTTGGTTAAGACCAAATGCACGATGATATCCTTTCCTCTTTTGGAATAGTCTGTTTAAAATTTCACAGCCAGTATTTCAGACTCAAACTGAGGCACAAGGTACCTTCGGCAAATGACCATCTGCACTGCCATTTTGACACATGGCAGGTCGTAAGTAGACAGGAAAGGGACACAAAAGGGGAGCGAGATGGCTTGAGCGGTGCTTAGGTGTCTTCTTCTTCCTCATCATCCTGTGAGGACCCAGCCTTGTTAGTGGTTACTGCTGCAAGCTGAGCCTTCTGGGCAGCCTGTTGCATCTCTAGCCACTCCTGCTGCGCCTGTTCAGCCTGCTGTTGTCGAGCCTGAGGGAAAGTGGACATAATCAGGCCAGTTCAAAACAAAGCTTCCCCACTACAGTGCTGGGGATGCAGTGGTGATTCATAATGATCAACAGAACAGTCTGCATCTTTAGCTTGATGCGCTTTACTTTGGGGAGATTAAGGAACAATAGGCCAACCAGAACAGAGTGTGTGAACTGGTTCAGCTCCAATGCCCTCCCACAGTTGAATCAGCATCAGATTTATTATCACTGACATATGACATGAAATTTGTTGTTTTGCAGCAGCAGTACAGTGCAAAGACAAAAATCTATAAATTATAGAAATAAATAAATAGTGCAACAAAAAAAGGAATAACGAGGTAGTGTTCATGGATCGTTCAGAAATCTGATGTCAGAGGGGAAGAAACTGTTCCTGAATCATTGAGTGAGGGTATTCAGGCTCCTGTACAGCCTCCCTGATGGCATTCCTATCTGGATATGACACTTTTCGAATTAGAATGGGGGGGAATGGCAAAAAGAGAGAGCATCCGCTATTCTCCAGTAAATGAGTCAATGAATTTACATACTTCCAATCTTCTTCCTCTTCTGATGGCATTCCTATTCGTCTGAACTCACTCCACTCACACTGCCAGCTCTCTGATATTACGTCCAACTG
The DNA here is from genome assembly GCF_009764475.1 of Pristis pectinata. Taxonomy (NCBI): domain Eukaryota; kingdom Metazoa; phylum Chordata; class Chondrichthyes; order Rhinopristiformes; family Pristidae; genus Pristis; species Pristis pectinata. Next base: position 6,663,937 of record NC_067435.1, on the reverse strand, counting down.
GCAATGCTTGAAGATAGTTAGCAGTGATTCTGAAGGATGTAGAATTCAAATCCCACTCTGGAGACTTGAACGTAAAATATTGACAGAAAGTTCAGTGTCAAACTGAGGGAGTGCTGCACTGTCAGAGGTACCATCATCTGGAAAACACAAGAGATCCCTTGGCTCTATTTTGATTCAGAGCAGGGGAGTGCTCCCTGGTGCTCTACATAATATTTGTTCCTCAACAACATCAATGAAACAGATTATCTAGCCGTAAACTTTTTGCTGTTTATGAGAGCTTGGAGTGCAAAATTTGGCTATTGTATTTCCTATAATTAATCTTCAAAAGCATTCTGGGATGTCCCAAGGTTGTGAAAGATTTCTCTATGAAGTCTATAAGATTCTCATATGGTCAAACATCAGTAGTTTTTAATAGGTTAGACAGCACTGCAATTAAATCTGATTCCAGCCTCATCTCAAATCCACTTAGCACCTAATTCCTGGCACCATTTTCATGTACATGAGGTTTGTAAGCTTCTCAAATGAACTGGGGACCTAAACCAAACCTATGGGCAGCACTAATCTGAGCCAACCACTGGATAACTTTGTTCCTGTAACATGTTATTACAACACCATATGAATGCCACTTTGTAAATTAACCTTGACAGAGAAACGTGGGTCAAGCTGACCTGACTGAGATCAGGATACAGTCACTTCAGAGCAACATTTAATCCAAGTGGTATCACAAACAATCTGCGCGCGAAATGTGGTATCCAGCAATAACTGAGAACAGCAGACTGAGCAATACCATCAAGGAATGGGTCATGGATTTGGGAGTCGATATTTATAGCCAGACCAAAGAAGGAGAAGTGACTACTTATACAGCAACACAGGCATATGCCTTAGGGCAGGACCCTTCACATCAAAATGGCTGTGTGGCATGTGCTAATCTAAATGGAGAGGGAAATAAACATACTATATTTTCTTCACCATTTTTTCCAAACTAAAATAAGTTGGGAAAATATCAGTTTTCAGACTCATGCAACACAGCTGATGTTTTGGCAATAGTTGATTCATGATTGCCTTACTGTAAGGTTATGTGACAATCTCAATGATAATGAAAGGCAACAGCAGTTTGTAACAATGACAGTGGCTGTAGACTCAAGGGAGTCCGGCTGCTAACTGGAAAATAGAGCTAAAGGAAATATACACATTCAGCCACAGAACTAATCAGTGCCCAGGATATTGCAGTTTGCTGTTGCAGTATGATTAAATGGAGATGGAAGAGAGTGAACAGCAGATTTATTAGAACGATGTCAGGAATAGCTGAAGAACTGAGATTTTTCTCCATCAACTGAGAGACGATTCAATTACTCAAGATTAATCGGTGTTTTGATAAGGTATATTGGAGGATCAGTTGTTAGAGTTCAGAAATATAAGGCAATTGACAAAAGAACCACAGTTGACAGTTTTGTTTGGCTCAGCGAGATAAGATCAGCAATATCCGAGGTGGTGGTGGAAGAAGAGTCAATAAAAACATTCAGAAGAGAAATGCATGCATAATTTTGAAGTGGAAACATACAGTACAATGGAAAAGAGTGAGGGAATGGAACTAATTGGACAGCTCTTTCACAGACACAGATGCTATGGGCCAAATGACATTCTCCCGAAGTACATCATGAACTAGTTCTTCTTCACCAATCTTTATTCCCAGAGGAAAGCATTGACAAACAGCTTCCATAAACATAGTTCCTAGAAAAAACATTCTGGCAGGTTCTGCTTCCACTGAGAACCAAGATGTGAAGTATAGATGAACTTTACACAAGCAAATCAGTTGGAGATAAGGTAATGGAAATAAGGAAAACAAACGTTGCCAAGCTCAGGTTTTACATCCAATTTTTTGACGAAAAAATAAGTGAAGGTGGCAAAGAACTCGAGTTGTGAATTTGGATAAAGTTAGTGGAGAAGAAACAAATGCCCAATGCTTCAAAGCTATGTGTACTTACTTTTGCAAATAATTCTTGCTGTTGACGTAACAATTCTTCCTCAGGAATCCCCAGGTTCTCGAGGCGTGAGTTGGCCTTCCTCCTTTCAAGGGCCACTTTCTTGCATTCCCGCAGAACCTCCTTTACTTCAGTTATGTACGATCCAAAACCTAGGCTTTCCAAAGCTGTGTTGCAAGATAACAAAAAGAAACTTTTAACATTCTTAATGCAAAGTAAAACTTTCTATCGACAATTACAGATCAAATTCAAAATATTTCCACTATCCGAATTGTGAATTCCTGTTTAATAGATAAGAAGTTCTGTTCTATTTCATTTCAAATTCATCACCTTCTTTGACACTTAATAACATGCTAGTACTGAATGAAATACTCTGGAGAATCAGCCCAGGTTTTGATACTCATCACTGGAGTTAGTCTGGATCTTGTAACCATCTGAGGGGTGAAATTGCTTTCCAATGAGCAAGGCACAAGTGCGTTGTGTCATAAAATACATCCCCACCACACCCATAAGAAACTCAAAACAGATGAAGTCTTTTTTTGCTTATCCACTGAGGTTTCACCTAAGAATGTTGCAAACTATACAGTATGTTGTTGAAAACACTGCATTGTCAATACCACAGAATACTAGCAGATACAAGGAGAACAAGAAACAACAAAGCGACATTCAGATTTGTGATGCTGGAGCCACATTTATCCAGTATCCTTGCTTTCCTGAAGGCCTTCGCTGACAGTGCGTATGCGAGTGTTAGTCAACTGAAGTGGTGAATGGGGTGAACACATTGACTACAGAGATGGCAAACACATTACCTTAAACTAGAATCATCATAACATACAGTGAAATGTGAGGCCACTTTGTTCTACGTACATAGATGACACTTTGAATGAGCTGTATACTTATATCCATACACACCCTTTTTTGTTGGCTCATCTTTGTCATCCTTGGTTACCTATCAAACTTTTTTTTTAATTATTAGCAGAATCAAAATCCAGGATACAAATCTGTGCTGGAAAGAAGAACAATCCTATTAGTCCCATTCACCTGTTACACCATAGTCCTGAAAATGCTCTCCCAAGTGTCTGTCCAATACATTTTTGAAAGCCCTGTTTGATTTACCAATGAAGTACCAATAACTACTGGACTGATGACCACCTAATCTGCTCTATTAATTCCACCAACATTGCTGCAAGATGATCAATGTTGAACCTCTCAATGACCCGACAAAGACAGATCTTCTCAGACAGCACCTTGCAGACACCCTGCTGACTCCCAGCCAACAGGAGTCAGAGATAGTCCGCAAAATACGGTCTGCCCTGCAGTCAAGCATAAAAGGTGCTTTACTTCTCTATCAACAGGAATCAGGATTAGTTTGATGGGGATGACCAGGATGTAGAGGAGCTAATCAACTGCAAATATTCGTTCCTGGATTGGAAGCTCAAGGGTAAATAAGTAGCTCTGTAGGCAACTAAAAGTAGAGGTCTAGCAGAAAACCCATGAGCAACAGGTAGTGGATGGAAAGAGTGTAGGAGACTCAGCAACGTGATGACAACTATGACATGCCGGAGCACTTCAGTGCTGTCAAGGTGATTTACGGACCAACACCAAAGGCCCTACCCTAATGAGAATGGAAGTAAACTCTTCAACGGCAAAAAGGCAGTCAGTGCCTGCTGGAAAGAAAACTTCGAAGACTTTCTGAATTGGAACTCTGTCCTTGATGTGAGCGGCCTTGCCTCCATCCCACAGCAGCCTATCAGGTCTAGCTTTACCGCCAAGTCATGACCGACAAGGTGGCAAGAAGTCCATATCCCAATAAAAGCCAACAAAGCCTGAGGGCAGATGGTATGCCCACTAAAGCTCTAGAACTTAAGAGGTGAAAAGCTTCTATCACATATCCACACTTTCGTCATCCACATCTGGGAAGCAGAAGTTATACTAGAGGATTTCAAAGATGCTTTCTGAAGATGGTCAGAAATCTGATTGTGCAAACAGAGGGGTCACAAGAAATATCATCACCAGGATCCTCCTCCTCTACTTCCTCCCAGTGGGCAAAGATCTGCTCTCCAAATTGCAGCTATAGTTAAAAGAATCTTCAACAAGAAAAATGCAGGGAGCAGCACCAATCATTATATCATTGCACCTTTGACTCCATCAACACAGAGGGACTGAGAAGCACTCTCCTCCAATTTAACTGCCCGCAAAAATTAGGCTCATTACATTTGCTTCATGATGCCATGCAAGCCAAAATTCTAACCAGTGGGTTGACAAATAGAGCTAATTTCAGTGAAGGTCAGTGTTAAATATGGCTGCATCAACTGCCCTTACACTTTTATCCAATCTTTCTCGCCACAATGCTGCAACTCACCTCTCACAAACTTCCTGCGGGAGTACAGCTGTGTTCAATGCTGGGGAACTGTTCAAACTATAGCAACTACACTCCCGAATCAAAGTTACTTGAACCTCTGTAGTCTCGCTGCAGTAAGCAGACAATGTTTACATTTGCAGGCATCGGCGGGCAAACTTCACTTGCTCACTGAAGCATACCAGAGGATAGGCCTTGCACATCATCTGCAAAACAAATGTCCTTTAGCAACGTAGTCCTGCTGTAGAACATGCCTTCTGACAGTAGAAGCAAGACCCTGGAAAACAGAATCTCTTCTCATATCTTTGAGATACCTCTCAGCGAAAACAGTCATTGATAGCAATGGTGAATTTCATCAATGCACCTTTGGTCAATTGAGAAAAATGTTATTTGATATCAAGACCTTAGAGCTGCTATAAAACTCATGATCTACTGAGCAGCAGTGATCTCTGCTGTCCTAAAGTACCTAGGGCAGGTACTTCAAGGCACTGGAAAGACAGTCTTTAGAAAGCCCAAGAGGGCACAATAAGATTTCAAATATTCTCCAACATTTGTTAATCAATAAAATGGTGCTATTAGAATTCAGGATGATAGTTGGCGAAGGTCAATCACTCATTAAGCTTTCAGGCAGGGTGGCAAAAGAAAATCCCACATTAATACCATCAAGATTATTCATTTTACCTACCCTCAGCAGAAATGATTTGAAAGCACTGCAAGCCCCAACTAATTGCAAAGCTCTGCTGGTGATAGATCATAACTTTTTATTTCTGGACAGTTCAATGCTAAAAACAAATTCGCATCACTTCACTATCAAGTGCAGGAATAAAGATCTATTCACTGAGTGCAATAGCTCTTTGTTACTTGCAAGGTTCACAAGAAACCTCCTGACTGAGTCTGGATAATAGTTATTATTCCTGGATTAGAACTAGAGCAGGGTTCAGACTGAAGAGAAATTCACTAATCATTTCTGTATCAACAGAAATCACCGTGACGTACTGGAGGGTGTTGGGAGGGCAGCAAGTGATGCAATTTTTCTCATATAATGTAACAAACAAGATGCTGGACAAACTTAGCAGGTCAGGCAGCATCTGTGGAGGGAAAAGGATAGTTACGTGTCAGGTTGAGACCATTCATCAGTCCAGATAAAGGGTCTCAACCCGAAACGTAACCATCCCTTTCCCTCCATGATGCTGCCTGACCTGCTAAGTTCGTCCAGCATCTTGTTTGTTGTTCCAGATTCCAGCATCTGCAGTCTTTTGTGTCTCCTTTCTCATATAATGCTTGCATAACCTGTGCAGTGTCATCTTTACTCTGCAGTATGGCCCTCATCAGAAGAGTACAATTCTATGCCTCTGCTGTTGGCTGATCTGAGCGAAGACACAGGAAGAGCAATATAACTTGTCGCTGCAACCATGGAACTTATCTTGGCTTCCTAGAAGAGAGGCCTTCATACCGTAAAGCTCTGATAACCCGCCATGTGATGATTTGGAAATCATGATCGTTTGTCATCTGGCTCACCAGGTAATGTTTGCCGTGCTCCCTTCCCACTCGCCAGGTCCCCGCTTCCCACACTCCCTTTCAACTCACAAGGCCCCCGGTTTCCCATGCTCTCCCTCCACTCACTGGACCCCAGTTCCCACATTTGCTTTCAACTCACCGGGGCCCTGGTTCCCATGCTTCCTCCAACTTGCCATGGCCCCAGTACAATTGCTCCCGTCCACTCACGAGAACCCTGGTTTCCATGCACTCTTTAAACTGGCCAGAGTCCCACTTCCCACGCTCCTTTTAAACTTACTGGGGTTCACTAGGAAATTTTTTATAAAACTGTTTAATGTCTTAAAAAAAGAAATAAAACGTGTTGGGGTATCATCAGAAATAACATCCAATAGTCCAGAAGATCTGCCAATTTGGCACCAAAGCCAAGGGTGCCAGATTATCAGAGTTTTGCTGTATTTGGATTCTAGGTAAGACATCATCTTGTCAATTTGTTGCATTTCAATATTCTTCTGCACCTTACTACATAAAAATAAAAGAAGCCTTGCATTTGTATTATGCCATTCACAACCCAAATCACTTTACAATCCACAAAACATTTGAAGTACATTTGCTGAGATAATTTGACAACAAATTTGTATGCAACTTGTTCCTTGTTCCTGAAATAAATGGCCAGATCACATGCTAGCCCACAGTACTAGCTGGAGAGTGAATGTCAGCCAAGAGACCAAGAGACCTTTTCCAGTGCCTGGTGCCATAGGAACCTTTAAAACCAACCCAAAGAAGTAGATGTGGCTTTGGTTGGTGTCTCAACCCAAGGATGGCACTACAGGGAGGGTACTGCTTGCTTGGTACCCTAATGAAATATCAGTTGAGATTTAATCTCTGAAAGGGATCTTCTGACTCAGGTGAGAGTGCTCCCATTGAGCCATAGGTAAAGAATGAGCTATCAGAAAATGCAAGCTACTTTTTAAAACAAGATCAAGTTCAAGCTGAAGGAAAAGTGACTGCAGAAAGTGATTTGAATCACATACCTTGCATGATGTGCTCTGGTGAGATGGTTTTCTTATCAGACTTATTGCAGATTTCATTTGCTTCTGAGGATATCAAATGAATAAACTCGGTGCAGCAGTTCACCACCATCTCCCTGGCATCATTCGCTACTCTGATGTTTGGTAGGATCTCTTTGATAATCTTGTTGATGGCAGCTCTTGGAATAGTTAAGTCATCATCATTATTGCCTGAAGCTGAGGCCATTGTCCCTTATTTCATTCGTTGATCTTTGAAGTTTCTTTTCAAAGGGTAATTCAAAGGTTATTTCTCCCAGTACAGATACGTATATGCCAAGTCACAAGAATACACAAGTCTGCATAAAGTTAATTCAGTGAACAGATTGATCCAATACTAAAACATAGTTGAACACATGGTATAGAGATGAGAGAAAGGATTAAAATATGCTCCTGATGTCCTGGAGGAAACAAAGCAAAACAAAAGACACTTCAACATGAGAGCTTAACAAATGCACAATTAATTAATCAATAACATTCACAAACAAGAGAAAAAAATATTATTTTCTGATAGTGTAAGAAAATCAGACAGACCTAGGGAAACTCAATGGGCTGCGTCTGTGGTGGGTGTCCCCATGTTTAAGACAGGTTTGATTTAGCTGAACCAAAGTGGAGTTTCACAACAGCTTGTGGGAGAGAGAGGTAGCGCAGAGGGGTGGAGGGTAACAATAGGGAGTAGGTGGATTGAGGGTGATATGTAGAAAAGAAGGTGCAAGGGAGGGGGAACGAAGAGTGTTTGGAGGAGAAGGAACTTTTAGGGGAATGTTTTAGAAGAAGGGCGAATGTTTTCAGGGAGGTGGAAGTGTTTGGAAGGAAAGGGGAATGTTTGGGGAAGAAGGTGGAGGGTGTTTTAGCAAAGGGGTGGGGGGCCAGTTTTGGGGAGGAAGGATGAATGTTTAGAGGAGGAGGATGGGGTGTCGTGGTTGGAGAGGGATGTTTGGAGAGACTGGGTGGACAGGGAGTGTTATGAGGGTGTGAAGGGGTGCAAGGGATGGAGGGCGAGTGTTTGGAGGTTATTGACAGGAGGGGGAGTGTTGGAGGAAGAGTTTGGACAGTAAGGATGTTGGGGATGGAGGGAGGGTAGGGGTAGGGAGTGGTGGTGGGGTGGAAGGAGTGGTGGTGGGGTGGAGGAGGGAGGGATGGCGGAGGGAGAGAGGATGTTTAGTGGTGGAAATGGAAAGTGAAAGCATCGGAGGTGCAGAGGACATTTGGAGGGAGGGGTTGGTAGGGAGAGGGAGTGCATTCATGGGTTGGGGATGTTGGTGCTGGAGAGGCAGTGGAGGGAGTATTGGGGGAGAGCTTGGAGGGAGGGGAGTGTGGGGGGTGGTGGAGGAGAGCTTGGAGGGAGGGGAGTGTGGGGGTGGAGGGCGAGAGCTTGGAGGGAGGGGAGTGTGGAGGTGGAGGTAGAGAGCTTGGAGGGAGGGGAGTGTGGGGGGCGGAGGGAAGGGAGTGTGGGGGGCGGAGGGGGAGAGCTTGGAGGGAGGGAGGTGTGGGGGCGGAGGGCGAGAGCTTGGAGGGAGGGGAGTGCGGGGGAGGAGGTAGAGAGCTTGGAGGGAGGGGAGTGTGGGGGGAGGAGGAAGAGGGGGAAAGCTTAGAGGGAGGGGAGTGCGGAGGGCGGAGGGGGAGAGCTTGGAGGGAGGGGAGCGTGGGGGGCGGAGGGGGAGATCTCGGAGGGAGGGGAGTGTGGGGGGTGGTGGGGCAGAGTTTGGTAGGAGGAGAATGTTGGGGGCGGAGGGGCAGAGTTTGGAGGGAGGGGAACGTGGGGGGTGGAGGGGGAGAGCTTGGAGGGAGATGGCCTTGGGGGCAGAGGGGGAAGAGTTTGGAGGGAGGGGAGTGTGGGGGGCAGAAGGGGAGAGTTTGGAGGAAGGATGTGTTGGAGGTGGAAGGGGAAAGTTTGGAGGGAGGTGGAGTTGGAGGTGGAGGGGGAGAGTTTGGAGGGAGATGGCAGTGGAGATGGCGAGTTTGGAGCGAGATGGCATTGGGGGTGGAGGGAAGAGCTTGGAGGGAAGACGTGTTGGGGGTGGAGGGGGAGAGTTTGGATGGAGGGGGAGTTAGGGGTGGAGGAGCTGGAGGTGGAGGGGGAGTGTTTTGCGGGATGGGGTGCTGGCAGTGGAGAGGTGGTGTTGGGGGTGGAGGGTGAGTTTTTGGCGGGAGGGGGTGTTGTGGATGGAGGACCAGCGTTGACGTAGAGGCAGAGTGTTGTTGTGATGGAGGGCGAGTGTTGGATGGAGAACCTTTGGAGGGAGGGCAGGTGGGGGTGGGTGGCAGTGTCTGCAAACATGGTTTGCTTGGGTAGATGAAGACATCGGGGGAGTTTTTGGAGGGAAGGGATCGAAGTGAAGCCTGAATATTTGGAAGGAGGGACAGCTGGGGTGGAGAGAACAATTGTTGGGGCAGGGGTGGTGAGTTGGGGGAAGGGGTGGAGTGCTTGGCGGGAATTCGTGTTGGGGGTGGAAAGGGGGTACACAGAGGGGGGGCTTTCTGGGGTTGCAGGGGTATTGTAGGGAGGGAGGACACGCTGGGGGCATTGGGGAAAAGTTTGGAAGGAGGGAGTGGTGGGGGTGGGGGAGGAGTGTGTGGAGGATGTGGTAGTGGGGTTGGAGGTGGAGGTGGGGGTGGGGTGTCTGGAGGGAGGGGGAGGGGGAGTGGGGTTGCAGTGTCTGGAGGGAGGGAAAGTGGGGTTGGAACATTTAGAGGAAGGGCACTGAACGCAGAGGTGAATTGTTTGAAGGGAGGGGGATTGGGAGTGGAGGGGGAGTGTTCAGAAAGAGGGAAGTTGGGGGCAGAGGGAGAGTGTTTGGAGGAAGAGAGTGTTTGGGTGAAGGGAATAGGTTTGGAGGGAAGGGCAGCGCTTGGAGGGAGGGAATGGGAGGTGCTGTTGTGTTTGGTGAGAGGGGGTTTTGGGAGTGAGTTTGGATGGAGGAAATATTGTGGGTGGAGGGGGCACATTTCGAGAGAGGGGAATGTTGAGGGAGGTGTGGGTGGAGGGGGAGAGTTTGGATAAAGGTAGTGTTGGGAATGGATAGGTAGAGTATCGGGGGAGGAGAGAAGAGGGGGAGAGGTTGGATGAAGGTAGTGTTGGGAATGGAGGGGGCATGTTTCGTGGGAGGGGTGTGTTGAGGGAGAGAGTGGGGGGGGAGGGGGTGTTGTGGGTGGAGGGTGTGTTTTGAAAGAGGGAGTGTTGGAGGGAGGGGGTATTGGAGGTGGAGGGGGAGTGGGTGGAGGGAGGGGGTGTTTGGGGTGGAGGACCAGTGTTTGCAGGGTAGGGGAGCATTGTTTAGAGGGAGAGTGTTGGGTTTGGAGGGAGGCAATGTTGAGAGTGGAGGGGGAGAGTTTGGAGGGAGAGGATTTCAAGGGTGGAGGGAGTGGGTGTTGAGGGTCGTGGGGTAGCGTTTGGCAGGAGGGATTGTTGGCTGGAGGGGGTGTTGGGGGTGGAGGTGGAGTGTTTGGCGGTAGTGGGTGTTGGGGAGGCAGGGGCTGTGGGGAGTCAAGGGGAAGTGTTTGGAGGAAGGGGCTTTTGACGGTGGGTGGGCAGTGTTTGAAGGGAGGCGGCGTTGGGGGCGGAGGTGGAGTGTTTGGTGGTTTTGGGGGAAGGGAGCGTGTGAGGAAGGAGGGTGTGTTGGGTGTGGAGGAAGGGGGTGTTGGGGGTAAACTGATTGGAGGGAGGGACAGTTCGGTGTGTAGGGGTTGCATTTGGAGGGTAGGGGCACTGAGGGTGGCAGGGGAGAGTTTGGAGGGAGGGGTTGTTGGGGGCGAAGGGATAGTATTTGGAGGGTGGGTATGCTGGGGGAGGAGGGGTAGTATTTTGAGGGGGGAGTGTTGGGGTTGTAGGGTGGGGGTGGAGGGTGGGAGTGCTGGAGATGTAGAGGAGTGCTTATGGGGAGGGGAATTTGGTGGGATATCAGTGTGTTCGTGACGAGGGCTGTTTTTGGAGGGAGGGATGATGGAGAGGGAAAGGTCGTCAGGGGTTGTAGGGAATATATGGAAGGAGTGGATGTTGGGTTTGGAGGAAGGGGAGGTTAGTGGTGTGTTTGGAGGGAAAACCTGGAGTAGGCAGGGTGCAGGGGGTGGAATGGGAATATTTGGAGGGAACGTTTGAAGGGAGGGACGGAGGGGAAGCATTTGGAGGAAAGGTGTGTTGCAGGATGGAGGAGATGTTTGCAGAGGGTGGGCGTGGTTTGAGGGTGAGGTAGGAAAGCTTTGTCGTGCATGGGAAGAGTGTTTTCGAGGGGAGGAAGGTTGCTTGAAGCTGCATGGCATAGTGTTGATGTGGCAGTCTGTAGAACGAGGGCTGTAGTGAGAAGTGGAGGGTTCGGAGTGTGGCAGGATTAGGGGTGCATCAACATTCGGGGGGTTAGAAGTACTGACAGTGGGGCAAAAAGAATTGATGTTGGTGAGCGATGGCTGAGGAAGGACAGGAGGGGACATGGGTTTGCAGAAGGGGCTCGTGAGTTGAGGGCAGGACAGATCTGGGATGTGGAGCCTTGAGGTGGGATGTTCCAGATGTAGGGTGGTGGGGAAATATCTGCATAAGGTGCAGGAGTGACTGGGAAGGGTATTTGTAGGTGGTTGACTTTGAGAAGCTGATATGAGGAGTGGGTGTGCTTGGCTCAGAGTATTTTGGGAACAGGTGTTAGCAGGGAAAAGACAAAGGGATTGAAGACACGAGACTGAAGATGCTAGAACCTGCAGCAAAAAAAACTGCTGGAGGAACTCAGTGGATCAAGCAGCATTGGAGGGTGAGGGTGAGGGTAGGGATGGGGAATTGTCAACAAGTGATTGTTGGTTTCAAGTGGTAGCTAGGGCAGAAATAAAAGAAATGTAGTGAGGTTCCAAGATGTGGTGATGCTGATGTGTTGTTGGGGGCAGGATAGGATTAATGGTTAGGGGAAGGGGTGGTGGTGGGAGAAGACACTTGAGGATAGGAGGGGATTGAGGGTAGTGGGAAGGAAAAGGGCTGGGAAAGTTTTAAGGTAGGAAAAGGATGGGGAATGGGCGTGGTGGGAATGGATTGGCAGTAGAAGGGTAGAGTTGATGTGGCAGGAAGGGATTGGGGTAGGAGGAGGAGATTGGGGGAATGGGTTGATGTGATGTGAAAAGATCGGGAGTAGGAGGACGGAATGTGGTGGGAAGGGACTTGGGTAGAAGGAGGGCAGAAGGGTTGATGGGGAAGGAAGGCAGAGAGGTTGATGGGGGAGGAAGGAGATGAGCTGATGGGGGGAAAGGAGGTTGATGGGGAGGAGGTTGATGGAGGGGGATGGGGTTGTAGGGGGCAAGGGGATGGGGTTGAAGGGGGGATGAGGTTGATGGAGGACGGGGAGGGTGCTGATGGGGAGGATAGGGCTGATGGAAGGGGTTGATGGAGGGGGATGGGGAGGAGGGAGATGGTTTGATGGAGGGTGGGTTTGATGGAGGAGAGGGAGATGGCGGAGGATGGGGTTGATGGATGGGGAGGGAGATGGTTTGATGGGGTGGATGGGGAGGAGGGAGATGGTTTGTTGGGAAGGATGGGTTTGATGGAGGAGGGGGAGATGAGCTTGATGGAGGGAAGGGGGATGAGGATGGAGGATGGTTTGATGGAGGAGGGGGGATGAGGATGAAGGTTTGATGGAGGGGAGGGGGGATAAGGATGAGGGAGATGGTTTGATGGCGGGGATGAGGTTGATGGAGGGGAGGTTGGAGGGGGAGGATGATGGAGGGGAAGGGGATGAGGGGGACGGTTTGATGGAGGAGGGGGGATGAGGTTGATGGAGGGGGAGGTTGATGGAGGGGGAGGATGATGGAGGGGGAGGATGATGGAGGGGAAGGGGGATGAGGGGGATGGTTTGATGGAGGAGGGGGGATGAGGATGAAGGTTTGATGGAGGGGAGGGGGGATAAGGATGAGGGGGATGGTTTGATGGAGGGGGGATGAGGTTGATGGAGGGGAAGGGGGGATGAGGATGAGGGGGATGGTTTGATGGAGGGGAAGGGGGGATGAGGATGAGGGGGATGGTTTGATGGAGGGGGGATGAGGTTGATGGAGGGGAAGGGGGATGAGGGGGATGGTTTGATGGAGGGGAAGGGGGGATGAGGATGAGGGGGATGGTTTGATGGAGGGGAAGGGGGATGAGGGGGATGGTTTGATGGAGGGGAAGGGGGGATGAGGATGAGGGGGATGGTTTGATGGAGGGGGGATGAGGTTGATGGAGGGGAAGGGGGGATGAGGATGAGGGGGATGGTTTGATGGAGGGGGGATGAGGTTGATGGAGGGGAAGGGGGATGAGGGGGATGGTTTGATGGAGGGGAAGGGGGGATGAGGATGAGGGGGATGGTTTGATGGAGGGGGGATGAGGTTGATGGAGGGGAAGGGGGGATGAGGATGAGGGGGATGGTTTGATGGAGGGGAAGGGGGGATGAGGATGAGGGGGATGGTTTGATGGAGGGGGGATGAGGTTGATGGAGGGGAAGGGGGATGAGGATGAAGGTTTGATGGAGGGGATGAGGATGATGGAGGGATGTGGACTGGAAGCGATGAGATGCTGGGGAGGTGGGTCCGAGGGGACTGTGCTGGGTCGGGGAGGGGTTGCACAGTTACCCGCCGCCCCCGGCGACACTCCGGCGCTCTCACGGCTCCTCTCCCGCGATCTTTACCATTTTTTCATTCCAGGAGCCGCTCCATTAGCACCGGAAGTCGCCGCCAGCACCACTTCCGTTTCCAGGGGTAACAGATTTTATGTTTAAAGTTACCTTTAATTTTTCCAATATTCACCACTTTTCTCTGTAGTTGCTGCTTCATTGATCTTTTGGCTTTGGTGAAATGTAATATCTTTTATGTTAAAAAACTGCTTTCTCGCATTGCACTCTGAGAGTTGTAGTTTTATTTTGCCCACTGTTTAAATTCTAAACTTATTATCGTTGAATTGTTTTCATCAAAACCAACAACTGTTGTAAACTTTAAACATAAATTAAACGCTTTACTCTAAATTTGAGTTGGCGCCTAAAGATTTCTGGGAATTGTAGTTTCTACTAACTTTAGTTTACATTCGAAAATGGATTACCTAGCGATGTTTACATTCATTAAATATACTTTTTTAAAAAAAGAAAGATATTTTTTAATATTTTTGTGGAGTTTTTAACTATTCAGTTGGATTCCCCGCGATCAGTCCCACCCTTTGTAGGCGGGCTGTTATCTGATTGGTGAGTTACTAGGCATCGTGTACAAAGTGTTATGTTTCTATTGGTCGTTTGACACGTTAATCAGTTGAATCTTCCGCTGTTGATTGGCTAGTAGGGTTGTCCGTCACGCGTGGCCCACCGTTGCTTCCGCTAGTGTCATGATGATGGCTGGTGGAGGGGTTGGGGTTTTATTCCTGCTGCTTCTCGCCGTTGTTGGGACGACGGGGCGGATCCATCACCTCACGCTTAAGGTAGGTGGTCTTTGGTTATTGTGGATGGCAAATTCAATGGATGTCAACCAGGCTGGAGGCTTCCTCCCTTCCACTGCCTCTGAGGGACTCCAGTTGGCTTGGGTTTGAGGTTCTCTCCATCCCTTCCAACCCCCACCTTCTCCACTTGGGCCCAGTGTTGGTGAAAAGTTCGTCCACAACTCTGGCCGCCCCCTCAATGTGTTGTTACTGTGAACGTGGGTAGGAAAGGGGCATCCATTTGGTATTGATGTTACCACTTTTCCATATTCTACGAGGAAACGCCACCAGCTGCAGGCTCGCACACCTTCCTTACCCTGGATCACTCCAGAACCGTGACCACAGAAGTCTAAGCTAACACTCCAGTGCAGTGCTAAGGGAGAGTGTTGCTTCTGAATGAGATCATAAACTGTCTCCATTTGCTTTGTGATTCCCACAGCTACTCTTTTTCGAAAAAAGGGGTGAGTTATTCCTGATGTGTGTTTTTCTGATATTCATCATCATGAGGATAGGTTATCTCATCAAAGTCATATTGCTGTTTATGGGAATTTATTTGTGCAAGTTGCTTATTTTTCATATGTTACAGCGTGGGCTGCTCTTCAAAATTACATTGTTCCTGGCAAACTTCTTTGGGTTACTCTGACATCATGATCTCACCCAGTGGAAATGTAATTACTTTCTTTCCTGGAGATGTCCTACCTTTTGATCTGACCAAAACAGAGATACTCGTTTATTGTTGGGATGTAGTTTTGTAGGTGCCCCGCCATCCCCATCAAAACCTTTTCAAAATGTCTTTTTTTTTTCCTCCTCCGCTGCCTTGAAACCAATTGTCTGCTGGACAAAGTATGGACTCCATAGCCTTTTGCTGCAGGAGCTGTGACTACTGGGCTCAAACAGGACCCAGCTGTGCAGTTCCTGTACATCGCCAGCATACTTGGTCGTTGTTTTTGTCTCTAATGTTGCAGTGTGTTTAGTCAGCGATTGCAGATGCCCAGTGAACTGAATCTCCCTGAAACTGTTGATTGGATTGTTGCTGTCTGTGGCCTGCTGGGAAGCTTACAATAAGCTGGAAGTATCTTTAGAAGTCACGTTGATCCTGGAAGGGAAGACATTGGTGTCAGGGGCTGAATGCTTTATTGCTGCAGTTATGTGTCACTCTCCTTTTCCCCATTTTCTCTGTGTTTTGCCTCCTTCTGCTGTTGCTTTCTTGGTTCCTTTCTTGCGACTGTTGCCTCCTCTTCAAGCATTTTCAGCCTCCATTTCAAACTGGGCCTAAATCTCCTTTTCCTTTGCTCTATTTTAGGAACCTTATAGACCAAAATCCTAAACCAATATCTGGAATGTGATGAGTTGGCGTGAAGAGAGCTTTGCAAGGATGTTGAATATAATCTCAAAATTTCACTATCAGGGTGAAAAGATTAGATCTCCTTTCCCTTGAAAGAATAACATGAGGGATCATATAACATAGGTTTTAAGAGCAGACAAAGACAGATTGTTTCCATCTGTGGTGACAGTACGTACCATAATTCTAGTTTTATTATCTACAACATGAACTGCAGTTACCCACCCAGGTCATTCTGACAGCACCTCCCAACCTGCTACCTCTACCATGAGGGAGGACAAAGGCAGCAGATGTATGGGAAGACCACCAAGCTGTAGTTTCCCCTCTAAACCACACCATATTGATTTGGAAATATGTTGTTATTCCTTTGTTGGGTCTAAATCCTGGAATTCTCTACTGAACAACCCTTTGGGAGTACCTTCTCCAAAAGGACTGCAGCGGTTCAAGTAGGCAGCTCACCACCACCTTCTCAAAGGCACCTTGGGATGGGCAATGTGTTGTCCTTTACAATGGCACCCAGGTCCTGAAAATTTTTGCTAAATAAAAAAGGCTGTCAAGAAATTAAGTTGGGAAGTCAGAAGTTGTTTACGAGAGTGTTGAGAATATGGAACTTGCTACCTCAGAGTGGTGGAGCTGAATAAGATAGATGTACTTAATAGGAGGAAGGATGTGCAAAGGGATAAACAAATGGATCCAGTCGGATGAAGAAGGATGGCAGGAATTTAAGTGGAGTATAGGCTGGTTGGGCCAAATGACATGCAGAGTATAGAAACAAGCCATGCAGTTCTATGTAAAGACCAGAACAAGCTTCCCATGTCTGTGAGATTCAATTCTGTGTGTGAGTAGCTGAGTCATGAAAGTCAAAAATGTTAATTTGGCCAGGTTCTTGCTTTTGTTTTTGTAACTTCCAGTACACCCACAATCTCAGGACTTCTCTAAATTCTGTTCCCTTTTGCATCTCTGATTAGAATGACTTTGTCAATTGCTTTCAGTTTCTTGGGCCTACAATGCCTTCCTTAAATCTCTTTGCCTGGCTTCCTTGGTTACCTGGCTTAATATTTCCTTGTTTGTAGCTTCACATTAAAGATTGATGAAAAGAACATTATTGTTAAATTGGTTAAAGATCCAAAAATCTCTTCAAACACTGGCCTGTCTTGATGACTTGTTGAGACTTCACTTATTTTATAAATAAATTTATGGTAAAATTTGTCCATCCCAAGGTGCCTTTGAGAAGGTGGTGGTGAGCTGCCTACTTGAACCACTGCAGTTCTATATTTATGGTAAAATTTAGCAGAAGTTGAAACCACAACTTTTGACTAGAGGGTAGAGTTAGCCGTTTGAATTCAAATAAAAAGTAGAAATTTTCCATCTGGAGGAAGATGGGTATTAGAATGTTTGGTCAGCTCCTGAACAACATAGAGTATTACTTGCTTAAATCACCATTGTTCCATTTTAATGTTACACCAGGCTGATCTCCCATGTCATTTTCCAAGATTAGGAGCAATGAGCTCCACCACAGACTTAAGTCTATCATAGAATGTTAATTAATCCCATATTGCTGTCCCTTCTCTTTGTGGCTCTGCAAATGTTTTCCTTCAAATTTATTCTGTTCCCCTTTGAAACTATCATCAAGAAATAAAATATTTCCTTGATGTCCTCTGCTTGCTGGTCCTTCTACCTCTGGAAAGATCACAGGTATATTTTTACGCTGCTATAAAATAGAGTTGTGAGTCTGCCTTAAAGCTTCTCTGGGAGATATGGGTTTTATCCATTTCAGGTGTTTCCAAGCTGATGTATGCAGGAAAGCATCTGTGGGATACAGGATAGAAATTCTATAGATGATTTTGAAAGTTAAAGATGAGTTTATTGTCATATACACAAGTACATGTGTGCACAGGTGCAATGAAAAGCTTACTTGCAGCAGCATCACAGGCATGTAGCATTAGAGACACAACATTCACAAGAAAAGCATAAATTAAACATGTTGTATAATTGCATAATGTATAATTTATTATGCAAAAATTTGTCTTTGAGTTTTTATAACTGTAAATTCCCTGTAGGAGGAGGTAACTGTCAAAAAAAAAATCTCCTTAACTGGCTCAGTCTGCACTGATGCTAAGACTGCTTAGACTAAACATGTATAAGACTACCTTTGATACAGGCACATTCAACATTTCACACAGGGCTGTAGGTGCTTTTGTTCATTATTTGGTTAAAATATAAAATGTATGCTAGCAGGGGAATGCAAGAAGATTAAACTTAGAAGAGGGTACACAAGAAAAGTTTAGGAATTTTCGATCTAGAATCCATGTAGTAGCTTATTGGCCTGAATTTTGTGATCAGCAAGAGAAAGATGCCTGCATGTATCTAGCAACTCTGTGGTTTGAGCTTCTCTTTTTTTGATGCTTGTTGCTGCCAGCCATTGTTTCAGGGGAAATCTCTGGTATTCAGCATTCATCAAGCTGGCTGAGGAGACAGTTGAATTAAAGAATTCTCACAGTTAATGAACCAAAAGTGGGAAAACATAATTTTCAACTACAGAAGGAATGAAAAACACGATAATGCTGGAGGAACTCAGCAGGCCAGGCAGCATCCATGGAGGAAAGTAGGCGGTCAACATTTCGGGTCAGGACCCTTCTTCAGGACTGAAGATAGGAAAAGGGGAAGCCCATTGAGGGAAAAGCAGAGCAGTGATAGGTGGATAAAAGAGGGGAGGTGGGGTGGGCACAAGGTGGTGATAGGTAGATGCAGGTAAGAGATGGCAATAGGCAGGTGCGGGGAGAGCAGATCCACTGGGGGATGGGTCAAAGGTAAGGAGGAAAAAGGGGGGTAGAAGAAAGATAGGGAAGAAAAGAAGATGCATGGTTGGGGGTGGGGGTGGCGGGGGGGGGGGGGGTTGGTTTACTTAAAGTGAGAGAATTCAGTCTTCATGCTGTTAGGCTGCAAGGTTCCGAGACGGAAAATGAGGTGCTGTTCCTCCAGTTTGCGCTTGGAATTCTCCTAACAGTGGAGGAGGCTGAGGACTGACATATCAGTGATAGTGTGGGAGGGGGAGTTGGTGACTAGCAATGGGGAGATGCAGATCGCGGTTACAGACGGAGTGAGGTGTTCTGCGAAATGGTCACCTAGTCTGCGTTTGGTCTCACCAATGTAGAGGAGGCCACACTTGTAGTACCGAATGCAGTAGATGATATTAAGGGGGGTGCAGTTCTCACCTGAAAGGGCTGTTTGGGTCCCTGGATGGAGGTGGTGTAGGGACAGGTGTTGCACCTATGGCAGGGGCAGTGGAAAGTCCCTGGGGTGGGAGGAGTGAACTAGGGAGTCAGAGAGAGCGGTCCCTGCGAGGGGTAGGGAGGGGAAGGTAGGCTTGGTGGTGGGGTCCTGTTGGAGATGGCAGAAGTGGTGGTGAATGACGTGTTGAATACATGGGCTGGTGGGGTGAAATGTGAGGACAAGGGGGACCCTATCCCTGTTGGGTCTGGGGGGGGGGGGTGGGGGGGCTGAGAGCAAAGGTGCGGAAAATGGCAGAGATGTGGGTGCAAGGTCTCTCGACCACGGTAGCAGGGATGCCACGATTCATAAAGAAGTTGGAAATCTCTGATGTCCTGGAGTGGAAAGCCTCATCCCGGAAGTGTATGAGGCAGAGAAATTGAGGAAGAGGGATAGCGTCCTTGCAAGAGACAGGGTGGGAGGAACTGTAATCGAGGTAGATGTGGGCATCAGTGGGTTTGTAGAAGATGTCGGTGGATAAGGATTCTCCTGAGATGGAAAGATTGAGGAAGGAGAGAGAGGTGTCAGAGAGAGTGCGAGTGAATTGGAGAGCAGGGTGAAAATTAGTGGTGAAATTTATTAAACTGTCGAGTTCCTCAGGGATACAAGAGGTGGCACCAGTGCAGTCATCAGTATAGTGGAGAAAGAGTTGAGGAATGGGGCCGGAGTAGGCTTGGAACAGACACGCTTCAACATAGCCAATGAAGAGGCAGGCATAGTTGGGGTCCATGTGAGTGCCCATAGCTACGCCCTTGGTCTGTAGAAAGTGGGAGGAATCAAGTGAAGTTAAGGTGAGGACATGTTCAGCCAGGTGAAGGAGAGTGTTAGTGGAAGGGGACTGGTTCTGTCTCTGGTCAAGAAATAAGCGGAGGGCAGTAAGACTGTCAAAATAGGGAATAGAGAGATATAGGGACTGGACATCCATGGTGAAGATGAGGTTGTACGTGCCGGAGAACTTAAAGCTATGGAAGAGTTGGAGAGTGTGTGATGTGTCAAGGATGTAGGTGGGAAGGGATTGGACTCTGGGGACAGGATGGTGTCCAGGTACAAGGATACGAGCTCAGTGGGGAAAGAGCATGTGGAGACAATAGGTCTGCCGGGACAGTCCATCTTGTGGATTTTGGGGAGGAGATAGAAGCGGGCAGTCCTAGGTTGCGGGACTATCATGTTGGTAGCTGTGGGGTTGGGGGGGGGGCGCAGGGGGAGGGGAAGAGATCTCCCAACGTGATGAGGTCGGTGATGGTATGGGAGATAACGTTCTGCTGGTCCTTGTTGGGATCGTGGTTTGGGGTAGGTAGGAGGAAGTGTCCAAGAGTTGGCATCTGGCCTCTGCAAGGTAGAGGTCAGTATGCCAGACGACCACAGCACCACCTTTGTCAGCTGGTTTGATGACAATGTCGGGGTTGGTGCAGGGGGAGTGGCGAGCAGAGAGTTCAGAAGGGGTAAGTTTGGAGTGGGTCAGGGGAGCAGAAAAGTCAAGACGGCTGATGTTGTGCCGACAATTGGCTATGAATAGGTCCAGGGAAGGTCACAGGCCCGGTGGGGAAGTCCAGATAGAAGAAGAGCGCTAGAGGCGGGAGAACTGATCATCAGAAGGGGGAGAGGACGTCTTACTGAAGAAGAAGGTGCGGAGACGTAATTTTCAACTACGTTTTACCATGCATAATTTAAGCAAAGACTGAAGTATCATAATGATTGCAGAATTTTTCAAAATGTTTATTTAATTTATATTCTTCAGTGTTTACCTAAAAGAATTATAATCCATATTTCTAAAATTAGTTTCAGGCCCAATGTTAGTTAAGCAGTAGTTATGACATGGGATGCCATTCAAAATGTCACTGATACCTCATACAGCAAAGTCTAACAATTTAAGAATGTCTTGTATTGTGATCCTCTTGTAAATATCTTTTCTCACCAATTCAACTGATTTTTCTTGAATCCAGTGGAGGAGAATGTACATCCCCCTTTGAATGTGGGGACACTGATAACAAACTTGGAGTTTCCAAATTTTCTGTACATGTGTCAATTCCAAGTTGCTTTTGGTTTCATGGTGTAGTAATGGTGATTGTTGATCCATTCACCCTACACATGGCTGTAATTGAGAGGGTTATAAAAATTGCTTATTGTCAATACTTTTGACCTTGAGTCAGTAAGAAAAAATCAGGAGATGACTAATTTATGTTATTTTAGAACTTGGAGCACACTAAAGTATTATGTTGCATGTTTGATGCAGACTTTGCTCATATATAAATAAATCTCCCTTGAGATGTGGGAGGAAACTGAGGTACTGGTGGGAATCCACACAGTTATCGAGAGTGTGTAAAACACCATACACTGCCCATGACACCCAAGAAATTGGAAGGAAGAAATGGTTGGATATGGGCAAAGAACATGAAACTGTAATGTTCATTGATGGGACAAATGGGCTGCTTGTACTAAATCATTCTGAGTCATACAATCTACAGTCTCTTTATAATTAATCTTACCTACAATTCAGTTAATAGCAATTAAACCATCTATCGTTACTGATAGACACTGACACTTTAGTTCATGAATGTTTGACAGCAACAGAATGCTTAACAGTAGCAGAAGCCTTGCCATGGGAGAGCTGTTAAGCAAAAGGACTGCATCAAACATGAATCATGTGTTACCAGTACTAAAATAGCATTAGTCAGTCATTTCCTGATGGGTTTTAGTGACTCAAGCCAAGAGTTAAGTATTATCAGCCACCAATTGTGGTACAGCAGTTAACACTGCTGCCTCACAGTTCCAAGGAACTCTGTTTGATTGTGACTTTTGGTGCTGTCTGTGTGGATTTTTGCAAACTCTCCCTCTGATGTGGGTTTTGCTGCGTGCTCTGGTTTCTTCCCACATCTACACCATAAGATATCTTTATTAGTCACACGTACATCGAAACAGACAGTGAAATGTATCTTTTGCAGAGTGTTCTGGGGGCAGCCCGCAAGTGTCGCCTAATCCCACACTTATACCATTTTAATTCTCCCCACCTTTCCATCAACTCCCCACAGATTTTACCATTCACCTACACACTAGGGGAAACTTACAGTGGCCAATTAACCTACCAACCTGCTTGTCTTTGGGATGTGGGAGGAAACTGGAGTACCAGGTGGGAACACTCGGATAAAGTCACAGGGAAAATGTGCATTCCAGTCCCTCGCCACTCATTGGACTGTGTATTTTCCTGAACAGCACCTTTGTTTTAGCAATGCTGTTGTGCTTTTTTAAAGATCTAGCTCTTGGCAACAGTTTTTCTCTATCTACTTTATCTAAACCCTTTGATTCAAGGAAGTTCATATTTTTTGAGAGTTGTGACTCCATAAACACCAAATAACAAAGATTTTAAACTCAATATAGTATGTATATTTGTGGTCAATGTGAGCTGATATATTTTGGACTGAAGGTAGAATTTGCTGCACTGTAATTTCACTGTATCACCTTTAGGTTGAAAACTTTGCCAATAATTCTGTTGTATTTCACACGTGGAGAAGGATGGAAGGGAAGAAAGATTAAAATTGGTTTATTATTGTTACTTGTACCGAGGTACAGTGGGAAAAACTTGTCTTGCATACCGATCGTACAGGTCAGTTTATTACACAGTGCAGTTACATTGAGTTAGTACAGAGTGCATTGATGTAATACAGGTAAAAACAATAACAGTACAGAGTAAAGTGTCACAGCTACAGAGACAGTGCAGTGCAATAAGATGCAAGGTCACAACAAGGTAGATCGTGAGGTCATAGTCCATCTCATTGTATAAGGGAATCATTCAATAGTCTTATCACAGTAGGGTACAAGCTGTCCTTAAACCTGGTAGTACGTGCCCTCAGGCTCTTATATCTTCTACCCGATGGAAGAGGAGAGAAGAGAGAATGTCCCGGGTGGATGGGGTCTTTGATTATGCTGGCTGCTACACCAAGGCAACGAGAGGTAAAGACAGAGTCCAAGGAGGGGAGGCTGGTGTCTGTGATGCGCTGGGCTGTGTCCACAACTCCCTGCAGCTTCTTGCAGTCCTGGGCAGAGCAGTTGCCATACCAAGCCGTGATACATCCAGATAGGATGCTTTCTATGGTGCATCGGTAAAAGTTGGTGAGAGTCTTTAGCCTCCTGAGGAAGTAGAGACACTGGTGAGCTTTCTTGGCCGTGGCATCTGTGATTTGACCAGGACAGGCTGTTGGTGATGTTCACTCCCAGGAACTTCTCTTTTCTGTGAGTTCTGGTCTGTTCTCTGCTGTAAAGTCCTCAAGGCTGTTTGCTTGTGTACAGGAGGCAAACTCCTGGCTGGACAGGAACTTATGAGTGTAAAAAGTTATAATCATAATGGAATGTTCTGCTACTGTCGGAATGTAAGGAGTGGTCTCACCCAGGGATTGGTGGTCCTCAACTTTTTAGTATTTACATAATTGACTTGGAAGAAGGAAGCAATGTATGGTTGCTAAAGTTGCTGATGATACAGTTAGGAAAGTAAGTTGTGAAAAGGACATGAGGATATATATATAGATTAATTGAGTGGGCAGAGATCTGGCAATTGGAGTAAGGATTGACAGCAACACCTCCGCCATGATTATCCTCAACAGTGGTGCCCCACAAGCCTGCGTCCTCAGCCCACTACTCTGCTCCCTGTACGCTCACAACTGTGTGGCCAGATTCTGCTTTAACTCCATCTACAAGTTCGAAGATGATACCACTGTTGTAGGCTGAATCTCAAATAACAATGTGTCTGAGTACAGGAAGGAGATGGAGAGCCTTGTGGTATGGTGTCGTGGCAACATCCTTTCCCTCAATGTCAGCAAAACAAAAGAGCTGGTCATTGACTTCAGGAAAGGGGGCGGTGTACATGCACCTGTCTACATCAATGGTGCTGAGGTCGAAAGGGTTGTAAGCTTCAAGTTCCTAGGAGGGATCATCACCAATAGCCTGTCCTTGTCTAACCATGTAGACACCATGGCCAAGAAAGCACACCAGTGCCTCTACTTGCTAAGGAGGCTAAAGAAATTTGGCATGCCCCCTTTGACCCTCACTAATTTTTAGTACCATAGAAAGCATCCCATCCAGATGCATTATGGCTTGGTACGGCAACTGCTCTGCATAAGACCGCAAAAAACTGCAGAAGAGTTGTGGACACAGCTCAGCACATCACGGAAACCAGCCTCTCCTTCATGGACTCTGTCTACACTTCTCACTGCCTCGGTAAGGCAGCCAACATAATCAAAGACCCCACCCACCCCTTGCATTCGTCCCCTTCCCAACACTACCTCCACCCTCCACCCCCCCCACCAAATCAGGCAGAAGATACAAAAGCCACATACTACCAAGCTCAAGGACAGCTTCTATGCTGCTGTTATAAGACTATTGAACAGTCCCCTGGTATGATGAGGTAGACTCTTCACCCCTCGATCTACCTCGTTATGGCCTTGCACCTTATTGTCCGCCTGCACTGCCCTTTCTCTGTAACTGTAACACTTTATTCAACATTCTGTTATTGTTTTCCCTTGTACTTTTGCACAATTGTAATGAAATGATCTGTATGGATGGCATGCAAAACAGAGTTTTTCACTGTAACTTAGTACATGTGACAATAATAAACCAATTTACCGATTTAACATGGGAATATGTAAAATTATCCATTTTGCCAAGAAAAATAAAAAAAAAGAAGCATGTTGTCTAAATGGTGAGAGCTTGCAGAGCCCCAACAGACAGCAGGATCTGTGTTTCCGAGTTCATGATTCACATAAGTCAAATGCAGGCACAGTAAATGATTCAGAAAACGATTAGAATGTTATCATTTATTGCTAGGAGGAATAAATACAAAAGTAGGGAAGTTATCTTCAGTTACATTGAGCAATGTAAACAGCATCTGAACACTGTGCAGCATTGGTCTCCTTATTTGGGAATGCACTGAAATTGTTGAGGGGTCTGCTTGATCAATATCTGGAATGGGTGGGTTGTCTCGTGAGGAAAGGTTGGAAAGAGCAGACTTCTATCTGATGGAATTTAGGAGAGTGAAGGGGGGGGTGGAGTTGAGATCTTAGGGGGCCTGACAGGATGGATGTGGAGAGGCTATTTCCTCTTGTGGGGAAAATCTAGAACTAGGAGTCACTAACCATAGGAGAGCTCAGGGTTAAGACTGAGGCAAAAAAAAATTCTCCAAGGATTGTGAGTCTTTGGAGCTTTCTTCCCCCAAAGGATGGTGGAAGCAGAGGCTTTGGATATTTTTAAGGGCACGTTAGACGGATACTTGATAAGCAAGGGGTGAAGGATTACTACAGGTGGTCAGGTTAAGGTTACAATCAATCAGCTTTATTAAATGGTGGAGCTGGCTTGAGGGATCAAATGCCCTTCGTATGTTCTGAGTTGAGGATCATTATTAACGGGCAATAGAGCAGTCAGGCCAGCAGAGCAACATTTTTTTGAGGGGGGGCAGTGGAATTCTAGAGCAAATTACCTTCAAAAAGGAGGAAGCATTAGATGATTTAGTAGACATAGAGGTGGATGAATCATAGGGCCTGATGAGATGTGTCCCAGGCTACTGGGGGGGGGTTGGGGTGGAAACTGGGAAGGAGGTTGCTGAGGTTCTGGTAGAAATTTGCAAATCATCTCTGGCCACAAAAAATTGCCGGATAATTGAAGGACAGCAAGTGTAGAAAATATTCTGCAGGACAGGATTAATCTGCACTTGGAGAGGCAGGGATTAATCAAACATATTCAGCATTGCTTTATTAAAGTCGATACTCTCTGACTAACTGATTTTTTTTATTTGAAGAGATAATTAAGTCTTACCAAGGTCTCCCATGGGAGCTTGGCTTTAAAGGTAAGAGCTTACGGGATCCAGGGCAATTTGTCAAATTGTATCCAAAATTGACTTGATTGATGGAGACTGAAGTCAAAGTCAAGTTTATTGTCATCTGCACAAGTCCATGTGTGCACAGGTGCAATGAAAAACTCACTTGCAGCAGCATCACAGGCACATAGCATCATATAAGCAGCATTCACAAGAAAACATAAACAAATTATACACAATTTTTACAAGAAAGAACACAATTAAAACCAAAAAAAAATCAGTCAATTTTGGTGCAAGGTGATCAAAGTGGTCACGGTGTTGCTAAACTCCAGTGAGCTTGTGCCGGTTGGTTCAAGAACCAAATGGTTGAAGGGAAGTAGCTGTTCTTGAACCTGGTGGTGTGGGACTTGAGGCTTCTGTACCTCCTGCCCGATGATAGCTGTGAGAAGTTGGCATGACCCAGATGGTGGGGATCTTTGGACATCAGATGGTCAAGACTTGCTTTTGCAGGTAACAATGCTGAGACCCCTGCTGTTTGCTTTATAAATTAACATTGAACACAAGAGGTATTGTTTGGTAAGTTTGCAGATGACATTAAAATCGGTAACTGTGTTGAAGTGGGGAAGATATTCTGCAGCTACAGGACGAAGTTAGTAAGGTAATAAGAGTAATGGCCAACAGAATTTAATGCTGAAAAATGTGAGGTGATACATTTTGGGATGACTAATGAGACTAGAATATAAGATATCTTTAGTCACATGTACATCGAAGCACACAGTGAAATGCACCTTTTGTGTAGAGTGTTCTGGGGGCAGCCCGCAAGTGTCACCACACTCCTGGTGCCAACATAGCATGCCCACAACTTCCTAACCCCTACGTCTTTGGAATGTGGGAGGAAACTGGAGCACCTGGAGGAAACCCACGCAGCCACAGGGAGAACATACAAACTCCTTACAGACAGTGGCCGGAATTGAACCCAGGTCGCTGGCACTGTAATAGTGTTACACTAACTGCTACACTACCGTACCTGATGTTAGACCCTAGGAAGGACTGAGGAACCTTGATGTACGTGTCCAATGATCCTTGAAAGCAGCAGTACAGTTAGATAGGAATTCATGCAAGATGCTTGGCTTAATTAACTGAGGCATTGTACTACTAGAGCAGGGAGAATATGGTACAACTATATAAGACAATAGTTGGCTTACAGTTGGAGTACTGCGAGTAATTCTGGTCATCACACTAAAGGAAGACTGTGATAGCAGAGACGATCATCCAAGATGTTGCCTGGGATGGATGCTTCCTACTGTGAGGAGAGACTGGATAGGCTGGATTTGTTTTCCATGAAACAGAAGGCTGAGGAGTGACCTAACTGAGGATTCCAGGACTTTGAGGGCATAGATAGGGTATAGAGTGAGAAATTTTCCCCTTAGTGGAGGTGTTTATAATTTCAACTTTAGACACCTAGCCTTTTCAGTTTGTGTTGGAACAGTCCATGATGAAAGGTCATCAACTTGTAACACTACTTCAGTTTTTCCCCTTTCATTTCAGGTCTTACCTGACCTACTGGGTATTTCCAGCATTCTGTGTTTTGGAATTGAATAACTACAGTGTTCCACATCTCAATGTCAGCACCTTTCGCCCTTTCGTTTTAGCTCTCATTCATCTCCCTTTATTTACACTTCCTCTGGACAGATCAGCTGTGACTATTAAGTCTTTACCACAGGGCATGGGAGATAGAGGGGGTTTGAGGAATTTTTTTTACCTGGTAGGTAGTCTACAATACACTGCCTGAGTGGGTGATGGAGGTGGGTATCCTCACAGTATTTAAGTACTTAAACGAGCCCATGAAAAGGCTAGTCAAGTGCTAGAAAATGGGTTTAGTACAGATAGGTACCCAATGGGTGCATTGTCACAGGGTGCCAACAGATCTGTTTTCTATGCCAGATGACTCTGACATTACTTACTATACCATCATTTATTGTCCATCCTAATTGCCCGTAAACTGAAGAGGCAGTTTAGATCCATTAAGTACGTTTGAATCTTCAGTCACACTTGGGTCAGACTGGGTAAGGACAGCAATATCATCTGTTGAGTAAACCATGGGTTTCCATGGAAGTCAAGTAGTTGTACAGATGTAACTGAGACTAACATTAATTTCAGATTTATTTAATTATTGTGTTTAATTTCTCCACCGGCCATGGTGGAGTTTGAAGTTGTCTCTGCATCAGTGATCCAAAGCTCTAGCTGTTAGCCCATTAACTTAACCACTTTTTAGTTTCTGTACACTGTAAAATTCTGTGGGGGGGGGGGGGGAGGGAAGAAAGAGAGATACTTGTATTTCTAGATATTTATTTATTAGCCACATGTACATCAAAACACAGTGAAATGCATCTTTTTGCGTTACTGAGAATGTGCTGGGGGGCAGCCTGCAAGTGTTGCCACGCTTCCAGCGCCAACATAGCATGCCCACAACTTCCTAACCTGTATGTCTTTGGAATGTGGGAGGAAACCAGAGCACCCGGAGGAAACCCACACAGACGCACGGGGAGAACATACAAACTCCATGCAGACAGCGGCAGGAATTGAACCTGGGTCGCTGGTGCTGTAATAGCGCTACACTAACCGCTACACTAGCATTTCTATACCTCATGACTGCTTCTCTGTATTTCTAATTGCATTCTGCAGAAACTTGGCAGCCAATTTTTGCACAGAAAGCCTCCACAAACAGAAATACAATAAATGTATTATCTGATGTTGATTATGAGCTCTATATTGCAGCATGGCCAATATTTAACCTCGCTGTTATCCTTGGAAATAGTTACATGGGATATTTTATGACCACCACCTGTGGTGGTTAACAGGACCATGGTTTAATAACTAATCCAAAATGCAGGACAACTTCAGTAATACATTCGGAGTGCCAATCTAGGTTTATGTGGTCAAGTCTCAAATGAGTCTTGAACCGACAATCTTTTGATTCAGATGCAAGAGGGCTCTTATGGAGCCACAGCAGATAATGCATCATTAAAACCAAATTGGAAGCTGATGTACTGGTGTAATGGTAATTTACTGCAGAAAAAAGAATGCTGCAGAAAAATTCAACCAATCATCCAATAGCTTAAAACCTTCTCCAATTACAAGTAATGAAGAAAGTTTTTCATTATGAGATGCTGAATAACTGTAAACTTAGAATTAAATTAGAAATGTTTAATTATTAGAATGATGGTTCACACTTTTGAGCCCCTATTCTCCTAAGCTCCTGTATTTTGAATGGTATTTGGTTCAATCCCAGGGGAGTGGCAGATACAACTCGGTGGGTAGTATGCTATGCATTAGGAAGTTGTTGGCTCAAATCCTATTCCAGATGAGTTTAAAGAATATCTGCGTTTATGTTCCTGAGTGTTGCATTGGCAGAGGTGCTGACTCTGGATGAGATGTTAAACTGCAGCGTATTGGTTCAGCTGGATGTGAAGGACCAATGCCAATGTTTAAGTAAGAAAGGTGGTTACCCAGTACTCTGGCCTATTCCTATCCCTCAACTTAAGTCACACAAAACATTTTCTGTTCATTGTGATATTGCTGTTTGAGTGGGCCTGCTATGCACTATCTCTGCTACGTTCTAAGTGAGTAAACTTGAAAAATAGTTCATTAGTTGCAAAGCACATTGGCACATCCTGAATGAGTGCTATTGAACAGAAATCTTTCAGTGAGGAGAAGGCCTTCAATACCTCAGTTGAAAATGCTGTTCACTGTCCTAGACTTGAACAGTGAGTGTTGTGAGGGCTGTTTGAGAGTGGGCATCATGTGCAAGCCCAGTGCTGTCTGTCTGCTACTGAGGCACAGCCTAATTGGATTTCTCTGTATTGATATCACTTTCACCTTTTTTGTTTTAGGATGATACAAGATCAAAAGTTCACTTGAACACCTTTGGCTTCTACACTAATGGGACCTTGTTAGTAAACCTCACAAGTCTTCAGTTAAGAACAGACATAGCCTTGGAGAAGATTTTGGTAAGTACTTTGAATGAAATGTTGCGTAACTTGGGAATGATGAAATTTCAATTTCCCCTGTTGTGCTGTGGAGAAGTAGAGATTAGTTTGATAATATTTTCTTTTCCACAAAGATTTTTTTTCTCTTGTTTCAACAGATAGCTAAAATAGATCAGCCCTATCTGCTTGGAGAAAATTAGCCCCAGTACTTTGTGTCCCAAATAACTGTTTTGTATTTGATGTGCAAGACCATGTGATCAGCTGGGCAGGGTATTTAAGCTGAGCCTGATAATGGCTGAACAGTGGCTTTGCAATTCTCCCAAATGTGTAAAGTATTGATGAAGGCCACCTGGCTCAGAGAAGACAAGAGATCAAATCCAAGATTTGAATGGGATTGGGATTTGAGCCAACAACTTCCTAATGCAGAGCATGCTACCCATCGAGTTGTATCTGCTTCTGACCCAAAACTACATGTTTGAATTTCTTTAGTCAAGTTTTATCTTTTATACTGCAGAATACCAAAACATCTCTAATCAAAGTCATGAATCATCCCTGTCTGTAGCCTTTGACAAGGTTGACCAAACTATCTCCTCCAATCTCTTCTCTTTCATCCAGCTGGTTGGGTCTGTGACTCCCTAGTTCACTAATTGGATCCACTAAATGGATCCACTAATTGTTTGCATGTGTTATGCTAAGGTATTGCACCATTAGTTTTAGCAGGGAAATGCATAAGGGATTTGAGAGAGTGGAGTTGGAGAAAGCGAAAGCTGAGTTAGTCCATGTTGGAAGGAGATGTCGGAAAAATTATATAACTGAGCAACACCAAGGTTATAGAAAAAGTGGCAAGGCTTCTATTTCCCTTGGTTCCAATTGGCCTCAATAAAACAATGAAATGTAAAATTGGCAGAGTAAAATTTTTTTTTAAAAAGTCTAAACAATATTTTATATATTCCTTGAGTTGAGAAGAATGACTTTAATAATCTATATAGATTATTATAGATTAATATTAGATTATTAATTAATAATGTATTATTATTGATCTTTGGGGGACATGACAGGGTAGATTTAGCTGCTTCCACTAGGAGTAGAAGTTGAATGGGGACATAGTTACAAGATTAGGGGGCAATTATTTAAAACTGAGTTGCATAGAAACCTCTCAGAGGGTGGTGAACCTCAGGAATTCTCTCCCATAGAGGGTGGTGAATGCTATTTCTTTGGGGGTATTTAATGAGTCAGTAGATTTTTTTTAAAGGATTAGGAAATTGAGGGCTATGGGGAACTGGCACAGAAGAAGAGGTGAGGCCTAGGACAGATCAGCCATGATCAATGGAATGATAAGGCAGGCTTGAAGTGCTGAGTGACCTCCTACTCATATTTTCTAATGTTCTCCTGTGCCACAAAGACTGTGTTGTGGTGCATGGCACAAGTATGGAATGTGGTTCCGATATGTGTCGCCACAGCACCTGGAAAATGCAAAGAGATTTTTGCACCAAGTACTTAAGAATTCCTGCTCATTTATATTATGTATTAGGAACAGTTTATTATTTAAAAAATACTTTGTTAATGTGTTTTTTTTTTCTCTCTCTCTTTCTCTCCCCCCTCCCCCATTGTATATAAATCAGATTGGGTTCAGCTTTTCAAAGACGAAGACTGATGGTGTGTCAGCATATACAGTGAGTAGTGTTGAAGAAAGAAATTGTTACTTACAGCCAATGGCATGTTCTTGAAGCATGGTCATGGGTATAATGTAGGAAATGTATAGGCCTATTTCCACAAACTCCCATAAACACTTTTGAGTTGTTCGTTGAAGAATAAATATTCCAAGGAATAAACAGCTCAATAATGGGGTGTTTAGCCCAAATGGTTTGTGCTATTTACCTTCTACAGGTTTCCTTCCATTCTATCTTAACTCAACCTTTCAGCATATCTTGATATTTCCTTTTTCCCCCATCTTTCAATCTCCTAAACTTGCCTCACCACTGACTCGTACAATGGATAAAGTGCCTTCTTGCCCTCTTTAAATGCCCAGGGATCTGTTGCAACAAATAATGAGCAGACAGGATGTTGTTTTAACATTTCTAAAAGCTGGCATTTCTACCACTCCTTGGGATGTTGGTCTAGATCCTGTGCTCAAGTATGTGCTGAGATTTGAGCACCCAGCCAGAGATGGTGGCGGAGAATAGGAAAGACTGTGTTACCCACGAGCCATAACTTGACCAAACTGCTGAAACTCATTTAATAATGCACAGCCATCCTAAAGTCACTTCTTCGACTCTGATATTCTCCCGTTCCAACATAAGAGAGAAGAGAAGATATCTTTATTAGTCACATGTACATCGAAACGCACAGTGAAATGCATCTTTGCTTAGCGTTCTGGGGGCAACCCGCAAGTGTCACCACGCTAACTTTGCCAACCTAGGATGCCCACAACTTCCTAACCCATACGTCTTTGGAATGTGGGAGGAAACTGGAGCACCCGGAGGAAACCCATGCAGACACGGGGAGAATGTACAAACTCCTTATAGACAGCGGAAATTGAACCTGGGTTACTGGCACTGTAATAGCATCACACTAACTGCTACACTACCGTGCTCCCTTCACTTACAAGACACTGTTTTCCCCTTTATTCAAGCCTGATATAAATGTGTTTTTTCTCTCTATCACTTTTCCCTGTTCACGGTGAACACTTTCCAGGTTATTGTCATTCCAGTTAGAAGCACAAAACCATTTAATCCCCTTGAGTTTGTTATAGTGGGTTAGGGAGGGAAACAGTACAGAACCAGGCCATTTGGTCCACTGAGCCTGTGCTGACTATCAGCCACCTGATTACACTAATCCTACATTAATCCCATTTATTATCTCTCCACCTGCCTACACACTAGGGGCCAATTAACCAACCAGCACGTTTTTGGGATGTGAGAGGAAACCTGCACGGTCACACGGAGAATATGCAAACTCCACATAGCACCTGAGGTCAGGATTGAACCTGGTTTTCTGGTACCATGAGGCAGCGGCTCTCCTAGCTGCACCACTGCTGCCCCAGCTGCACTGCTCTGCTGCTTTTCCATTCAATAAGATCACTTGCAATGTATGCCTGCCTTTTTTCCCCATATCCCTCAATACTTTGACTAAAAAAATTATAAACCTCTGATTTAAAAGTAACCTTTTAAGGAAATTTATGCCTCGACTAACATCATGAGTACAGTACCTACACTTAAGGATTCCAAATTTCACTACCCTCTGGCTCTGACTTTGAGAACATACCCAACCCGTGTAAATAGCTTCTCTCTATCCACTCATTCAACTTGTCCAATAACCTAACCTAAATTCTAGGGAAAACTGATCTGCTAAAAGAGCCCATCCAATAAAGGCCTGCTTTTCAGTTGCTGATGATGTGATGTGCATTCATTATGTTATTTGAAGGCCTTTAGAAACCTAGAAAACCTACAGCATAATTCAGGCCCTTCAGCCCACAAAGCTGTGCCGAACATGTCCCTACTTTAGAAATTACTAGGCTTACCCATAGCCCTCTATTTTTCTCAGTTCCATGTAGCTATCCAAAAGTCTCTTAAAAGACCCTATCGCATCCGCCTCCACCACCACTTCGTTATGTTTCCACCTCATAATGAGATTGTGTTTCTTACACAGGGGGACGACTCTGATGTATGTTCGCTGAGGAAGTACAACAATCTTATTGGTGAATCCCTCACCCTGTTTAAGTTTAATTTGAAGAACAATACGTAAGTATTTTCTGATATGGAAAATTCTATTCTCTGTGGAATGTTGGGAGGGGAATTTTTTTATAATTTGCCATTTTTGTCCTTGTAACTAAAATGAATTACTGAGTTTTAGATTTTATGGGCAAAAGATTGTTCTTGGAGCTGCCATCATCTAAACCACAACTAGCAGAGCAAAACCAAGAAACGTAAAGGCTCCTGTCTGCTTGTGCTAGATCGTTGTGGTATAGTAACCTAATTCCTATGTCGC
Organism: Pristis pectinata; assembly: GCF_009764475.1. Classification (NCBI taxonomy): domain Eukaryota; kingdom Metazoa; phylum Chordata; class Chondrichthyes; order Rhinopristiformes; family Pristidae; genus Pristis; species Pristis pectinata. Next base: position 6,630,243 of record NC_067435.1, on the reverse strand, counting down.
CCAAATGTTGATTTAAATGCTGGAAATTTATCATGACCACAACTAATGTAGGTGTGGAATTCCTGGAATGTGAAATATCAGGAGACGTGGCAGATAATTTAAACCAATACTATGCATCAATCTACATGGTGGAAGACACCACATGTATTCCAAAGATAACAGATGGGCTAGCTTTAAATAGCATGGAAGAACTTGTGACAATCCTTATGTCTAGGGACAAGGTATTAGGAAAAACTAATGTGACTAAAGGCAGACAAGTCACCAGGACCCAATGGCCTGCATCCAAGGGTTTTAAACAAAGTGGTTACAGAGATGGTAGAGCTGTTAGAGGTATTTAAAGAGGAGGTAGATAAGTTTTTCTCTGCCATGTGGGAACAGCATGGTTTCTGTTGTCATTTGGGTTGAATGGCCTGCTTTTGTTTCTATTCTATTATAACTCTATATAACCAACTCCATGGGCTGGAGGATGGTTAACTGACTGTGTGAATCTAATCCAAGGATGGAAGATTCAATTCACTTTACAGCCACGTCTCTCCCTCTTTCATGGATGAAATGCATCTGGGTTCAACGTCTGTGACTGTATCTCAACATGGGTGACCAGTTAAATTTAAGGGAAAGCAAAAGGGGATATGTTGAGTTGAAAGTAAAGTTCTGCATCAACAGAGTCTCTATGAAGAAATCCAGTCAGCAAAGCAAGCTGTTGATATCAGTACTGAGTGATGGGAAGGATTTGAACCTTGGCGACACAGCAAGTGTAAAGAAAGACAGCAAACCAACGCAGGACAAAGAGCGAAAAGGAGATGAGCAGAAGATGTCAAGTTCAGGTAATGAGCTGTATTTTTCTCTCATCTCTCTAACCTTTTGTCAGAAATCGAACTGCTCAAAAGAACTCTCATTTAAAATCTTTGCTCTCATTTGAACTGTTTGCTGGTGCCTTAAGAGCAATACTGATGTACAGGGGGAATGTGGAGTTTTTTTTTACTTTGGTTCTGATTTGGAATGGAGCTCCTGTGCTCATGTTTGAATTTCAATTACATTAGTTTTTCTTGGAACCATTCAACACAATCAATGTTTTAAGAAAATCTCCAACACCAATACGATATTTGGTCGATTGAGCAACTTAACTCATTGACGTAACATGCAGTTGTAGGAGCTGGAAATAGCATTACTTCCAATGTTGGGACATCAGTGTTAAATGGATTAGGTTAAGATGCAGTAGCCTGATACCTTTGTGGATGCAGGGAAGATTTTCCTTTTGCTGGGGAGTTCAGAACCATAGGGTCACACTCAGAATAAGGGATCAGCCATTCAGAATGGTCATGAGAAGAAACTTCCTCCCAGAAGCTTTAATTTTAGTGAAGCAAATCTCTGATGTTGACATATCGTCTCATTAGGTAACACCAGAAGAAAAAGAGGAAAAGACGATAATAAGAACAAAGAACCAACAAAAGGAAAAGTGGAACCCACTAAACAGGTTAGTGTGGTTAACTTTGGTATTGGAATCGGATGGGGTCCAAATAAAAATTGATTATCACCTGGTAGAATAACTTTGTGATGGTTTAGCGTGGTACTGTAGCATGTACCAAACAAAATCAAGCAGAAAGACACAAGTTTTTATCAGGGTCCCAGACATTAGTCGGCAGAAATCAGGCTTGTAAAATCATTTCTCAAGTCTTGCTCACTGTGTGCCTGAGAAGGTGTTACTATTTCCCACTTTAATGTACAATATGGCACTGGTGCTTTATTTTAAATGAGTCAGGTGTTTATATTGGAACTTAGAATAATCTTGAAAGGCCCAGGATTTATGTTTAACGTCCAAGATTTTCTTGCTCCTTTTTGTGATTTGGATGTCAATGGTCCTTCTCTCTGACATGGTCTTAAAAAGATTCCATAAACCTGCAGCAGTCTCTATAGTGAGGACTTTGCCTCTTCTGATGCCTGCTCCTCTTGGTGTCAGTTCAAAAGGATTCCTGGCATTGCACCTTTCAATGAATAAAGATTGTCGTATGCATATATGATTATAGTCAAAGCTGAAATATCACAAAATGTTTTTAGAAATAAAAATCTCCTGCATTTTGAAGTATTCATGTAACAAAATTACTGTGGAAAATTAAATTAGAATTGTTGTGCCAGAATGCTAAGCACTAATTATGGCCTAGTGCACCATTTTAAAAGCTGAGTTTGTGTAAGAATTTCAGGATATTAACAATGAGATTAATTTGTTTTTAAGAAAAAAATTCACTTCTAGTCATTTCAGTTTGATTGACCTAGAAACAACATAATCTGCAAAGCATCATGGACAGCGACTTGTATGAAAATCTCAAAGTTGCTGTCAGTTTAGTGGATTTACAGAACGAAAGCTTGTAGTTTTGCCACCAGTACCACAAAATCCACACAAGGGAGTTGCAAGCCATGGTTTTTTAACCTTGGTAGCTGAAAGATATCCCGAGTCAAGTATATACAAAGGCTAGACTTTTAAGTTACGAGTGTGTGTGTGCATGAATGCATGCAAGGAAGGTGCTGTATTCTTCTGTCGTTTGCTCTCCCAGCTTTAGTCTTGGGCAAATTGTGGAGAGTTCAAGCTGGAGGAGAACTGGAAATACTAATTCAGCACTGATCAGGAATGCAACGTGGGAGCTGTCTAATACAAGGGTATTACATACTGCAATACTGTGATACCAGAAGAAAAGCACAGGTGGAGCTTGGTACAGCAGATGATTAATGATGTAGGGCATTGAAATACCAACTCACTTAAATTGTACTTTTCCTGTATTTATAAGCCATGGCAACAGGTAGAGCGAGTAGTAGCAACCAAAATATACACAGCATGATCCTACAAACAGCAACATGATAATAGTTGGTGATTAATGGTTAATGAGTTTTTAGTTCATCTCCGTCAAGTGAGAATTGTTAAAAGGAACTAAAAGGAATATCTTGCTACACAGCACCATGAGAAATTGTGTTCTTCAGATGAGATTTAGTGCAGGCCACCTTTTGGTGCCTTTGTAGCAACCTGTAAATGATTAAACTCATCAGCAGTTTGCCTGTTCATTGGTGCTCAGTTTTCTTCAGTGTCTGGTGTCAAGGATTTCTCTTCTTCCCCAGCAGGCAAAACCACAAACATATGAAGAAGTTTTTGAGCTGCGAAAAGAGAATAGTTCCTACAGCTTCAAGGTAAGAATCTTTTATTTTAAAGATTCATCACCTGTTTCCTTCCCCTCTCCCACCCACACACCCCTCCCACTGGTTGCCCCCGCCCCACTGTTCCCATCTGCCCTCCCCACCACCTCCACTTGATTCCAGGCTCCACTTTCCTCTCCTATCAGATTCCATCATTTTCAGCCCTTTATCACCTCCACCTCTCATCTCCCAGCCTCTGTCACTATCTCCACCCTTCCCTCCTCCATCTGCCTATCACCCCTCCTCACCTGGATCCACCTATCGCTTGCCAGCTCTTGCTCCACCCCTTCCCTCCACCTTTTTATACTGACTATCCTTAGTCCAGATGGTCTGACCTGAAACGTTGACTGTGTATTTCCCCCACAGATGCTGCCTGACCTGCTGAGTTCCTCCACCATCTTATGTGTTGATCTCTATTTTAAAATAACTTTAAAAGTACCAGCTTTTTGTTTTGAACAATAATTTAACTTTTTGTTTTAAACGTTAATTTAACTTTTTGTTTGCAGTTCTCTGTGAAGATTCCATCCCAAAGTGAGGAAGGGCTTTATACCCTCAGCTTTCACAATTGCTATGACACAGTTTCGGGGAGCAAGATGGTTTCATTCGACATGACTGTAAGTACATTGGGGGAGGGGGTGGGATAGAAAGCTTTTACTCCTCCTAAAAACAAAACTTCAAAGCATGTAGTTTTCCAAAGTGTTTGATCAGAGCCAAGGCAGACAGAGCTAACACAAACCATGATCGAATAGAATGCAGAATTGGCTCGAGGGGTTGAGTGGCCTCTGTGTTTCTACAGCAACAAGTCTATGTCCCTTCCCCTATCATGCCCAAGATTCCTGGCCTCCACAGGGATGTTTTTCTCCACACTTGGTGCTTTTTATTTTTTATTTTGTATAAATGGAAACTGTTTAATTAGAATATAATGGGTTTGTGCATGCCCTACCTCTGTAGTAACCACTGCTTTTCCTAATTTAATTTTTATTGGATTACTTGTCATAAATTGACATTAATAATTCTAAAAATTTTAACAAGTTATTAGATTTTTTAAGTTTGGATCTTGACCAACAATTGACTCCACAATTCCCAGTAGCCAATAACAACAGTTTAAATTTGTATAGCATCTTTAATGAAACATCCTAAGGTGTTAATGCTAGCTAGTTTTAATTACCCATCTCCTTTAACCAGTGAAGGTTGTGATGAACAGCCTTCCTTGTTGAAGATGTTCCCACAGTGGTGTTAGTCGGGAATTCCATGATTCAGATCCAGCGGCAATAAAGGAATAGTATTTCCAATTCAGGCTAGTATCCAGCTTGGATTATAATGTTCCCATGTGCCCACTGCCATTGTCCTTTGAGGTGGTAGAAATCAGGTGTTTGTAAGGTGCTGTTGGAGAATGCTTAGCAGGTTTCTGTGGTTGTTCTTGTAGGTGGTGCACTATTCATGGAGGGAGTGATAGTTTAAATGAAATTCAGTGGGAGGAAATGGTCTTTTTTTTTTGAGCACAGACACCGGCACTGGCCAGTTTGGTTTGTGACCCACTTCTGAGTATGTAAACTCGATGTAACTTTATTAGAGATTAAAACTAGTATGTTCTGGTTGGCCTAACACTGAGCACACATTTGGATTATAGTTGCTATTGCAAATGTACACAAATGTTATGACAACTCTTGTATGTTAAACCTTGCTTCTTAGGTTGAGATCACGGCAAGAAATCTTCAGAACTATCTTTCTGCTGGAGAAATCCCATTACCACTGCTGTACTTGGTTATGGCTGGGTTTTTCTTTACTGCAGCCTTGTTCTGGGTTTACCTACTTCTAAAGCACAGGTAAAGCTGCTTTGCTGCCCAGTGTTTAAACTATGTGTGTATTGAAAATGTTGTATTGAAGTATGTCTCTTCATTGAGATGTTGGCCTCCCTAACGAGATCAGCATTTATTAGCCAACCTTACTGACCTGCTTGCTGTGCTGCTTCAGTGGGAAATAGCTGCATTGTTGTGGGTTGATAGTTCTGCATAAGCCAAATTAGACAAGGAGAGGAGACTTGCTTCCTGACAGGGGTATTATGAACATAGAACATTACAGCACAGTACAGGCCCTTCGGCCCACAATGTTGTGCCGACATTTTATCCTGCTCTAAGATCTATCTAACCCTTCCTTCCCACGTAGCCCTCCATTTTTCTATCATTCATGTGTCTATCTAAGAGTCTCTTAAATGTCCCTAATGTATCTGCCCCCACAACCTCTGCTGGCAGTGTGTTCCATGAACCCACCATTCCCTTTGTAACAAAAAAAACACTTTGCCTCTGACATCCCCCTTATACCTTCCTCCAATCACCTTAAAATTATGTCCCCTCGTGTTAGCCATTGTTGCACTGGGAAAAAGTCTCTGACTGTCCACTTGATCTATGCCTCTTATCTTATACACCTCTATCAAGTCACCTCTCATCCTCCTCCTCTCTGAAGAGAAAAACCCTAGCTCACTCATCCTATCCTCATAAGACATGCTCTCCAATCCAGGCAACATCCTGGTAAATCTCCTCTGCACCCTCCCTAAAGCTTCCACATCCTTCCTATAATGAGGCAACCAGAACTGAACACAATACTCCAAGTGTGGTCTGACCAGAGTCCTATAGAGCTGCAACATCACCTTGCGGCTCTTGAATTCAATATCCTGACTAATGAAGGCCAACGCACCATACACCTTCTTAACAATCCTATTGACCTGCGTGGCAACCTTGAGGGATCTATGGCCGTGGACCCCAAGATCCCTCTGTTCCTTCACACTGCTAAGAGTCCTGCCATTAACCTTGTATGCTGCCTTCAAATTCAATCTTCCAAAGTGTATCACTTCACACTTTTCTGGGTTGAACTCCATCTGCCATTTCTCAGCCCAGCTCTGCATCCTATCAATGTCCTGTTGTAATCTACAGCAACCTGCTACACTATCCACAACGCCACCGACCTTCGTGTCATCAGCAAACTTACTAACCCACCATTCCGCATCTTCATCCAAGTCATTTATAAAAATCACAAAGAGCAATGGTCCCAGAACAGATCCCTGCGGAACACCATTGGTCACTGACCTCCAGGCAGAATACGCTCCATTGACCACCACCCTCTGTCTTCTATGAGTGAGCCAATTCTGAATCCACACAGCCAAGTTTCCCTGGATCCTGTGCCTCCTGACTTTCTGAATGAGCCTTTCATGAGGAACCTTATCAAACGCCTTACTAAAATACATGTACACCGCATCCACTGCTCTACCTTCATCAATGTGCTTTGTCACATTCTCAAAGAATTCAATCAGGCTCATGAGGCACGACCTGTCCCTCACAAAGCCATGCTGACTGTCCCTAATCAGCCTATGCTTCTGTAAATGCCTATAAATCCTGTCTCTAAGAATCTTCTCCAGTAATCTGCCCACCACTGAAGTAAGACTCACTGGTCCAAGGTTATCCCTACTCTCTTTCTTAAACAAAGATAAACATTTGCCACCCTCCAATCATCTGGCACTACTCCTGTGACCAGTGAGGATGTAAAGATCATCACCAAAGGTGCAGCAATCTCTTCCCGTAATAACCTTGGATTTATCCCTCTGGCCCCAGTGACTTGTCTGTCCTAATGTTTTTCAAAAGTTCCAGCACATCCTCTTTCTTCAGGTCGATGTGCCCTGGCGTATCAGCCTATTGTACGCCATCCTCACAAACGTCATCTCTCTCTGGTGAATACTGAAGCAAAGTATTCATTCAGGACCTCCCCTACCTCTTCTGACTCCAGGCACGTTTCCTCTTTTATCCCTGATCGGTCCTACCCTCACTCTCGTCATCCTCCTATTCTTCACATATATGTAGAACGCCTTGGGGTTTTCCTTAATCCTACTTGCCAAGGCCTTCTCATGCCCCCTTCTAGCTCTCTTAAGCTCCCTCCTGGCTACCTTCTAACTCCCCAGAGCCCTGTCTGATCCATGCTTTCTAAACCTTAGGTGAGCTTCTTTCTTCCTCTTAACAAGATATTCTGTCTCTTGTCAATCATGGTTCCTTCACTCTACCATCCTTGCCCTGCCTTAATGGGACAAACCTATCCAGAACCCCATGCAAGTATTCCTTAAACAACCTCCACATTTCCGCTGTGCACGTCCCCAAGAACATCTCCAAAATGGTCTCCCACCGAGAGATCTGAAACCTGATCAGGCTCATTGTCCAGTATGGCCTCTCCTCTAGTCGGCCTGTCCACATACTGTGTCAGGAATCTTTCCTGTACACACCGAACACACTCCGTCCCATCTATCCCCTTTACAATAAGGAGGTGCCAATCAATATTAGGGAAGTTGAAATCACCCATGACAACAACAACTGTTATTTTTGCATCTCTACAAAATCTGCCTCCTGATCTGCTCCTCAGCGTCTCTGTGCTGCTATTGGGGGCTCTATAGAATACTCCCAATAGAGTGATCGCTCCCTTTCTGTTTCTGACTTCCACCCACACTGACTCAGTAGATGATCCCTCCAGGACATCCTCCCTTTCTGCAGCTGTCCCTGATCAGCAAAGTCACTCCCCCACCACTTTTACCTCCTTCCCTGTCCCTTTTGAAACATCTAAACCCTGGAATATCCAGCAGCCGTTCCTGTCCTTGGGACAGTCAAGTCTCTGTAATGGCCACCACGTCATTGTTCCACGTTCTTATCCATGCTCTAAGTTCATCTCCCTTGTTCCTGATGATGCTGCTTGCATTAAAGTAGATACACTTCAGCCCATCCAGCTGACTGCAATTTTGCCCTTTTCAAATGCCTATCCTTCCTCTCAGTTTTTCTACACTCTGCATCTACTTGTACACTAAATGTACCAACCTCTGACCTATCACTCTGGTTCCCATCCCCCTGCCAAACTAGTTTAAACCCTCCCCGACAGTTCCAACAAACCTGCCCACAAGAATATTGGTCCCCCTCCAGTTCAGGTGTAACCTGTCCCTTTTGTACAGGTCGTACCTTCCCCAGAAGAGATCCCAATGATCCACAAATCTGAAATCCTGTCCCCTGCACCAATTTCTCAGCCACACATTCATCTGCCAAATCAACCTATTCTTACCCTCACTGGCACGTGGCATAGGCAGCAATCCAGAGATTACTACCCTTGAGGTCCTACTTTTCAGCTTCCTACTTAGCTCCCTAAATTCCCTCTTCAGGACCTCCATCTCTTTTCCTACCTATGTCATTTGTACCAATTTGTACCACGACCTCTGGCTGTTCACCCTCCCCCTTCAGAATGCTGTGGACCTGATCCAAGACCTTACCCTGTCACCAGGGAGGCAACATACCATCTGGGAGTCTCTTTCATGTCCACAGAACCTCCTGTCTGTCCCCCTTACTATGGAATCTCCTATCACTACCACTCCCCTCTTCTCCTTCCTTCCCTTCTGCACCACACGACCAGGCTCAGAGCCAGAGACCTGATCACTGCTGCTTTCCCCTTCTGTTCCCCCACCCCCAACAGTATCCAAAGCGGTGCACCTGTTATTGAGGGGAACGACCACAGGGGTACTCTGCACTACCTGCCTATTCTCCGTCCTTCTCCCAACAGTCACCCAGCTACCTGCCTCCTGCAACTAGATGTATTTTGCTGCAATCCTTTACTTTTTGGGCAGCTGATACTGATACCAGCTTTTCAAATTCCAAATTTATTTTGGGAGCTGAGTTTTAATTCCTTAGCTGCTGAGGTGAAATTTTAATTTGTGTCAGAGGGTAATTAGACAAGGTATTAACAAATTCAGTTACATGGCTACTGCATAACCCTTCAGTTCCCTTATGGAATCATTTAATAAACTTGTCCTACAAGATGCAAATCAGGTAATTGCAGAGATGCTGAATAAAAGTCCATTTGCAGCATATTTGCCTTAATGGTGAGCTGAATGGCATCAAAGTGGCCCTTGTATCTCTTGTTACGATGGTAGAACCATTGTAAAGAAATCAGTTAGCTTGGAGGTGATTTATGATTCAAATCCAAATAAAATCTTTTTATTTGATAACTAAAGAGTATTTAATAATTTCTTTGTGTTATCTTTAAAACGTTTTCCTTTTTATCTTGTTTCCACTTTACCAATATTTAATGATGTCAGAACTGAACAAGGGTGAGGATTACAGGTTGTGGTTTAATCAGTGCTCCATTCTTATTGAAATGTTGAATATTAAAGTTGAGGTTTAGATAATGTTGAGTCATAAATTAACAGGGCTGGGAGGGAGGGAATTGTGTGACGATAAAAGAACCTCGAAAAATAATCATCCCAGATATCCACGTAATTGTTGCTTGTTTACCAGTTTCTGCAAGAACAGGGACTTAAAGGAAAGGAGGAATATTTGCTGTGTTGCTCTTCAGAATAAACCTTTAATCTTAACTAAAAGTAATGGACTATATGTGTGTACTCTGATCCTGCTGTGCATATCTAAATTCATTGTCATTGACTGTTGCATAAATTTGAGTCTTTGTTATAAAACTGATGCACCATAATAATGTGTCCTTTAGGTACAGTGTATTTAAAATCCACTGGCTGATGGCAGCCCTGGCATTCACCAAGTCCATCTCCATTCTGTTCCATGCTGTAAGTACAAGGCTATCATTAGTACTTTAATTAGCTTTCTCATTGGCCCAAATTTGTAAGCTGGTTTGCCAGAAGTGGTACAGGAACAAGCCAGCCCCCAGGTCTCAGAAGCTCAGTCAGATTAGCTGGATTAGGCTGTAGCAGTTGTCCTTCACAGGATAAACTGGGGAAGAACATAAATGAAGGACATTGCCTTTCCTCTCCAAATCAGTCCACTCGCCCATGCTGGAAGTATTGGTCATGTTGGCTGAGGTATGTAGTTGGAGGGGGAGTCCATGACACTCAGTTTATTCCTTTTTATGGAAAGAAATTTGCTCCCTGCGTTATCAGTCACGTAGCAGGGAAATGGCCTCCAAGACCCAATCGGTCCATACCGACCAAGATGCCCATATCCTTAGGACCCTTTCCTATTCACATACCTGTCCAAGTACCTTTTTAAATGTTGTTAATGTACCTGTCTCAACCGCTTCCTCTGGCAGCTCATTCCAAATACAGACCATCCTTTGGGTGGAAAAAGTTGCCCTTCAGCTTCTGATTAAATCTTTCACCTCTCACCTTAAATCTCTGCCCTCTACTTCTTGATTCCCCAACCCTGGGGAAAAAGGCTGTGTGCATTCACCCTATCTATGCTCCTCATGATTTTATGCACCTCAAGGTCACCCCTCATTCTCCTACGGTCCAATGAATAAAGTCCTAACCTGCTCAACCTCTCTGTAACTCAGTCCCTGAAGTCCTATCAGCATCCTCAAATCTTTTCTGCACTATTTTCAGCTTAATAGCATCTTTCCTATAGCAGGATCAAAACAGAACACATTATTCCAAATGCAGCCTCACCATGTCTTGTGAAACTGCAACATAACTTCTATACTCAATGCCCTGATTGATGAAGGCCAGCGTGCCAAAAGCCGCCTTCACCACCAATGCTTGCACAATGTTCAATTCCTCAGCAGATGATGCAGCAAGACCTGAACAGTATTTAGGCAATGAGATAATTAGTGCCCAAAAAAAACATTCACACTACAAAGGTGCCAGCCAATGACCATCCCCCAACAAGAAAGAAATCTAACTACTTACCCATGGCAATAGTAATGGTATTGAATGACAGTTTCCTCCACCATCAATATCCTCGGGTGGAGGAGGGGGTTCACCTTTGATTGGAAGCTCATCCGAACCAGCCACACAAATACTGTGACTCCTATAGGTCAGAGGCTTGGTACCCTGCAGTGAGTGACTTGCTGCCTGGTGCCTCGAGCCCTTTCTACCACCTACAACCCAGGAGCGCAATGGAATACTCTGTACTTGCCTGGATGAATGCAGCAGCAACATCTCTCTCAAGAAGCTCAACACCATCCAGAACAGGGAGCTTGCTTGATTGACACCTCATCAATCGCCGTAAAGATTCCTTTCTTCACTAGCTTTGCACTGGTTGCAGTGTGTACCGTTTACATAATGTGCTGCAGTTACTCGCCCATGGCTCTCTGACAGTAGCTCCCAAACCTGCAACCTCTATCGCCAGGAAGAACGAAGACAGCAGGCACCATCACCACTGGGTTCCCCTCAAGTCACACACCACCCTGACTTGGAAACCTATCTCTAGACCTTCATTGCCCAGAACACTGTGGACATACGTTAAGCTCCAGTAATCCACTCGTTGGAAAATATCAGTGGTTTGGCATTTGGCTCACTAAATCGTACATTAAATCCTCATTATCCACACATCCATGTACTCATGAGATTGGGTGTGCAATTGGAAGCAGGTTCCGGAGTACTTGCATACTTTGGCTTCTTTTCCTGCTCCCTTTAAACTCACTGGGTTCACCGGGAAATGTATAATACAAATGTGTAACGTGTAAAATTAAAAGTATGTTGGGGTAATACAAGTAACATCCGTTTGTCTAGAAAATCTGCCAGTCCAGTTCCTCCAACATCCCAACAGTGGCGGAATTTTGGAGTTTTACTGGTGACTTCACCAGCAGGACAGCAGTGACTTTAAGCAGGCTGCTCACCACCACTTCGAGGGTAATTGTACATTGGCAATAAATGCTGACTTTGCTGGTGTCCTAAAAATGTCTATATATAAAAAAATATATAGCTCAAAGTCGAGTTTGTTGTCATATGCACAGGTACATGTCTGCACAAGTGCAATGAAAAACATCACAGGCACATAGCATAATATAAGCAGCATCCACAAGCTTAGGATAAAAGCAGGCAAGTGACAGTAATACAGTCTCTGTCAAACTGACCCCTAATTACTTGAAACTTGTATGTATCAAGATGAGTATCTGTTGACAATGATGCCATCCCATGTTGGAGGGGACAGGGTGTGTGCCTAGCCTCACTGCAGTCTATTTTATAGCAAGCAAAGATCGTAAAACATAGTGAGGGAAAGAGATGGAAGCTACTGCTAATTCTCCAAATAAAAGCAGGGTAATTTCTCAAGAAAATGCAGTGATGGTTCCAGACAAATTACAAGCATGAAATTGATCTGTCATTTACAACAGTCTAGTCACCAGGCTTGACTGATGGGAATATCCCAGTCATTTCCTCTATTTATAGCTTTAACAGATGTCTGGATTAGAGGTTCATAAAGCCCCAAGTGTTGACGGATTTGTCTTTAAATAGATTGATTTATTTGTATAACTTGATCCCAACCCTCTGTCCTACAACACATGAATGAATTAAGAGGTAAAACAAGAGTATCCTTTCTGCAGTGTGACCCAGCTGAGCTCCAAGACTGAAGATGAAGTAATATTTACTTCAGAGCCATACATCCCAGAAATGGGAGCTTTGGCCACCTGACTCTGCACCAGCCTTCAAGTGCCCATTCAAACTAACCCCATTTTTCCCCCTACATTCCTGTCAACTCTTTTCCCACTCCCACCCCCAACTCCATCACTCACCTACACACTAGAGACAATTTACAGTGGCCAACTAACCTACCAATCCCTATGTCTTTGGGATGTGGGAGGTAAACAGAGCCGCTGGGGAAACCCATGCAGTTATAGGGAGAGCGTGCAAACTCCATGCATACAGCTCCGGAGATCAGGATTGAACACAGATCACTGGAGCCGTGAGGCAGCAGCTCACCTCGCTGCACCACTGTGCCCACCTCCTCCCCCCCCCCCCCCCCCCATCATCTGAAATTCCACAAGATGTTTGCAGTTTTAATAATAATGTGTTTATTTCCAGATAAACTTCTATTTCATTGCTGTCAAAGGATCAGCAATTGAAGGCTGGGCTGTGATGTACTACATTACCCATCTGTAAGTATTTGTTTGGCCCAGATCTTTGATTGACCAGTGAAAGCTGAAGTTCCATCAGCATTATAATGCCCATCTGAGAGCTTGAATCCAGCCTAGGGCAGAGATTGAACCAGACACTTTGACTTGTCAAATGCTGGATAACATCACTGGACCACCAGAAAAAATCATTCCCAGTTCCACTCTATACTGAAGACACTCTCACCAGAAGTGATCTTGGTACTTAGTTGACTATTGGTTTAATTTCTGTGCTAGAAAGGATTCGAGGCTTGGGTGGGTGTCTCAAGGATGCTAATTAAGTCTTAAATGGTTATCCCTCCACGTTAAAGGAAAGTTGTTCAGGATTCCTGGTTTTGGTAAGTATTTGATATATGAATGTTGGGTTTGGCTTTGCAATGATTTTCCCTATTGTTCACATTGGCCTCCAGAACATAATATTGAAACTTGGATAAAGGGTGGACACTAAAAATACTTCCATACTTTCTATGTATCAGAAGCCAATGTACATGTGTGGAAATTCCTTTCATTTTAAGCTTGGAAAGTTGATCTGGCTTTATAGGCATTGATCTAAAGTTCTCAATATTATACCAAGTTTGAGACTAGTACAAGAGTTTTCAAGTGCACCTGAGGATTTTTGCTTTCTACTATTGCCTCCTGTGGAACAGTGAGAACTGCAAGGTCACGTCTTTAATGTTTTGTTGGAAATTGGATGGTACTTTAGCCTTGACACTTGTGGATAACGCTCTCACCTAGTTCAGAAGGTGTGGGTTCAAGTACCATTCCAAAAACTTCACAAATTCTGGACTAACTCAAGTGCAGCAGTGGAGGCATTTGGTATTATCAGAGATGCTGTGTTTCAGTTGTGACATTAAACCAATGCGCTCTCTGCTCTCCCAGGTGGGCTGTTTGGAAGGAGATTAGCACGGTTCTCATTGGTGTTCTGGCTAATACTTTACCCTCAATCATCATCCAAAAACACATGATCTAGTTGTTAAGTGATTGGTGTTTATGGGAGCTTGTCATAAACAAAATAGCTAACTTCTTTCATATAACTGTGATAATACTCTAAATGTATTTTATTTGCTGTAAAGTACTTTGAGATATCTTGGATCTTGAATGGTGTAGTAAAAATACAATATTTTTCTTAATGGACCTCTTGGGTTCCTGAGTTTAAAACCAATGTGTAAATTTGTTCATTGTTTATTCAATTTGATTGTAACAATTTAGCCTGCACATTCTATCTTGTTCCATAGGTTGAAAGGTGCCTTACTATTCATTACTTTGGCCCTGATTGGCACAGGCTGGGCATTTGTGAAGTACATTCTGTCAGACAAAGACAAAAAGATATTCATGATTGTGATACCCCTCCAGGTAACGAAAGAGTTGAAATTGGAGTTTTTTTATTTGTGTGTACTTGTGAAGACTGCACTGAGTTTTAATAATACATGTTGATAAAATTAAATCATGACATAACTTCGGTTAGAGTTACTAAATGCCACGGGGGAAATTAGTTTCCATCCCTTTATAGTGGCAGTGATGCAGCTAATAGAGCCGCCAGAGACTCAGGTTCAATCTTGACGTCGGGTGTGGTCTGTGTGAAGTTTGCATGTTCTCCCGGTTGTCACTTGGGTTTCTTCCACGTGGCCTGGTTCCCCCCACATCCCAAAGGTGTTGGTAGTTTAATGGCCACTGTGTGTAGCTGACTGGTAGAATCTGGGGTAGAATGTAGGGAGAATAATGAATAAAAATAGGTTTGATGTAGGATTAGTGTAAAATAGGTGGTTGATGGTTGGCGCAGAATTGATGGGCTGAAGGGCCTGTTTCCATTGCTGTATCTCTCTATGCTGTATTTCATAAGACCATAAGGTATAGGAGCAGAATTAGGCCATTTGGCCCATCGAGCCTGCTCCACCATTCACTCATGGCGGAGAGGTAATGTTGCAGCTATATAGGACCCTGGTCAGACCCCACTTGGAGTACTGCACTCAATTCTGGTCACCTCACTACAGGAAGGATGTGGTAGCCATAGAAAGGTTGCAGAGGAGATTTACAAGGATGTTGCCTGGATTGGGGAGCATGCCTTATGAAAACAGTTTGAGTGAACTCAGACTTTTCTCCTTGGTGCGACAGAGGATGAGGGGGGACCTGATACAGATGTATGAGATGATGAGAGGCATTGATCGTGTGGATAGTCAGAGGCTTCTTCCCAGGGCTAAAATGGTTGCCACAAGTGGACATATGTTTAAGGTGCTAGGGAGTAGGTACAGAGGAGATGTCAGGGGTAAGTTTTTTTTTTACTCAGAGACCACATCCCACCAACCCCCCCCCCCCCCCCCGGAGTTATCGACATTTACTTACCCCATTGCTTAATTTTTCCATCAACCAGGGCACCAAAGCACCCAAATTCCTGTCCTTTCTGTCTCCACAAACTCAAAATCTGGGAATCAAATTCAGCCCCTGCTGCTCAGTGACTCTGCACAGCACCAAGTGTTCCAGTAAGCACCACACCAATTTTCAATGTAAACTGTGTAACCCAATGATGATCTGTAAAGATTGAACCAGTTACAAATTAATTAAACTAGTTTTAAGGAAATAATCCACATATATACCCATAATTAAAAGTAATGTTTTGAAGTCCTTGAGGTTTATTGTTTAAATATATTGTGAACATGTTTTTCTCTTCAAGTGGAGGGGACCTCAGTCAGTTCTGTTAACTGAGCCCTAGCTCAGGAGTTTAATAGTGTAGGATATACATCATAAATGGTAAGGCCTTGGGATGTGTTGAGGACCTGTGGCAGCACAGGTAGATCGGGTGATGAAGAGGGTATATTCCCTCATTTGCTCGGGCATGGAATATCACAGCAGAGGGGTCTTGGTACAACTTTTTAAAATGTTGGTTAGGCCATTGCTGGGATACTGTGTGCCATTCCAGATGCTGCACGATAAGAAGGATGTGACTGCGCTGGAGAGAGTGTAGATGAGATTCTCTAGGAGTTGCCCAGGATAAAAATGTTTCGGTGATAAGGTGAGAGTAGATAAGCTGATTTGTTTTCCTTGGAGCAGAAGAGGCTGAGGGAGTATCTGATAGAGGTGTGCACAATTATGAGAGACGTAGGGTAGATAGTTTTAAAAAAAACTCACCATGGCAGAGGTGTCTAAGACAGAGGGCATAGGGTAAAAAGTTTAGAGGGGATCTGAGGAAGAATTTTTTCACCCAGAGTGTGGCTGATATCTGGAATGCACTACTTATAAAATTTAAGAAGCATTTGAATCACCAAGGTGTAGTAGGCCACTGACGAAGTGCTGGTAAATGGGGTTAGTATGGTCGGTATAGACATGATGGGACAAAGGGGTGTATGACAATGACTGCATAATGAGTGTGGTGATGCTCATTAATTAGACTGTATTTTGGTGACAGTGCAAGGAAAGGTTCGAGCTGGTTACTTGGTGTCATTGCCTTTCGCTTTGTACATTTTTGTTTCTGAGATTTTTACTACACTGTCTCTACTGTTGGCTGAGTAATAGGCCAGAATCATTTTTTAAAAAATAAACAATTGGTTCAAAATAGGAGATGGAGGGTAACTTTAAATATTGTTGGGCAGTTTTAAACTAGTTTATTATTGGGACCCATGCTGCCTACACTTCTTTACAGAATGACTTGATTTGCATTATGCTAAGAACAATGGCATATTTGCAGATGGTGCTAAAAGATGCAGACTAACATGGGAAAAGTCTACCTGACGGAAGGATTTCAATCTTTTGAGTAATTGGGTCAGTGGTTGGCAGATGCAGTGTAATTCAGGGCTTTTGGATGAACTGCATGTGACAGGAGATTGTATTTGTATTCCTCAAATAATGCACATCTACTAATCCATCTAAAATAAAAACATTATTGAGGGACAAAAATAAAGGATGTGGAAAAGTTAAATGCCTTTTTTCAAATGTCTTTTTGAGGTGTTAGCAAATACAGCCTATATCATCATTGAGTCAACTGAAGAGGGGACAACTGACTATGCACTGTGGAAGGAAATCCTGTTCCTAGTCGATCTTATTTGCTGCGGGGCAATCCTGTTTCCGGTTGTTTGGTAAGGATTCTTGTTCGAGGCTGTTGGAATGTGTAGGACATGTTGCGTTAATTCTCATGGTTAACCGGTTTTCCTGTGATGCCTTTTCCCATCACAAGTGTTTTGTCAAGTGCATGTGAAAGGCTGCGTACTGTGACGGCATGGATGTCTGCTTGCTGAGCTCTCCCCTGACCAGCTTCTAATTCACACGGATTGAATTCTTAAAACAAACTGCAACACTTTCAAATTCTTTAGTCAATCTTTTATACTTTTGCCTGTCAAAGTCATTTTGCTTTTATTAATGTAATTTTTTTAATGAATTTCTCCACTTTGGTAGAAAGATGTTTTATTTCTAGATTTGTCATTTCGGACGAGAAGATCCCCACGTAAGGAAAATAGGCAGGGGCGTACATTGAATTCCTACCTTGGAACTCAACTTCAGTAGTGCCCAAGCGTACAACGATTGAAACAACTTTGAGGAAATCCAGCAAATAATAGTCGGCTTAAAGAACACCCCTAAGTGGATGAAACATAAGACAAGAAACCATTAGTATTATGTATAGAATTTGCAGCCCAGAAACGGGCCATTTGGTCCAACATGCATTCTATCCAAATTCACATTTATATACTACTGAGGTGTTTCATTTCCACCCCATTGGGTGTCCTTTTAAAACTCTCATTCACAAGGTGATTAACTCAACACATTCTTTTGCATCTGTGCTCATCATCTTGACCTATCTTTAAGGCAATGAGTTTCACATTATCTGGGTAAAGATGCTTCAACGAAATTCCCTGTTGGATTTATTGGTGACTCTTAGTTGAAACTCAAACAACATTCAAATGTAATAATACACATGATGTTTATCAGAAGCAGATTTAAATTCTCGGGCAAGACTAACAGTTTAACCAGAACCATCAGTTAAGGCAGTGCTGATGTGCAGCTTGTAGAGCCACTGCCTCAGCTCCAGTGACCCAGGTTCAATCCTGACCTCTGCTGTCTGTGTGGATTTTGCACATTCTCCCTATGACCACATGGATTTCCTCCGGGTACTCTGGTTTCCTTCCACGTCCCAAAGATGTGGTGGTCAAAGTCGAGTTTGTCATGCGCACAGGCACGTGTGCACAGATGCAATGAAAAACTTACTTGCAGCAGCATCACAGGCACAGAGCATCATATAAGCAGCATTCACAAGAAAAACATAAATTATACATAATTTTTTACAAGAAAGAACACAATTAGAACAAAAAAAAGTGTATTTTAGGGCAAAGTAGTCATAGTGTTGTAGTGATTAGGGTTGTGCCGGTTAGTTCAAGGAGTGAATGGTTGAAGGGAAGTTGCTTGAACCTGGTGGTGTGGGACTTCGGGCTTCTGTACCTCCTGCCCAATGGTAGCTGCAAGAAGATGGCACGGCCCGGATGGTGGGGATGTTTGATGATGGATGTTGCCGCCTTGAGGCAGTGTCTCATGTAGATACTACTGATGGTGGGGAGGGATGTGCCCGTGATGTACTGGGCTGTCTCCACTACTCTCTGCAGCTTCTTGTGTTCCTGAGCATTTGAATTGCTGTACCAGACCATGATGCAACCAGTCAGGATACTTCCAACAGCTCATCTGTAGATGTTTGTTAAGAGTGTTCAGTGACATGCCGAACCTCCTTAACCTCCTAAAGAAGTTAAGATAACAGTATGCCTTCCTTGTGATTGCATCTTTGTGCCAGGCCCAGTACGTATAGATAACGTAGATATGGCAGAATCTGGTGTGACTTCATGGGAGTGTGGGGGCAATAAAATGGGTTAGGGTAGGATTAGTGTAAAATGAGTGCTCGACAGTCGGCTTGGACTCGTAAGGACCTGTTTCTGTGCTGTATTTCTCCATGACTCTTGAGGTTGCACAACGTGGGTCTCTTCAGAAGATAGGAAGGCTGTAAACTTGCGGAAGAGTTTGAAAGGCTAAATGCTTCCGCTTGAAGGGAGACCAAAACTACAGGCTGTAAGCCTAAACTGGGTATTAGTACCAGATTGGGCCTGGAGTGACCTGAATGTATATGGGGTAGAATGAATAGGTTTTGAGTTTTTGGATAAGTACATAAGGAGAAAAAATATGTTGAATAGGTGTATGCAGTAAGATGTGAGCTTGTTGCGTGTGGACCATAAGCAGTGGTTGCACAGCCCGCTTCCATTTATAAAACTTGATGTAATTGTGTGTTACTGGAGAACAAGGAGACTGGGGGTTGAGAAGGGATGTTGTGTGCCACTGCTCAGGGGCTCCCCTTTGTGGTCAGTGCTGAGTACTACAATGGAACAGTTCATAGATTTCTCATGGACATTTCACAGAAACTGTAAATTTCTGTGTGTGTTCGGGTTTTTGGGAAGCAGATCCTGACCAATCTGTGAATTGT
Organism: Pristis pectinata; assembly: GCF_009764475.1. Classification (NCBI taxonomy): domain Eukaryota; kingdom Metazoa; phylum Chordata; class Chondrichthyes; order Rhinopristiformes; family Pristidae; genus Pristis; species Pristis pectinata. Next base: position 6,610,748 of record NC_067435.1, on the reverse strand, counting down.
TCAGGGGGTAGGTGATGTCATAGTAACCATCTCAATCCCGTATGAAGTGATTTCAAGTGTCTTTTTTTTTACAGGTCTGATGTACTTAGTGTTTGCATAGGAGTGAATTGAATTTTTGACTATTTGGATAAAAGAAATGAAATTCACCAATGTAAGATTTCCTTTCTGTTCCTCCAGGTCAATCAGGCACTTGCAGGAGGCCTCAAGCACAGATGGTAAAGGTAAGCTTGATGAATGTTGACAGTGAAACTTTAGATTTCCAGCACCTGCACTTTTTGGGGGGGATTTAAAGGAATGAGGCTGTCCATTTAGGATAGAGATGAGAAGAAATTTCTTGTCAGGCTTTTAAAATCTCTACACCAGGGGACTGGATGCTTAGTGAGTGTATGCAAGACTGTAGTTCTTTAAGAGTCCAAAACTTTTAATCCAATTGCAAGAGGACATTCTGGGAAAGTGTAGTTAAGGTAGAAAAAGGCATTGAACGGTGGACTGGCCTCACAAGACCATGTGCCCACTCCTGCACTTATCCTGCACTTATCATCATAGGAAATTTCTGTGGTCAATGCCTGAACAGAGATTAGATCAGTATTTTGATAACCCTTCAATCAAAAGGTTACCAACCTGAACTGTTCACTCCCTAGATGCTGCCTGACCCATAGAATATTTCCACAATTCTCTTTTTAAACTGCAGATTCATAGCAGCTGCAGTATTTTGGATTAGACCACTGCTGCTTGGACTGAAGGGAAGAACAAAAAGGACCATCAGCGCAAAATGGTTTAAAACCATTCAACACGGGCCACAAGAAGCAAAGCAGCATCCTGGTCAGGGGATGCAGCTGGTATTCCCAGTAACTATCAGCTCTAATTAGAGCTTTTCAGTAACTGAGCCATGCCGATAAAGTGTGTCAAGTTTTAGGCAGTACTGAGCTGGTTGATCTCGATCAGGGCTACGGTAGGAAACCAGTTCTTCTGGTTGAGGGAGACAATGTGTGTTGTCTTATCACCCAGTCAGCAGTGTCTGATGGAAATACATGGCTGTAGCCATCTGGTGTGGATATTTGATCTCAGCTGCAATTCCTGGGCACTTGCTATCGAAGCCCACACGTGAAGAACAGCCACTTGGACTAATGAGCGTGCCTGAAACCAAAGTAATGCGAGGAGAAAAGAAAGACTAATATTTATACAACAGACTAGTAACGCAGCACATTACATGTGTAGAACTACCCACAACTCACCAGCACCTCTGCCAAGCAGGTCCAAGAATGCAGAGGAGACACAGGAGACTTCAGATGCTGGAATCTCCAGCAACACAAAGTGCAGGAGGATCTCAGCAGATCAGGCAGCATCTATGGAGGGAAATCGGCAGTCGACATTTCAGGTCGAGACCCTTCACATCGACCATCCATTTCCCTCCATAGATGCTGCCTGATCTGCTGAGATCCTCCTGCACTTTGTGTTGCTGGAGATTCCAGCATCTGAAGTCTCCTGTGTCTCCTCTGCATTCTTGGACCTGCTTGGCAGAGGTGCTGGTGAGTTGTGGGTAGTTCTACACATGTAATGTGCTGCGTTACTAGTCTGTTGTATAAATATTAGTCTTTCTTTTCTCCTCGCATTACTTTGGTTTCAGGCACGCTCATTAGTCCAAGTGGCTGTTCTTCACGTGTGGGCTTCGATAGCAAGTGCCCAGGAATTGCAGCTGAGATCAAATATCCACACCAGATGGCTACAGCCATGTATTTCCATCAGACACTGCTGACTGGGTGATAAGACAACACACATTGTCTCCCTCAACCAGAAGAACTGGTTTCCTACCGTAGCCCTGATCGAGATCAACCAGCTCAGTACTGCCTAAAACTTGACACACTTTATCGGCATGGCTCAGTTACTGAAGAGCTCTAATTAGAGCTGATAGTTACTGGGAATACCAGCTGCATCCCCTGACCAGGATGCTGCTTTGCTTCTTGTGGCCTGTGTTGAATGGTTTTAAACCATTTTGCGCTGATGGTCCTTTTTGTTCTTCCCTTCAGTCCAAGCAGCAGTGGTCTAATCCAAAATACATTTTTGCTATGAATCTGCAGTTTAAAAAGAGAATTGTGGAAATATTCTATGGGTCAGGCAGCATCTAGGGAGTGAACAGTTCAGGTTGGTAACCTTTTGATTGAAGGGTTATCAAAATACTGATCTAATCTCTGTTCAGGCATTGACCACAGAAATTTCCTATGATGATAAGTGCAGGAGTGGGCACATGGTCTTGTGAGGCCAGTCCACCGTTCAATGCCTTTTTCTACCTTAACTACACTTTCCCAGAATGTCCTCTTGCAATTGGATTAAAAGTTTTGGACTCTTAAAGAACTACAGTCTTGCATATACTCACTAAGCATCCAGTCCCCTGGTGTAGAGATTTTAAAAGCCTGACAAGAAATTTCTTCTCATCTCTATCCTAAATGGACAGCCTCATTCCTTTAAATCCCCCCCAAAAAGTGCAGGTGCTGGAAATCTAAAATTTAAAAAAAACCTTAGCCTGTGACCCTTGGCAGAGATGTATGCCATCCTGGGTAATGAACAGCTTTTACAGACACCCATAAGTTGATTTTGTCCCTAAGTCAGAAAATGTACAAAAATCACCTTGATATTGTAACCGTCCCTCCACAGTATTATAATGAATGGCATCAAAAGCACATAAGACTGATAAGAAAGAACAATCACTAAAAGTGAAGAGAGAGAGGGGAAACTAGTTCTGCCAGTCGTAGGAATGAACATATGTACACACGTTGGATTTTTGAATTTAATAACGAGAGCTTGTTCGTGTGTAGGGGGTGTCCGTAAGTCAGTTGTTCATAACCCAGAGACAGACTGTATGTGTTAGAAGTGACCACGTGATGGTGTTACTGAATGCGCAACCCATATGATTGCAGACAGGTCTTGTGCCAACCCATGTTTGGATACTTAAACTGTCAGTCAGGGACATGCACATGGTCTGAGCCTCTGTATTTAAACAAGAAGCAGATGAGAATATTTTGCTGGGATAAATCTTGGAACTTGTGTTCTGGCTGCATTTTGTGCACTAATTTTAATTTCCCTTTTTGTATCTGCAGCTGCAATGAATTTGGCAAAGCTGAAACTCTTCAGGCACTTTTATGTCATGGTAGGTCTATATATTGTTCGGTACTGGGTATGAGCAGGTTTTTATTTTTTGACTGGGTCCTACAGGGCTGAAGACCGTTCCCAGGTACAGGAGAGCAGTATTTTATACCCAGGTGGGCAGCCTTGGGTTTGATGGTATTGAGAGCAACAGTAATGGTTGGTATTGGGGTTTGGAGGAGGGGTTACTTGTTGGAAGCAATGTCTTGGCCTGGTGTTTCCAACTCTCTGCAGAAGTTGGTAATCTCAGTAGACACAACCTAAAGACCCTACATCCCTCTTGATCCTTGTCCATTACTCCATGATTTTGAGCCATTTTATACGCATCCCATTTCCTGGCTGATTTCACCATTCCCTAATACCAGAGATCTGTTGAAACCATCTTGGTGGTTGAGTATCTATGGCCCTGTGGAGTAGAGAAATCCAAATGTTTCCAGTCTTCAAATTTATTCAGAGAAATGGCTGACTCTTCTTCCTGAACCTGTGTCTCTGGGTTCTATCTCAAACCAGGTCAGTCTGAATAACCAGGTGACTAATGGTAATTGATAAGTTGGGTATCACTGTCCACTTCTCTCTTCCTTCCGTGATTGCTAAATTTGGTGAATTGACTTATTATTGTCGCATGTACCGAGGTAGAGTGAAAAACCTGATGGTTGTTGTTTTTCAACACTGAAAGGATGAGAGGTGATCGACTGAAACATATGAAGGTTGTGGGTGAGTTGATGAGGCTGATTGCTGGGAAGCGATTTCTCCTAGTTAGAAGGTCCAGAATTCAAGGCATGTGACCAGCCATTTAGTACTTAAATGAGGAAAAATTTCTCACTGCACCTCAAAGTTCAGGATGCAAGATGCTGGATATTTAAGAATAAGATCAATTATTTTTAGAAATGAGAGGACATGGGCATTAAGTAGGAAAATGGAGCCATGACGTGGAGCAATGGAGCGGATTTCAGGTGTCACTTGGCTTATTCCTGCTCCATTTGTGTGTTTGAGTACCACTCGTGGGGTGAGCATGCTGGACTAGTGACTGGATCAGTCTCAGTGCACCTTTTACATGTTCTTGCTTTTGTTTCTAATAATTGTTATTTTCCTTGCTCAGATTGTGTGCTACATATATTTCACCAGGATCATCGCAATTCTTCTCAAGTTCACTGTCCCATTCCAGTGGCAGTGGATGTATAATGTAAGTAAATGCCGGTGGGCTAATGGTTGCTATTTGTTGGGTCTTTTATTACTGGTGAAGGGGGGCAAGGAGATGTTGAGAGGAGTTGTAATGACAGAACATTGAAACGGTAGAATTGTATCCGCACTGTTCCTCTGCTTCTCTCAGACCATCTCCCTGACCACTGGGGATTGGTAAGTATTGGATCTGTTGAGCCAAATATCCCAAGTGTAGTAAAGCTGATATCATCCAAAGATCTAGAAACATAGGTTCAAATCCCACCATGGCCACTTGGAAATTCAGTTAAAATTATCTGATTGCCAACCAGGTTGGTTACCATGAAACTACCAGATTATTATGTTTAATTTTTTAAATCTCGTTCACCTAATCTTCACCCAGGAAGCAAATCTATCATTCCTACCCAGCCTGGGCTGTGTGACTCCATACCTATAAAAATGTGCTTGACTGTTTGAATTGGCTCAGCTCGGTCAGGGGCAGTTAGGAATGGGCAATAAATGGTTAAACTGTTCCTTTACTTACCCAGTGTCCTCTGACTAGTATATTTGGAAATATCTAACTAGTAATTAACTTCAATCAGTTTATTTCTAAGCTGCTTGGTTCAAAATAAAGCCTGTAATTTCATTTGTCAAAGAAACCAATATGAAGGGGATGCAATTTTGAGGACTACACTTATTTTCCCTTATTCTATACTTCAGAGGAAGATACTTTATAATAACAGAGGTGTATAATTGACTAAATGACATCTTAAAGGAGAACTAGGAAAACATGATAAAGAAGAATGAGTTTGTGATGGATTGTATTTGTAAAACTTAACTCTTTCACACTCTTGTCCCAACTGCTTCTACGGTAGATTTAAGCAGTTAATTTCTGGATAAGGTAAACCCAGAGAATCAGTTTAAAATTGGAAAATTGATAACAGTAAGCATATAATCTAGTAAGACATTTAAATACCAAAATACCTAAACATAGGGGGGAATAAACTGCAGGTGAAATAAACAGAAAATACTGGAAATAGCAAGTTGCGCCCATCAACGGGGAGAGAAGGTGATAACATTTTGGTTTATGTGCTGGATAGTAGAGTATTTTAGAATGATCAGGTGTTAGTGTAGCAAGTTTTGGAGGGCCAGATGTACTTGTGTACATGTTAGATCTTGTTCATTGATAAACCTGATGTATTCCTAATGGGTCCTGCATTAGCTACTCAAACACTTGCTGTTAAAGTCACCACCTTGGGTAACTCAAGTGATTTGTCTGCTGATTGACAAATGCACTTTAAATGAAGTTACAGATTAAGTCATTAGGTGGAATGTAATTGGGCTAAATTGGACTGGATATGTCAGCCTGCCTGCATTTACCCGGGCCAGACGCAGAGGTTGATCTCACTGACCCACAACACCGAGGAAGGATCTGGTGACAAGGCCTTGGATGGTGTAACATTGCAGCTCTGCCGCTGATGCTTTAGCAGAAAGCAAGGCTGGGAGTGGAGCTTAATCCTGTCAGGGCTAGGAGGTATTTTTAATATGTCTGTAATATGCAGGATTTAAAATCTGTTGAGATTGCTGTAAATTAAAATTATTAAAATTAAAAATTACTTAATGCTGAAATTATTAAAAGCACTAAAATATTTAAAAATCTAAGGAAATTTGATTTTTTTCCTTAGCCAGTCATACAGCACAAAAACAGGCCCTTCAGCGCAACTCATCCATACCAACAAGGTGTCTGTCCGAGTTTGTCCCATTTGACTGCATTTGGCCCATATCCCTTTAGCCTTTTTTATCCACGTACCAGTTTGTATGTCTTTTAAACATTGTAGCTGCTTCTACCACTTCCTCTGCCAGCCCATTCAATATATGGACCACCCTCTGCGTGGAAGAAGTTGTCCCTCGGGTCCCTTTTAAATCTTCCCCCTCTCACCCTAAACCTATGTCCTCTAGTTTTAGACTCCTTTCTCCACCCCCCCCCCCCCCCCCCCCCCCCCCCAAATCCTGGGGAACAGACTGTGATCATCCACCTTATCGACTCCCCTCGATTTTATAAACCTCTAAGGTCACCTCTCAGCCTCCTGCGCTCCAGGGGAAAAAGTCCCAGCCTATCCAGCCTCTTTAACTCGAGCCCTATGGGTTACTGATTCATTGTGAGGACTCTGCTCCTGTTCCAGGTCTTACTGGTGTGGAGTGGGAGAAGCAGATTTCTCCAGCATAACACCAATACAGTTGGGCTGTGATATTCCAGTGGAGTCTAGTGATGGAAACACTGATACCTACCACTCAGCTCATAACTCCAGGACTGGTTAACCTGGGAGCAGCTGAACACCTGTTCTCCTTGGACATGGCTAGTACGATTCAGCCCATTGTGATTTTACAACATGCCACATAAAAATGTTTTAACTTACCCATGGGGGAGAGAGTTAGGTTAAGGTTATTATTTAGTGAAAGTTGAGTTAGACCTTTGTGAGACAGGTTAGTTTTACCCCACTGATGATGTGTTGCAATGGTAATCCTGCTCAGTACGAGAGGAACCATGGGCTCTGATGTTTGGTGTATGTGCCTGGCTGAGGAGCCAGTGGTACGAAGCTACAATCTGTGAGATTATGACTGAACTCCTCTAAGTCAGAATCCTGCTGGAATTAGCTTTAGTTGATTTCATTGGACTACAGTAGTTTTTTTTCAGTCAAAACTTGCTTGTATAAAACCCTAGAGGCTTCTCCTACAGTGAATTCAATGGAAGCTTGGTGCACTAATTATTTTAATCTGGAAGTCTAATTTATTCCAAGTGTGGTTTGTCTCCTGAACACAACCAGCTTTTTGGGTGATTAGTCTTCAAATCTACACGGAAATGCGATTTGTGCTCTGTATTTTGCTTCTGGATATCTTAGCGTGGGTTTTTCCTGTTTATTTGGCAACTTGGGTTGTGGTGTAATCTGTGGCTGATCCTTTTTGCCTTCTGGCTGTTTACAATTTGTTTTTGGAAAAAATCTTCCTTTTAGTTTCTAGTGGAGGTGTCAACACTGGTGTTCTTTGTACTGACTGGGTTCAAGTTTCGACCAGCCTCCAACAACCCCTATCTACAGCTGCCACAGGATGAGGAGGATATCCAAACGGATGAAGTGTGAGTACCTACGCAGTTCTACCTGGTCGTCGTTACATCTCCCTGCTCTGCTCATTTCGCCAGCCTTGGTGTTTGCGCACCCCCCCACACCACACCAGTTCATCCAAACCCAACGAGTTAGGCCCCCCTAAAACTGTCCCTGAGCTCATTTGAGGCTACCCAACCCACCCAAGTACACAGCAGTACAGTAAAACTCCAGTTGTTTGGAAATCCTAATAGTTCAGTATCTGGTTCCTTCATTTGCCCAGATGTGAGCCGGGAGATCCGGATATCCATCATCAGGGACCCCCACTATCTGGGCCATGCCCCCTTCTCATTGCTGCCATCAGGCAAGAGCCTGAAGACCCCCACCTCAAGGTTCCACAACAGCTTCTTCCCCACAGCCAAACTGGCCTGAAAAACCCTAACGCTATCTCAGTCTTTCTCTCTCACTCACTCAACGCACTAGTGTTAGTGTTTATTTTGTTGTGCCAGTTATGTACAATTTATGTTGGTTCAAGTTTATGTTACCTTGTGTTTGTCATGTTTGCAATGTACTGCGATGCTGCTGCAAAAAGCTAATTTTCCTGGAATTTGTACCCTGTGTATGTATGCCCATGACAATAAGCTTGAACTTGAATTCTAGTGGGGAGTGTTAGCCAGAGCCAGGATTGGGGTCTGGAGCCCAAGGGGTCAGGATATGGGTGGGTTTGTGCTGGAGCCAGTCTCTGGAGTGTTTGTACATTTCCCTCTCCCTTTAGGTTTACAAGTTCACTGGAAATACTATCACTGCGTTTTTCACTATATGTTTTTCTTACAAAAAGTGTTGGGATATTAATAAGAATAGCATCCAAAAGTCTGGTAAACCTGCTCGCTCTTACCCAGTCTGTAAGTAACCACTTGAAGAGACATAGCACACAAGGCTACGGATCAGGAGAGGGGATTTGGGATTCTTTTGGCCAGTGTGAACAGGATGGTTGAATGGCCTCCTCCTGTGCTGTAAGTTTTCATTGATTCCATGATGTGTGTCTATAAATATCATCATACATCTCATAGATGGTACACACTGCAGCAATTGTACTCCAGGCGTGCCACTGAGCACAGAGCTCACCAAGTCCACACCGACCATCACACTAATCCTACGTTGGTCCCACTTTACTCTCCCCACATTCCCATCAACTCTTCCCAGATTGTCCCTTGTGTACTCGCTAAGGACATTTTAGTGGCCAATTAACCTACCAACCTGTGCAACTTTGACTTGAGAGAACTGAGGGGGCCTTTCAAGTAATATTGCATTTAAAAGTCAACACCCCACCACTGCAAGCCTGGATTATCTGGTGCATTTAATTACTCCAGCGTGGTGTATTTGTGCTGCTTTGACAAAACAATTTGGCATGTTCTATTCTAATAGTATGGTATGAGATGTGGCTCAAGGCTGAGTCTGTGCTGTAACATTTGTACAACAACTTGTGACTCTGGACAGTACCATCAATGACTTCTCCCAATACCTTGTCTTCACCAGGCTGACCGAGTCGGGCTTGTTGGAAAGTGTAACGAAAGTGAAAAAGACCAGCAATGGGCGCGAACTAATTCGAGATTCCTCAGTATGAAATCTGCCATTTTTGGATTGGTCAACTCCATGGCAACGAGGCCTTTCGCCTTCACCTAGACATTGGGAGAAAGAACTGGTACAGGAATTCCCAGTGGAAATTACTGGATCCTGTTGCAATTCCAGTTAGATAACTGTTAAAAAGCAAATAGTGGCTGATTGATCTGTACATATGTAATACATAAGATATATCTTTCTATAATATTCTAGTGAACTTTATGACCAAACTCTTGGGATAAGTGGAGAACAGTTTTGTCACAGTAAACTTCATTCACTGTTTACAGTAATTTCCCTTTGAAGTTTGTCTACTGTGCTTCAACAAGAAAACCCAGAGTTCTTAACTGCGAGCCACTGCACTTTTTTTCTGCAGCACCTTGTGCTGTGTGATAACATCCTCCTTAGCCTCACGTCTGCATGGCCTTATATTTGAAGGATGGCTTGCCCCAGTTAATTAGTCGACAAGCTAAGTTTGCAGCTGAGATTCTTGTACGGAAAACCTAACCAGAAACAGTATCGCAGCATGTAGACTTTAGTTCAGTTATTTTGAATCTGGTACTGGGGGCATCAATCCAGAATCTAATGGAGCATTTTCATTATAACTTACCTTTTAATGATCTTTATTTTGATTGTAGTGGAATGTTACTTTTTTTTTGGGAGTGGGTTTTATAGAAGGAAGTGTTTAAAAACACAGCTTCTGAAATCCTTCTTCACCTGAAGAAGGGTGAAAATTACTTTTGGGCTCCAGAAACGGAGGTGAGACACTATCCTTTTGCACAGGTGAATTGTGGCTGAGCAGTAATTTTCTCCAAGCATCCCCAATGTTGCAACAGCTTTGTTGTATTCCTGATTTCTGGAGGTTTGTATAAATATGACGCATTTTGTAATATTTTTCTTTGTAGTGACTTTAGAGCAGTTTTGTGCAGAATTCCTGATTTGCCTTTCCTGTCTTAGAAAGGGTTTGAGTCCTTGCATCTGGCTGGTGTGATAGGAATTGATAACTTGTGTAAAAATTGATGTTTAAGAAAACTGAGGGTATAAATATTTATATAATTTTCTTATGATCCAGTGTAGAATTTATATTTAAATAAACTTTGCTTTTAAATTAGTGCTTAAAATTATGGGATTCTTGAACTGTTCAAAACATTTTTTATATTTTGTTCTCTCCATTTCCTTCTCTTTCCTTGTGTTGCTCTCTCAGTATTGTGAAAGGTCTTTATCAGTCTCTCTGTTTCTTTCTGTCCATCCAGCCTTTCTGAGTGGCCGTTCTTGTGCGAGGTTAGATGATGAGTTCTGAGTGGCTGCTAACCAGAAGCACAAGTGCCTTTTCCAGCAGTATATTCTCAATCCTAACATATGGACCAAGAAAGCTGCCTTCTCTGGCTGTGGAAAGGTGGCATTTCTGCAGCTGTATCTTGTACATATAAGTTGCTATAATGTCCTGGTGCATTTACTGAGTGCAGGTTTGTAGAGACCACATTAAAGCAATGATTAATGTCATTAGAACCCATTTTAATTTATGGAGCCCCAAAATATTGGGTTACCTGCTTGGTGTATTTATTTTCTCCATACAAATAAGTTTATGCTTTGAAATGATTAAATGTTGCTGTGATAAGATTTTGATTTTAAAGAAATAAATTGTGTAACATTGGATCCAGACTCTGTCATAACTTCTGTGCCTGAAGTGTGAAGTGAAATGAAGACACGAGAGACAGCAGATGTTGGAATCTGGTTTGAATTAATCCTGGGCTGAGGAAAGAGCCTTTTGCCCTGGAAGCCAACCTTGAGACCAGCATTTAGATTTTCAGCTTGGGGTGTAGAACAGGCATTGTGGATTGTCCTTGCACTTGATTTTTCAGTGAGAAGAAAGATGGGGTAGATCTTATATAAGGGGCTCTAGAGTCTAAAAGTGTCCTACATCTCCCTGCATGTCGCTTTCATTTTCAGGAAATAATTTTCTTGGATTTTGTTAATTTAGGAAGCAAACATCTGCTGACTTATTTTACAGACATAGCAGGGAGGAAATTCATTCCATTGCGTGTTCAATGTAGGAACGTACATATATTGAAATGTGTCACAAGGTAGGGCTTCATTCAGTCAAATGGGTGCACTTGATATTGGTTCAAATTTGCATGAGTAAAATCTGTGTGTGTTGACAGGATTGAACTGAATTTTAGAGATGAGGTTCAATGCACATGGATGGTGTGGACGTGGTGGCACCAAGGGCCTGTTTCTGTGCTGTGTGACACGTCTGCAGTGCATTGCGTGTTTCCGCATGCAACAGGATTAATTTCTACCCCAACAAATCTTGAAATTAAGATAGGAAAAAGCCTTTTTTTAAATTACTTAAAGTTTGTAAGTATTTTTGTATGGCTGTTTCTGTAGTTTAATCTTCATTCAGAAATTATGAATGATCATTTAGTGATTGTGCAGCCAAGATGATGAATGAAAACTTGGGGGCAGGAGGAGATCAGTGTTCCCCACAGGGCCGTGGGTGGGGTAAGGTTTCTAATTCATTCACTATTTAGTGTCCATCACTACTTTCACTTGAAAGTGGTGGTGAACTCCCTTCAGAGAACATAAGCAGCGGTCCCTCATTTCTTTTGCTCTGCCATTCAATGGAATGGCAGTTGATCTGAACCCTAAACCCCAATTCACCAAAAATCTCCCTCTGCCTTAAATATATTCAATGACTTGGCTGCTGGAGCAGAGAATTACAAAAAAAAAATGATCCTTGAACTGCTGTGGCACATGTGGTTAAAGTAAATGATCATTCATAATTTCTGAAATAAGTTTAAACTATAGAAACAGACATAGATCCAGCAACAACGAACAAACAGTGATCGTGCTTCCAAGTCACGTGTGCAAGTTGGAAGGGGTACCTGCAGCAAGAGAAGTAGGGGAAATTCCAACAAAGGAGCCTTGGTGAGTGCCCATCATAAAACAGCATGTCAGTGGGAAACAAGGCAGGATCTGTCACAGCTGTCAGTGATGTGTTTTATACAAAATGTTAATGCTTCAGAAAGAATTGACCTAAAAGATTCTGTTGAGGGAGAAAGATCCTGTGTTATCTGATTTTGTAATTCTGCTACTAAACAGGCTACACATGGAGGGTTTGCTCACCTAGGGATCTGATTATCTTCTGCAGTTCTCTGTCTGCAGTCACTCCAGCCCTTTGCTTCATTTATTCATTTTTAGAAAGGCAGAGTTATTTAGGATTATCATTGTGACCAGGGTGGTTTCTTCATAGAATCGGGTACCTGCTAAGAACCTGGTTTGCCCATTTCTATCCAAGAACTACGCAACACTTGAGGTAAATCATTTGCATTTAAAGAGAAACTGTGATAAATACACAAAGAAATAGGAAAAGGTGATGGATGTGAAGGTTTAGAGAGAGCCTCCCATACAGCATAAAAGCTGTTGGCAGGATGGTCTAGTTATGATAATTCTATAGTCACTATCCTGTTACTCAGTGATGTGGGGTTTGCTTGTTGACACTTTGCCTATTTACCTTTTCCACATCTGAACTTTTTAAAATTATTGTGCATGCTTTTATTTTAATTGTATATTTAACAATAATGCTCAAACATTGAAGTGATGCTTGTAAACTGAAGTTTGCCTTGGAGTGATTGCCCACATACAGTACAGAAGCACAGGCACTTGACCAGCAGGGGTGAGTTTGTGTTGGAATTTGAACTGAACTTTGAATGTGATCTGTTCTCAGTCAGCTCCAATCAGGAGCTTCAAAGTTACCCACAGAGGAGGGTGGTAGTCTGATAGATTACCCACACCTCTGGCTGAGTACAGAAAAAATGTAGGTAGCCTTCAACCAGACCACCACTGATTTCCAAACTCCTTGCATCCTCCTGCTAGGATCATTTCCTACATAACTTGGTACCTCACACTTGCTTTTTCATTAGTTATCCAGATTATCCTCAATCCCACAAACCCTTGTGCAATAATCCTGTGCAAGGTGCTTTATGCAATGCCTTTGCAGAGCCAGGTATACTATTATTTCTCCCCATCCATCCTGTGAGTTATATCCCCAGGGAAAAAAAATGATCTATTAATAAATGTAATTAGATTAGCATTCTAGGAAGTTTATTTCAATTGTTTGGGCAACTTGGTCAAACTCTAGGATTTGAATTAGAGTTGCAGATGCTGGAACCTGGAGCAACAAACAACCTGCTGCAGGAACTCAGTGGGTTGAGCAGCATCTGTGGGAGGAAAGGAGCTGTTGACAGATTTCAACCTGAAATATAGACAATTCCTGACCCGTTCCCCACCCCGCCCCCACCCCCAGATGCTGCTCGACCTGCAGAGTTCCTCCTGAATACTTAAGCTGGATTTTATTATTACAGGGAAACTTACTGTATTTTTTTACTGTCAGTATATTGTCACCTTTGTAGAATTTTCAAAAAAATCTATTTGCATAAGCACTATAAAACTTGTTTTGCACAGAAATGCAAAAGGCAATGCCACTATAAATGATAGCGGTATGTCCTGAAAGCTAGTTCTTCACATTTTTGATCAGTTTGGTGAAACTGCACCATTACGAAAACAGCTGCATGTGACAATTCTGAGGAAGTTCAAACTTATCTTAAAGAGAGTTCCATGATTAAAAAGCAAATTGTAAAACATTCGAACAGACAGATTTCCTGTATTGTCAGCATACTTCATTGCTGTTAATGGTGTGTACAGTCTGTTGGTCTGGTAACGAAATACTGGTTGTTCCATTTTTATCACTTTGATGGTTGCCTTTTGAAAAAGGAAAAGAAAATTGAAATGCAAAATTTATTTTTTCAAATCCTGGATCAATGATCACTCAGCACCCTTCCTACAACCTTTGTATTGGAATAAATCTTAAATCTGTCATTGGGCTTGGTATCTTCCATATGTTGCTGAAATCAACCACCATTAAGTTTATTATTTTAGCCAAAAGTAATGAGGTATTTCTTCTGGAAACTCCAAGTCAGGCAGCATGTGACAAAAGGAAAAAAGTCAATGTTTTCGGGTCTAAAACCTTTTCGGAACTGACCAAGGGATTTGGACCTGAAGTATTAACTGCTATCCTTTCAGATGCTGCCTGACTTTGAGTGTCCCAGTATTTGTTCTTTAAATTTGAGATGTTTGTTCTACAATAAAACTCTGCTAATCCAGCATCCAATTGATTGATGAAATGAGTGGTTCAGGATCCTGGCTCACACTCCACACCCCACTCTCATCCTGATTGAGAGCCTCAGTTGGGGTCTGGACTATGGAATGTGGGCAGGTTTGCAGCTAGAACCAAAGCTCCCTTTAAACTCTCTGGGTTGACTGGAAAAATTTATTATATGACTATGTAATATAAACAAAATGAAATGTTTGAATGTTAATAGGAATAATATCCAATAGTCCAGGACAACTAAAATCAGTTTTACTGTACTTATTTAGAAATTTGGATTTTGCACATCTGCTTTTAAATGTTGAGGCATAAAATAAGCTGTTTAAATGCTCCACTATTGCCATCTTCCCACATACAACACCTATGTCCTTTTACCACCTCCCCAATTTCACAAGTAAAGCAGCTATTGTTTTGTACATCTACCTGAGGATCCTGCATTCACTGCTCTAGGGAGAATTAAATGGGTGCCTGATGAGACAGCACAGGCTTGTTGAGCCAAAAGGCCTGTTTCCTCGCTGTACTCTTTTAAATCCATATTTTTAATCAACTTTTTCCAGTTCTGTTTTTAAAAAAAGTTGACTTGAAACATTTAACTTTATTGTAGATGCTGATTTTTCTTCCCCCACCAATTTTTCAGATGATTTCTAGTATCTGTGGTATTCTACTGTAGTATATGTACCCTAATTAACTTTACTATGTTAATCAAAATTAAACAGGAGATCCTGGGGCATTGAGCTGGTTTCTACATGCAATTATTGTGACTAATGTCTGCATGTTCACAATTTTACACTGAGCAGGTAGAGTGGAGAGGACTGGATAATCCCTGCAACAGATCTTTTGCATACAAATCATTTTTGTGTCAATCCTCCACTCTTTGGGGAAATCACCCTGCTTTGACTGAGGCTGAGCTTTGTTTGTTGTACAATAATTTACTATGCATCATACAATCCCACCCCACTAGAGGATACACTGTTACCAATAAATACCATTAAAATAAAATATAACTGATTAATACTGAAATAGTAAATAGCAAAAGATTAGACACCAACATTATTAATTCTGTCTTTAAGTTATAGACTTGCAGGTTTTGCTCTTATTTTGTAGCCATTTTTGACAAAACAGTACCTTGGCAATTGTCTCTGGAGACTGCCCCAGTGTCACAAAAATATCATGAGCAGCAGGCAGGTAGACATCTTTAAAGTATTGGATTGTCTCTGAGTCTGTTCCTGGAAATTCTGAACACGACACTTCCTTCATGAGTTTCATTTCGAATTCTGTGTTCACAGGGCCAGGCTCAATCATTGAAACACTGAAAACGAAAAACCAAAGTACCCTGATTGAGACACAACTTGGCAGGTCTGAAGTTGGTTGTATGCTACAGGACAGAGTACAAGAGTGTAAGGTTAGGTCAGTGTAAAGCTATAGCAATGGGGAACAGCTACTGACTTGGAGGATGGAGTATTTCAGGAGATGTACAGCATGCTGGAGTCAGGGCAATACAATGGGTATGGGATTATGGGGACTGCAGGGTGTTGTAGATAAATGGCTGGGCCCTGGAGCAACTCTCCCAATGAGCTCACTTCTGGAAGAACCAAAGTATGGTGCGTGGTTAGCCAAGCACCTCCCACTTAAATTGGGAGACTATACTGAGGTCAAAGAAACAGGCCTAGAACTGTTACTTCAGGACCACAGGATTGAAATGCACTTTCCCCAACGTGATACATAACTACTGGGTCATTCTGCAACAGCCCAGAATCTCCACCAATCACTTTACACCACAGCTTGTGCATCATTCCCCACCTGTGCTTTTTTCCACTGGGGGAATCATTGTTCCAAACAGCATTCAGTATTGGGTACTTGCAGATCCTGCTTTCATTAGGCTGAGATTCTGATAGTAAATCATTTAAATTACCTTCCTAGTACTGGACTCCATCTACACTTCTCCCTGCGTCAGGAAAGCAGCCAACAAAGACCCCACCCATCCTGGACATTCTCTCTCTCTCTTCCATCAAGCAGAAGATACAAAAGCCTGAAAGCACACACCACCAGGCTCAAGGACAGCTTCTATCCCACTGTTAAAAGACTATTGAATGGCCCCCAGTACGATAATGAACTGAATCTACCTCATCATGGCCCTTGCACCTTATCTGACTACTGGCACTACACTATCTGTAACACTATATGCTGTCAATGTTTTTCTTTTTGTATCACCTCGATGTACTTATGTATGAAAATGATCTGTCTGGGTGGAATGCAAACCAAGCTGTTCACTGTACCTTAGTACATATGACAATAATTAACCAATTACAAAAACCGAGCCCTAGTCACCACTAGCCCAGGGGCTACCGCAATTTGTAACAGCAGACCCACAACCAAATTCGCTGTTGGCCATCCATGCATCAACTGCACATCTTTTAGGTGTCTGGCTCCAAACAAGATTCACGACACAATGTTTCTTGAAGAGGTCAATGTATGGACTCATTCTTGTGCACACAGGTAAGTATATTCACTTACTATACATTGAACTTCAAAAGCTGAACGGCAAGACTTTCACAAAATCCTTCCATGGCAAACTTAGAAGCAGCATAGACATCATTGAATACAATTCCTGTGCAAAAGAAAGAACATTTTCTTTGTGAATTTGGAAGACTAAATGACTTTTCAGCTGCAATTGCAGTGTAATTAGGTAACCAAATTTTGGCATCTATTCAGAAGTGGTAAGCTAGGGTGAATTTCTCCCCTAAAATATTTCCCTCAGTTTTCCAAATATGTGAACTATAGGAGTGCACTTAAGGGTCAGTGCTCTCACATGTGTCAGTTCCTTCCTGAAAAGACAGTATGTCCCTATGCCCAATTTCCTTAACATTCCCAGCGGTCCCACAAAGCTGAGATACCCACCTACAATAGACATGGAGAATGTGTCTTGTGACACCATTCTTCATTCTGCTGCAGGGAACATTTTCATACTTAAAAGTCCAAAGAATCTGAGAGGTACAATAGCATAGATTGTTACTGGACTAGCAGTCAGATTTCTGCACCATTGATCAAGAGGTCCAAGTCCGAATCCAACCATGGTACCTTGGGAATTTAAATTCAAGTAATTAAACATCTGAATATGAAAAAAATCTTGTCACCCATACAATGACTATGAAGCTACTGGTTACCTTACAACCAAATCTGGTTCACTGATGTTTTTTGGGAAGGAAATTAAATCCCTCATCCTTACCTGGGCTGGTCTACATGTATTCCACCAATGTGGTTGATTCTCAACTACCTCCATAGTTCAGGGACAATGGGGATGGGCAATAGATGTTGGCATTGCGAGCACTATCCACATCCCATGAAGAAATTTTAAAAATATTCTTGCAACTCACTTTAAATTTGTGGGGCAGAGTGACCAAGGAGCCCAATAAAGGAGAGGGCCTTGGGAGTAAGTTGATCTTTGGCATTGGTTGGGTTTCTGGGCCTTGTAGGCTCCAGACTTGCAGCTTGGGCTGGTTCTGTTCTCAGTTTCAAGCCCTCAGCCCTGCCAGGTGGTGACCATGTGCCTCAAAGCCCAACTTTGGCAGGAAGAACCTTTAGTGGCTTTGAACCATAGCTCACTAAAGCACAAGTCTGATGATTCTGATGTTACCTATCTATTTCAACATGTTCTCCACAATTAACAAGAGAAATTTATTCATGATTAGACTGAGGAGATGATACCTTGAAGTCCCATCACACTGCTCATCATAACAATGTGACCACTTCTTCTTTTCTTCATACCCGGGAGCACTGCCTTAACCATCCGGACGACTCCAAAGAAGTTTGTGTCAAACATATGCTTCATTTCTTGCATGCTTAGACTTTCTATTGGACCAATCTTTCCAACCCCTGCGTTGTTCACTAGACAAATAAAGCAAAAGGATTAATAGTCAATGTCATAATTAACAAATTAACAAAAGTATTGAAAGCAGAATGACTTCCATTCTAGTTTAAAACCACTTAACTCCATTTTATATTCCCTGTCCTTCAATCTCTGGTATCAAGGTAGCACAGGGTAATAATTTTACAAGTAATCTTGTCGTGCTCTGAGAATTGGGCTTCAGATGTGGAAGGGGTAAACTTGAGGAAAGGTGTCAAAATAACAGACAGCTTATTTTTACCGTTGGTACAACCAAAGTGAAAATTTATAGAATCTTTTAATCTTAATTGCTTATCCTTGTGCTCCTCCAATCCTGGCCTCTTCCAGACCTCTGACGTACCCCACTCAGTCTATGGTGACCCTATCTTCAGCTGTCTGGGCCCTACATTTTGGAATTCCCCCTCATCAGCCTCTGACTTGCTTCCTTTATGACCCTCCTCAAAACCTACAGGTTTGGTACACGGGATCACAGAAATGGGTATTCAGCTCATTGTGGCCTCCTGGTCAAAAAGGGAGCATTTGACTAAGTTTGGCATCAAGGAGCCCGGGTAACAGAGATGTCAATAGGCATCAAGGGGTAAACACTTCCAACTGTTATTATAGAGTCACACAGCACAGAAACAAACCCTTTAGTCCAACTTGCCCATATTGACCAAGATCCCTTGTTCCATATACACTCTGCGTGAAGTTGCCGCCCCTCGGATCCCTTTTAAATCTCTGCCCTCTCACCTTAAACCCATGCCCTCTAGTTTTTCGTTTCTCTTTCTCTGGGAAAAGGACTGTGCGCATTCACTCTTTCTATGCCCCTCCTGATTTTATACACCACTCCAAGGTCACCCCTCAGTGTCCTTATGTTCCAATGAATAAAGTCCTAACCTGCCCAACCTCTCCTTGTAACTCAGGCCCTAGAGTCCTGGCAACGTTGGTCAAAAGGTTGGAGTCATGCTTTGCTCAAAGGAAGATGCTTTGTTTGTTGGAGGTCAACCAGAGTACCAGAACATCGCTGCAGGACTTCCTCAGCGCAATGTCCTAGACACCATCATATTCAGTTGCTTCATCAATAACTTTTCTTCCAACCTAAGTGGGGATTTTCATTGATGACTGCACTGTGCTCATTTGTATTTGTGACTCCTCAGCACGTGGAAGTTATTTGTCACTCACCTGCAGGATGGGCTTGTAAGTGACAAATAACATTCACACCATAGAAGTGCCAGGCAATGTACATCAACAAGAGCGAGTCTCACAATGTACCCTTGATATTAAACAGCATTACCATCACCCATCAACATCCTGGGAATCAGCATTGACCAGAAATCCAATTGGACCAGCCACATAATACTGTGACCAATAGCGGGTCAAAGGCTGGGTATCCTGCAGTGAGTGACTCCCCCCTTGACATGCCAGGGGTTTTCCACCATCTACAAGGCTCAAGTCAGGTCTGCGATGGAATACTTCCCACTTGCCTGGATGAGCACAGTTCTGACATCTCTCAAGTTCAACAACTTCTAGGACAAAGCACCCTCTCTTTTGGTACTCCACCTCCAACACTAAATATTCATTCCTCCGCCACCAAGGCTGCAATGTGTACCATCTACAGAATGCACCACACTTACTCACCCAGGCCAGAGTCCTAGTCATACAGCACAGAAACATTCCCTTCGACTCATCTCGTCTATGCTGACTGTTGCCTGCCTGAGCTAGTCCCATTTACCTGCGTTTGGCCCATATCCCTCTAAACCCTTCCTATCCATGTACCTGTCCAAGTGTCTTCTAAACACTAATTGTACCTGCCTCTACCACGTCCTTTGGCAGCTTATTCCACATACCCACCACCTTGTGTGAAAAACTAGCCCCTCAAGTCCCCATTATATCACTCCCCCTCACTTAAACCTATGCCCTCGAGTTTTAGATTCCCCTACCCTGGGAAAAAGACCGACCATTCACCTTATCCATGCCCCTCATGATTTTATAAACCTCTATAACGTCACCCCTCTGCCACCTACACTCCAGGGGAAAAAGCCCCAGCCTATCCAGTCTCTGCTACTCCGAGAGCACCTCCCAAATTCTGCAACCTCTCCCACCAGGAATGACAAGTGCAAGTACAACCAGCAGGTGCAAGGAAACATCAGCCCTTGCAGGCTTCCCAGAATTTGTACACCATCTCATGTGGAAATATATTGCAGATCCTTCATCTTCACTGAGTCTAAATCCTGGCACTCCCTCCCCACTCAGTACTGTAGGAGCACCTTCACCAGGAGGACTGCAGTGGTTCAAGGCAGCAGCTCACCACCAATTTCTCAAGGGTAATTACAGATGGACAACACACCCTGGTGTTGCCAGGGTCACTCAATCACAAAATGTATTTTTTTTAAAATTAGGTTACTCCCAGTGCCCATCTAGGTCCCTGAACTTGTGGGTTACTTATTCAGGTATTGAGTTGGTGGTGAAAGCAGCAAATGCAATGTTGGCGTTCATTTTTTAAGAGGAATAGAAGATAAGAGCAGGGGTGTGATGTTGAGCCTCTATAAGGCATTGGTAAGATCTCACTTGGAGTACCGTGTGCAGTTTTGGACTCCATATTTAAGAAGGGATGTGCTGACGTTGGAGAGGGTTCAGAGAAGAACGATTCCAGGAATGAGGGGGTTAACATATGAGGAATGTTTGACGGTTCTTGGGCTGCACTCCTTGGAGTTCAGAAGAATGAGGGGGAACCTCATAGAAACATTTTGTATGTTAAAAGGCCTGGACAGAGTAGATGTGGCAAAGTTGTTTCCCATGGTAGGGGAGTCTAGTACAAGAGGGCACAGCTTCAGGATTGAAGGGCGCCCATTCAGAACAGAGATGCAGAGAAATTTCTTTAGCCAGAGAGCGGTGAGTCTGTGGAATTTGTTGCCATGGGCGGCTGGAGAGGCAAAATCATTGGGTGTACTTAAGGCAGAGATTGATAGGTATCTGAGTAGCCAGGGCATCAAAGGTTACAGTGAGAAGGCAGGGGAGTGGGGCTAAATGGGAGAATGTATCAGCTCATGATAGAATGGCAGAGCAGACTCGATGGGCCGAATGGCTGACTTCTGCTCCTTTGTCTTATGGTTTTTATACAGGTCCTCCCCAGGTTACAAATGAGTGTTTGGGAGACTGGTGGGGTGGATTTTCCAGCTGCTGTGGGGCTGCAGGCATGATCTGCTGCCTGTGAACTCAGTTCGTGGCCACATTTCCAACTCGAAAACTGTTCGGGTTATGAACTGTTCACTGGAACAGAATGCTGTTGTAAACTGGGGAGGATCTGCAAATGTAATGAATGTTTTTACACACCCAGTCCTGCCAGCAGCAAGTTCCAGACTCAGAATGGAAAAAAAAAAGTTTATTAATTTCCCCTCCAACATCATTTTACAGACCAACTTAAATCCAGGTGCCCTGGTTACCAATCTCCCTACTGAGGGATTGAAGGGCTTGAGTTATAAACAGAGATTGCATAAACTGGTACTGTTTTCCCTGGACTGCAGGAGGACAAGGGGTGACCTTATAGAGGTTTATAAAATTAAGAGGGGAATAGATAGCTGAGATGCATCTTGGATAAAGTTCCAACTACCCACTGCAAGCAAGGCTCATGAGGGCCAAACTTAAATTTCTCTGCACAGAAATTAAATCTGGAATGCAAAATATAAAAAGTTCTGTTCACAGAAAAATACAAATCACACTCAAGGTTTGCAGACCTGGAGGGGAGGGGCTGCATTTGGTGATCTTGTGGGACCCAGCAGCTAAGTATGTAGACGGATTTACAATGCAAGACGTGAAACACTTCCTTACCCAGAATATCAATTCTTCCACCTTGAACGTTGCCGAGACATTCTGCCACCGATTCATCATTGCAAACGTCCAGCTGCTGGATGTGTAACGTCTTGTTCAGGCTCTCTCCCGCGGCCTCTTCAAGCTTTCCTTTACGACTTAAATTTCGCATCGTAGCAATAACTTTTTTTTTTGGAGAAAACGAACAGCAGAGTCATTAAGTATTGTAATCCCTTTTTCTGTGCACTGCACCACAGCTTCTCACCAGAAATCTAACTAGTCCCATGCCAAACATTTGGAGTCAGAGTTATACAGCACAGAAAAGGGCCCTTTCCAGCCAGGTTGCCCACCTGAGCTAGTCCCACTCACCTCTGTTTGAATCATGTCCCTTTTCTATCCATGTGCCTGCCTAAATGTCTTTTAGACATTGTGCTTGTACCTGCCTGTACATCTTCCTCTGGCAGGTCATTCCCTGTACCCACCACCCTTGTGTGATAAACTAGCTCCTCAGGTCCCCTTTAAATCTTTGATACAAGAGAGACTGCAGATGCTGGAAGTCTGGAGCAACACACAAATTGCTGGAGCAACTCAGCATGTCGGGCAGCATCTATGGAGGGAAATGAACAGTCTACATTTCAGGCTGAGACCCAGTTGACACATTAAACAAATATCAACATTACAATTCACAATTACTATAAGTCACTCATAAGCAAAATCATCACACTTTAAGAAAATATTTAACAACTATTAGATCACCCTTCCTCCCCTATCTCCTTAATGTGCCAACTGGAAGACTCCACTTGGAGTATTGTGCTCAGTTCTGGTCACCTCACTACAGTAAGGATGTGGAAGCCATAGAAAAGGTGCAAAGGAGATTTACAAGGATGCTGCCTGGATTGGGGAGCATGCCTTATGAAAGCAGATTAAGGGAACTCTGCCTTTTCTCCTTGGAGCGACGGAGGATGAGAGGTGACCTGATAGAGGTGTATAAGATGATGAGAGGCGTATAAGATGATGAGAGGCATTGATCGTGTGGATAGTCAGAGGTTTTTCCCCAGGGCTGAAATGGTTGCCACAAGAGGACATAGGTTTAAGGTGCTGGGGAGTAGGTATAGAGGAGATGTCAGGGGTAAGTTTTTTTTTACTCAGAGAGTGGTGAGTGCATGGAATGGGCTGCCGGCAACGGCGGTGGAGGCGGATATGATAGGGTCTTTTAAGAGACTTTTGGATAGGTACATGGAGCTGAGAAAAATAGAGGGCTATGGGTAAGCCTAGTAATTTCTAAGGTAAGGACATTAAAGGAGTTAATGCTGGTGGTGCAGAGCTCCAGCGCGTTAATCCGCATTCAAGAACCACATGTTTCTATAAAGAAACTAATCCTCTTACAATAAGCTGCCCTTGGTTTCAAGTTTAAAGCATGTTGTACATTAAAGCATGTTACAAAGATAATTAACAAAGGGCTAAACAGTTGAAGAAAAATGTTAGAAGAGGGAAAAGCAATCAGAGGGCTCTGTGCAGAGTTAAAGAATCAGCACCAACATAGTGACCATTGAATTTTATGGCAAATTTGTCTGCACCTGTCTGGTAAAGTTTGCTATGTAGAATCTGGTGTCAAAAGGATACTGAAATTTCACTGGCCGAATATGTACAAAGATCAATTTACATCAGTCTGTAATTACCTGACCAGCAAGAGACTTGCCTTCTCCAAGTGAATTAGAGAAATGTAATCGGTTATACATTTCGGAACAAGCTAGCTTTCTTTTGTTGATAAGTACGACAGTCTCTGTTTCTGCCCTGGATGCTTCCTCAGTGAGTACACTTTTCTAGCTATTAGCTTATCTCACTGCCAGTTTCCTAAAAACAGAAAGCTCAAGCTGTGTTCCAGATTAACTGGAAGTAGTGATAAGGGCAGCAGTTAGCACCCTGTCCCATTGCAAAAAGTTTTCAAATAGGATTGAAAAATAACAGATGAGCTGTCAATTTCATGCACCTGGGATGACAAAATTCAATTTTAAATTACAGTACTGATACCAAATCTACATATTCAAACACTTTGGTGAATTTCTATATGATATTCAAAGTAGTGAGATTTTACACAGTAAAATAATTACCCAAGAGGGTTTAATCAGCAATTTACTCAAAGGATCTCAACAATACTGTAATTAACAAGATGCGACCAAGGGAATTTCCAACTTATTTGAACTCCCATAGTTAAAACAGATCACAAATGCTTATAGTTTTAATTCATTGAATGCATCACGACAAAAATTTGTGGAATTGTTCAAAGGCATTGGAATCTTTGTAATGCTCTATAATTATTTCACCATAAACGTCAGTGAAAAACAATTTAAAGACATTTATCGATCCAAAAGGAATTTATTAAAAGGACTTAAAGAACAGCAACACTCTTTAATACTTAACAAGTAATATAGCTACATGATTGTGTCCAATACAAGCTTTTTTTGAATTAGTATTAACAAAATACCTACCATAAAATTGTTTCTTGGTATCATTTGCAAGTTGGACAGCAAGAGTTAAACCAATTCCAGAGGAGCATCCAGTGATCAGTACAACCTTTTGCCCATCGTTTGCCATTGGTGCTTCAGCTGCAGAGCGAGAGAGAGAATAGCAAGGATAAATACTCAGACAAAGCTGATCAGTCACATTGCCACAGTCTGCTGTTAATAAACATGTAGGCATTGTGTAACCTACCTTGCTAAGATTTGTGCAGTCTTACTTTAGCTCACACTGCTTAATCTTAAATAGAATCTAAAATACAGCAACTTCCACAACCACAGAATATCCCAAAGAACTTTACATCCTACTTACTGCTTTTGAGGTGTGGTCACAGTTGTAACATTAGAAACAACAGGCAATTTATACACAGAAAGTTTCCAAAAATATTAATAATGACCAAGAACTCTAATCCAGAAATCTTGAGTAAGGAATAAGTTTTCCCCAAGTATTTGGGACTCCTGCACCATTCTCCAAATGAGTATCATAGAATCACTTTCACCTACACTTTGGCTTCAAGTTCTATTCCAATCATTCCTCCACAGATTGCGCCCGAAACAGACTGAAATGGGTTTGAGCTGTGGGGTGGAGATTAGTTGTGTTATCCCTATTGCAGGATACGTACTCCAATTCACAACGGCAAAGACTACTTCCAGACTGTAGTTTGAATGCACCCTGAAAAGGGAAGCAAAAAGGGGAACGGAGGAGAAGCTGGGATGATGAGTAACATTTCTTAAAGAATTAGTTAGACTATTAGACCACTGGTGGCACCCAAGGGACCAAGTTCAGTCAGGTGACACTGGAGCAACTCACCATCATTCCCATTGGGCTAACTACGATGAGCTGCAATAAATTCATTAGTATTGCCTGTGAATGGGAAGTGTGGAGATTCATGCCGTTTCATTGGATCAATATTGGCAATAATTGGCCAGAAATTGTAGGTTGTGTATAAAAGAGCAGCTTGGAGGATAAAGGGTAGTTGAGTTGTTTGGTATGATGGAAGGATTTGTAGTGAGGAGTGTGGGTACAGGTGAGAGTTGGGGTTGTTTGCTTTTCTAATACTTAGTACCCATTTGAAGATGACAGATTTCTATGGAGAAAAATAAAAGTCCTAGGCTTCCGAGAAGCTCATCTGTTGGACTAATATCTTCTCTCAAAACTTTGCTGCACTCTAAGTATGGACTCAGTGAGTGTGGTGGTACATTGATTCAACTCTTGTTCCAATGTTGGAGTGAGATTGTTCACTCTGTATTCTAACATAGTGCAATACTGTGTGTGTTGTGGAGTTGCCTATTCTGCATCCCAACATAGTTTGTGTAGTGGAGTTGCCCATCTCATACAGCTTTTGATTTGAGTCTTGATTTGCTTGAAGAGGTCTTCCCCACTGCTCCAACACTACTAATCTTGGGGTTCGGTTTCTCTTGTCCCTCACTGCAGTTAGCAGGAATTCCAATGGTTCACAGCTCATTTTGTTCCGTACCAGCTCCCAAGACTTGGAATTGCTCAACCGCAGCAAATAACCTCTTGGTGCCTCCTGTCAATCCAGCAAGATCAAGGTACAAGTGCCGGTCTAACGTCTTTGGGTGGCTGAAGATTTCCTTGTCTCTTCCCGTTGCCTGAACTACAACCTTAAGACTCATGCAAACTAATGAGCAACTGTCCCCATCGTGTTAATTCAGATAACCATTTGTGAATTTGTTGTAAATGAATTTAGTCCAATGCACACTCCACTGACCCTGTAACTGCTACTTCCTCCATCCGGATAAGGCAATGTGGCAGTAAACCATCAAACTGACCTGATACTGTTCAGCTCCACCAAATCTAGGAGAGGGCCAGCTGTCATTATGTGCCCAAGGAATGGGATGTGATTAGGGAGGAGGAGAGAGTCCCTCGTCCTCTTTCTCTTCAGATCAGCTGGCATAGTGAACCTCAACTGTAACCTCATTAGTAGTTATTCACAAAAGTTAGTCACCTCATTCTCAAATGAAGCCCATTTCAATAGCCACTCACATACCTCTTAAGCTCCACATTGACTGCTGCATAGTTGCAATAATCCCAGACAAAGATTTGCCTCTCATGACACCCCTGTCATTCACTAGACAGATAAGGAGCTTGCACCTTTCACTAGCTGGTCCTGAATCTGAGCTTGCTTGATTCACTGTCCATTTTTTGTCTTCAGGACAGCACAGGTGAGAACTCCTTTGCTTTGGCAGATAAGTTAACAAACTGACCTGGATACCAAAGTTGTCCAAGCATTGTCTTCTGTTGGAAAGGAGTCACTAAATGACTTGTTGAGCGTCTGTCAGATTTTAATCAGCTGGCATCTGAAAGTTGCACATACCACCAGAAGCACATACTACCAGACAGGGACAGCTTCTATCCCACTGTTATCAGACTCTTGCATGGACCTCTCATACGCAAAAAATGAACTCTTGATCTCCCAATCTATGTCATCATGGACCTTGCACTTCATTTGTTTACCTGCACTGCACTTCCTCCATTGCTACAACACTATTCTGCATTCTGTTTTTCTCTTCACTACCTCGATGTACGTATGTATAGAATGATCTGACTGGATGACAAACAAAAGCTCTTCACTGTATCTCGGTACATGTGACAATAATAAACCAATATCCAAGTTGTTAGAGATCAGAGATTCAATGAAAAAAAAGATTAAGCTTTCAAGCAGAATCTACAAGTTTGTGGAAAAGTAATATCCAATCACCTTGATTTGTTTAGCTGGACTCCACTGGAGGAACCGAGCACCGATATCTGTGCCTGTTGTCATGGCCAACTGGTGCCACAAGGGAACATCAGTGTTTTTTCAGGAGGGATCTTCATTCTGAAGTTGGTAGGATATTGATCCCCTTTAGGAATGCTTGACTATTGGTTGGTGCTAGATTGAAGTGGGTTTTTTTTCATTCATTACAGGATCTGGCAAGGTTGGCATTTATTGCCCATTCCTAGCTGCCTCTGGGGAGGTGGTGGTAAGCCACCTCCTTAACCTGCCACAGTCCTTCAAGTGCTTCCACAACACTGTTGGGTTGGCATTTCTAGGATTTGGACCCATTGAAGGAAGAGCCATTTTTCCAGGTGATGTGGGACTTGAGAGGCAACCTGCAGGTGATGGTGGTCCCCATGTATCCTCTTCAGTGGACAAGCGCTGGTAGGGGAAGGCTGTGCAAGTAAATACAGTGCATCTTACAGAAGGTACCTACTGCACTGGTAATGGAGGGAATGAATGACTTTGGGGTAATGGATGGAATATCAAACCAGCTGATTTGTCTGAAGTGTTAAAGCTTCATGTTGGAGCTGCAAACATCCAGAAGTGGAGAATATTCCATTGCACTCATGACTTGTGCTCTGCAGATGGTGGACAGCCATTGGTGTCAGGAGCTAAACCACTAGTTGCAGAATACTCAGCCTCTAACCTGCTCTCAGTCACAGAACTCCTGCAGTGATGTCCTGGGACTGGGATGTGAGATCTGACCCAACCATTGGAGTGTTTGCTCCTCGATTCACATTGACTTCAGAGTTACCAGCGCTCCTTAATGGCACAGACACCCTAACCACCTCTGGAATTTTCCTCTCTAGTTAATCCAAACTTCCAGTCAATGGTGACTCCCAGAAGTTGAGGGTAGCAGACTACGCGATGGTAATGCCTTTGAACATTGAGGATACGTGGTTAATTAGATGCTTGTCAGAGATGGAACAGATGTTACTTGCCTGTTATCAGCCCATACCTGAACATCGTCCAAGTCTTCCCAAATGCAGGCATGGTTCATTTGCTGAGGGGCTGTGAATTAAACTGAATTATCAGCAACCAACCCCACTTATGACCTTGGAATGGAAGGAAGGTCATCGAAGCAGCTGAAGACAGTTGGGCCAATGACACTGCTCTGTGGAACTCCTGCATTGATGTCCTGGGACTGGGATGATTGATCGTCATCAACCACAATCATCTTCCTGTGTGAGGTCTGACCCAACCATTGGAGTGTTTGCTCCTTGATTCCTGTTGACTTCAGAGTTACCAGCGCTGCTTAATGGCACAGACACCTTAACCACCTCTGGAATTTTCCTCTCTGGTCCATGTTTAAACCAAGGCCGAGGTTTAGAGTCACATATTCCTGGTAAAGCCCAAATCTGCACCACAGGCCAAGAGTTCAGTACAACCTGGCATAGAGAAACTCAACGTGCCCAACAACCTTTCCCATGAAGCGATACAACACAGGAAGCGGGTGATGGAGAGAGTTCTGGGCAGAAGTGAGCTCACTGTGTTACGCTAATTTAGTGAAGCCACTTCAGGCAGCATGTACTCAGCCCATCATCTGAGAACATCAGGGAAAGCCAGGGGCTGATTTAGAATCTTCCTAACTAAACCGGCTAGGGGACCTATTTGGGTACTTCAGGGGTCACTGTCACTAAAATGACAATTTCAATTCACTTTCTTCCAGTGAAGCTCTCCATGCCAGGCACAGGGAACTGACATGGGGACTCTTATTCTTAATGCACCCTGAACAATGAATTGATACTTGGTTTTGACAAACTCTTGTTTAGTTAGAGATTCAAATTAATGATCCTATGGCATGCAAACCTCTCAACAGCATTTGGAGATTTTTGTTATTTAAAAACTCAGAAATTGTAACAAACTAGCTCATTGCTGTAAAATCCCATCTGGTTGACTGATGTATTTTAGGAAAAATGTTACAGCAATGTGGACAATTCCTAACTTCCCTCTGAAACAGTCAAACATGGTACTGAAGATATCAAATAGTGACATACACAGTCTTCCACACAATCCATGATGTACACCAGGTTAAAACTTCAAATCCCTCAATGATCAACAGGCATTTCAACAGATTCTTGGGCCAGTTTAAAAAAAGATCAATAATCAACATTGTAAACCCTACTTCAAACCTTATTGAGCCTGTTCAACCACTTATCACTGCAGTGACCTAACTCCACGAGCTGAGTGAATCAAGTTTCTCTATCTATCCAAGATCATTGCAGATCATGCCGAGAATTAGTACATGTACTTTGATAATCAAGTCTTTCAGGAATGTGCCCAGGAAAGATTTTTATTTGACAATGAGGATATATCATGTCCAGACAGAAGACATTTTATAAACCACAGGATTTCATAAGGCAACTTCTTCCCCATTTTGTGCATCACCAGGAACCATGTGCCACTTCCTACCAAATCAATACAAATGTGATTGGAAAAGATTTTGGATCTGTTTTCATAAAGATGTTTGCAATATAGAAAGTTAGGATGAATGTTTTATCAGCGTATTCACTAATATGATGCATAATTCTTTTGGCGCGTCTTTCATAGTACAAATCGACTCCTTATGTCAACGTTAGCTGCAAGAACCGACTAGTAACGGATTTAGTACCTTCAGAGATATTAGAACATAGCATCCCATACCGTCCACTTTGAAGGTCACCGTCATAGGTTAACTGTTGAACATGGATTATTCCAAACAATAGCAAATACAGGACCCATGACTTGGTTCATGAGGACCTGTATGCACATAGAGGAGAGTGCCTAAATGTACAAATGCAACAGTACTGGGAATGCCAGACTAATTAAAGGAAGCTCACCTGAAGGGCTAAAATTTTAGGAAGCAATGAGAGGACACAAAGATAATTTGCCCTGCAATATACAATGCTAATCTCAATTTCTTTCCCCCAGCCACACCCCCTTTTGGATAACTGAATCAATGCGATACCTAAAAGTTAAACTGTGTCTTGAATAATCATTGCTTACCGAGCTTGTACGATGGTGCTCCTGATGACTGATAAATGTAATAGAAACTGGAGCCACTGGAAAAGTCAATCTTTAAATTCAGCACAAACTTTAAACCAGGTTCAAGTTTAACCAGCAGGTTCCTGGCAATGTGTTAATTCAGCTGGAGGTTGGTACCGACATGGCCAGATTAGTTCTCAACCAAGAGACCACAGTAAACAAGTACATGACATAGCTCGGTTACGTACAATCAGATCAACTAATTTAATGCACATTTGCAAATATCCTGTGTAAAATTCATAGCAGTTTAGGCTGAACATGGAAACTAACACAAGTCTATTGCTGCACAATCCAACATCACCGAAAGCAAAAGACTGCAGCATCTGGAAAAACAAATGTTATAAATACTCAGCAAGTCGAGCGGAGTCTGTGGAGGGAGAAAGATTTCAGGTCTATTTCTCCCTCCACCGATGCCACCTGACCAGCTGTGTAACATTTTTCATTTTTAAATCCGTTAGATCAGTTACATTCCCCTAACTACTATTAAAACAAACACCCTCAAAGATTAGATGGATTAGATACAAATCCTACCTCATTACTGGCAGGTAGTAGAATGGCAATGAATCTGACAGTCTGTTTGGGCCCAGATTGGAATACAATGTAGAACCCTACAATGTAGGTGGTGCTTCAGGTGAAGGGAGTCAATCCTCATGCAAGACTGACCACCAGAAAAACCCAAATACCAACACTTGGAATGTGGACAATAAAAGGTTTTAAATTTAAATGCAATTCCATTTACAACAAATTAAGGATTTATTTAGTATTTCCCCACCCATACCTTTTTTTGAATTTGTTGGTTTAGAAATTTAACTGCTATGCCAATACAATGTTCACTCAATGTTATCTCCGAGGCAGTCTTTGGTTAAGTTTTCTGCGTATTAGAGAACATTTTCTCTGATACTGAGTCTGTGGATAACAAATCAAACCAATCTACGATTCCAAAGGTCACTGCACTTTTGCAGTTTATCTGGGATCAGTTAAATAAAAATCAGCCTGACAGATTTTACACATTCTTCCAAGTCCTTGTGTAATGGAGGAGGGAGGGCAGGTGTCTACTGATGTGTCCGATCCACCTCAATAGTCAACTTGCTTGCGGCAGCCTCATCAATGAACCAATGCACCTCGCCCTCGGCTGGCTGGATACGGGCAGCAGGTAGTGGGTTTTCCTTCTGGCCTTCCAGAATATCCTGGGCAAAGGCAATAGCAGATTACTTAGAAATCCAAAGGTACATTGCTACAAGTAAACAGGCATTTGGAGTATCGTCTGCAATTCTGGTCACCTAACTACAGGAAGGATATCAGTAAGATTGAAAGGGTGCAGAGACGATTTACTAGAATGTTGCCGGGTCTTCAGGAGTTGAGTTACAGGGAAAGATTGAGCAGGTTAGGACTTTATTCCTTGGAGCATAGAAGAACGAGAGGAGATTTGATAGAGGTTTACAAAATTATGAGGGGTATAGACAGAGTAAATGCGAGTAGGCTCTTTCCACCTAGATTAGGAGAGATGAGTACGAGAGGACGTGGCTTTAGGGTGAAAGGGGAAAGGTTTAGGGGGAACTTCTTCACTCAGAGTGGTGGGAGTGTGGAACGAGCTGCCATCTGACATGGTAAATGCGGGCTCACTCTCAAGTTTTAAGAATAAATTGGATAGACACATGGATGGGAGAGGTCTGGAGAGTTATGGACTGGGTGCAGGTCAATGGGACTAGCGGAATAAAGTTTTGGCACAGACTAGAAGGGCCAAATGGCCTGTTTTCTGTGCTGTATGGTTCTATGGCATTCTGCTTCTGATTATTCAAAGACTGGGGACTTCAATTCCAACATCCAGGAAGCTTTGGAGTCATGTACAGACTCAATCCCCATCAGTCGAGCCAAATAGAAAGGGGCGTGAGTGCATATCTTACTGAACAAGTATTGTTATACTGGGTTCAGTGCTGGACGCTACACATCAGGATTGGTCTATCCAGGGTGCTATGCAAATTCACCTGAATAATATTGGGCCTTAGGAGGATTAAGTGAAAAGGAGAGTTCACAAAGAAAAGGCCGTTTTCCCTCATCTGTAAGGGGTGATTTAAGTGAGGTGTTTAAGATGGTTAAAGGACTCAACAGGTTAGAAAGAAGAAAAAGAGAAAGAACAAAGGAGGAAAGGACCCTGGTGGGGAAGTCTGGGGCATAGTAAGAACAATTCTTTTCATGAAACCTGTGAAGAAGCATATGTGGTCTCAATTAAAAATTGGGATTGATTGATTGATTAAGTATGGGTATTAAGGGTTTAACTGGGTATGAAAGTGTTTGGGTACAACTAGCCACAATATAGAAAATGTCAGATTGAAAGCAGCTCAAATGCCTACACTCCCATGGACAGCTTCTTACCTTTAAGGCTGGTGCCTTACTCTCACCAGTCACAACAAAGAGAGCACAACGGGCAGCATTCAGTAAGGGCAGGGTCATGGTTATACGCTTCGCAGGTGGCTTAGGAGAGTCACTAATTGGAGCAATGATCTTACTTTGTTCCTGTTCCAGAACAGATGGAACAATACATTAATGGAGACATTAAAATTTACAGGCTTTAATCACTAACATTAATCGGTAACATTTCAATGGCAATTAACATTATTAATTTCAAACCTCTACTTTGTTTGCCTTCTTTTTATCCATTGAAAACCCTTACATTTATCCAACACCTTCCACAACCACAGGACATCTTGAAGCACTTCAGAAACAATGATATACTTTCTAATGTAATGCAGAAAAGGTGATTAGTCCTGAGTGACATGAGTAGTCACCAAGGAGCAAGGTTAATGATTTGCAGGGTCACCAGCTCTGCAGACTGCATCAGATACTTCAAGATGTCTGGCTCTCAACTGTGAGCCTTTGCTGTGCCCGAACATGGATCAGTGGTTGTGTGTTCAATTCCCACTCCAGAGAATCCAGCATCATCTTCTAGTTGGACACTTAACAAGGGCAAGACCTGCACTGCCACCCACCCCTCTTTCAGTGCATGGCACAGAAGCACCTGCTGTGACACAGACACAGATGGAACAACAGTAAGTGGCATGAACAAAGCAAGCAATTCACCGTCTTCAAGGGGCAGCAACAGCTGTAGCTCAGCAGCACATATTCCCCCCTCGATTCTGAAGACTATGGCATCCAGACTCACTTCAGGAACGTCAGCACATTCAGTGTGTTTACAGGGAATGTTGTACCAAAGACACCATCTTCTGGGTTAAACACTAAACGAGATACCAGTCTGCTAACTCAGGCCGATGGAAAACTTCTAATCAGCAAGGAATTTTCTCTGAGGTCTTATTTATCCTTCGTTCTACATAATAAAAACAGATCATTTTAGTCATTGCAATTTATGAGAGCCTGCTGTGCACCAAAGGGCACAATAAGCTCCCAGCTCTCATTATCAAATGATTATAAGCTCCTCACACTGTCCTCACAGAAGCCATTACCGCAATCAGGTGATCCTATGCTACATTACCACAATGGTTGCGCCTCTGAAGTACTAACTGGCTGTGCAGTGCCTTATTGTGTCCTGAAGTTGAGCCGAGTTAAATGGATTTCTCTTTCTTTCCTGCTGCAGGGATTGCTGCTCGAGGAAGAGCAAGAACAACAGATTTGATCCCATTTATCACAAGCCCATATTACATCCCTCGAGGGACCAAACATATTACTGCAGAGCTCAACAAGGAATTTGCCTTTTTAATGAAACATCTCAGGCAGACAGCAGCTCCTGATACCAAGAACACAAGTAGAGGGAGGAGGCCATAATGTCCCTTACGCTAGTCCTACCTTTCAATAAAATCATGTCTGATTCTTTATCTCAAGTCGACCAAGTGGTCACTGTAATTTGGCACTAGTGTGCAAGTCAGTGGTGGAATATGGAGGGAATTGATTGGACAGCAGGGAGAGTAAAATGCAATTAGTGTAGAACTGGTGTAATTGGGTATATATATATATATATATATATATATATATATATATGTCAGTCAGCATGGACTTGGTGGGACAAAGGGCCTGTTTTCATGATATATAACTCTATGACTTTACCAATCATCCCAGCTCTCTCAACTCCCTTATGATAAGATGAACTCTTGCCCTCACAATCTACCTCGTTATGACCTTGCACTTTATTGCCTGCCTGCACTTTCTCTGTAGATATTACACTTTATTCTGCATACCTTGTACTACCTCGACACACTGGTGTAATGAATTGATCTGTAAGAATGGAATGCAAGACAAGTTTTTCACAGTACCTTGGTACATGTGACAATAATAAAGCAATTCCTTATTGTTGAGGAATCTATCTCAGCCTTGAATATCCTCAATGACTGAGCAACATGTCCTCTAGGCTAAAGAATTCTAATGATTCAAAATCCTCTTAGGAAAGAAATTTCTGTTAGTCCTAAATGGCCAACTCCTTATCTTAACACCATGCCTCCTAGTTCAAGACTTCCCATCCAGAGAAAACCCTCAGGATCTTGCACATTTACAGGAACCCATTACTGAGTGAACCCATGGTGCTTTACAATGACACTTCATTGTCTGCAAAATATTCTCTGATGTCCTGAGGTTGAGAAAAATAATTCGAGAAAGGCAAGTTTCTCCACCTTTCCTCTCATTAGTTGTGAAGATCCAAACTACGTATCATCAACGCCAATGACGATTACAGTCCCCCTTACATTCCAACCTCCTTGCAATAAAGACAAGTAGTAGATACTGGAACCTGGAGCAACAAACAATTTGCTGGAGGAACTCTGCGGGTCGAGCAGCGTCTGTGTGTGTGTGGGGGGGGGGGGGGGGGGGGGGGGCGGAAAAGGAATTGTCGACATTTCGGGTCAAAATCCTACATCAGGACTCAGTCGACATTTCCTTTCCTCCCACAGGAGCTACTCAACCTGCTGAGTTCCTCCAGCAGATTGTTTGTTGCTCTTTGCAATGAAGGTCAATATTACACTTACCCTTTCTAATGGACCGGTATTAAAGTTAACTTTCTATAGTTCATGTAAATGTGGAAGAAAAGATACACTACTAGTGTTCAGATTGATAGCTGGTAACCTTGGCTACAAACTGTTGGGTGAAAACGTAATTGGCCTGAACAGGTCAGCCACCCGCCCCTTTGAGCGTACTCCATCATTCATTAAGACCATGGCTGAACCCGTACCTCACCACTATTTTCCAACACTAATCCCTGCTTCCCTTCATGGCTGAATAATCTGCTGCGCTTAACATTCACTTACATGAACACACCAGTGGCTCTACTTCATTAGGAGTTTGAGGAGATTTGGTATGTCAAAGACTCTTACAAATGTCTACAGATGTACGTTGGAGAGCATTCTGACTGGTTACATCACAGCTTGGTGCGGAGCCTCCAATGCACAGGATCGCAACAGGCTGCAGAGGGTTGTAGACTCAGCCAGTTCCATCACGGGCACAACCCTCCCCGCCATCAAGGACGTCTTCAAGAGGTGGTGCCTCAAGAAGGCAGCATCCATCATTAAGGACTCTCACCATCTGGGACATGGCCTCTTCTCATTACTACCATTGAGGAGTAGGTACAGGAGCCTGAAGACTCTCACCCAACGATTCAGGAACAGCTTCTTCCCCTCCGCCATCAGTTTTCTGTATGGTCCATGAACACTACCTCATTATTCTTTTTCTTTTGCACTATTTATTTTCTTTTAAACTTACAGTAATCTTAATGTGTTTGCACTGTACTGCTGCCACAAAGCAACAAATTTCACATCATACAAGTCAGTGATAATAAATCTGATTCTGAAGATTGGCCTTTCATCCCTTGAGCTAGAAGCACTTCAGAGGAGAGGGGATGGGGGAGGAATCTATGAAAACAGAACATTCACTCCAAACAGACAATGCTTACCTTTGACATGAGCCGCCTCTCTTCTCTACAGACATCCCTAAACCTTCCTTTCTCACGTCTTTATCCACGTCCCGATGTGCACCTCTGCTAATCACATCTACCCATTGTGGTAAAGAGTTCCACATTTTCACCATTGTAAGAAAAAAACCTATTCCACAATCTTCTATTGGATTTGAACTTTTAGTTTTAAACCCAGTCACAAGTGAGAACATTAATCCTATCAAACCTTAATTTTAAACAAAAATCTTAAAAACTCGCAAAAGGAGCCTCAGCTGGTTACCAACTAACCGAACATCTACAATTTGCTTCCAGACAGTGTTTAAACCAGTAACAGTCTCTGAGCAAATCCATCCATTTGCAAGCAACTTCCCTTCCAACACTATCTGTTCAGGTTACCTGCAGCAGGGGGTGGTCCGGGAAGAGAGAGCAAGTGTGCCCATCGGGACCAATTCCCAGGATCAACAAGTCAAAGATTGGTAAATCGTCACCCGGAAACATCTGGGGGAAGAAAATACAAGCAGGGGGTCAGAACAACAAGGAACATTGATTGAGATGAAAATGCTGTTGGAGATCAGGCAGGAGTTTGCAGCAAATGCACCAGTCAACCAATGTGATGTGCAGAGTACAGGCAAAGTTCCAAAATCATCCCAATTCGGGATTCTTGTCACACTGTAAATGCAGTTTTAAACTTTGCAATGTGGATTTTGATATCATTCATATCATTGTACATCTGGGCGATTTGCTTACATCCAATACTTGAAACAATACAGTACCATAAATTGGTTTCTCTCGAAGAATAACAAAGAATCTGGATGAAATATAAATATCTATATTTAAGATAGGAATCCCAGGGTAAACATTAACATAGAACATCAATGTTCTAATCCTTCTGTACCATATTTCACAATTATAGAATTAGTGGATAAGGCGGCTATTTGATGACCAACAACCTACACCCTTCCCATCCACCCCCCCCCAAAAAAATGCATCCACTGTCACGATCGATCCAATTAGTTCCACAGTTTTTCCCTGTAGAGCTTCTACAAAACATTTCCTTTATATGCATTTACACAATTCTGTTATGAATTTGCTTCTAATGCCTTTCAGTCTGAATCATTGCAATTCCCTTCAGAAGAAATTCTCACCACCACCCAAGTTACTTCTGCACGTTCTCCAAAATCTATGCCATCTTTTGCTAGTAGAAACAGCTTTTTGCTAAGTACTGTATTAAAACTCTTT
The DNA here is from genome assembly GCF_009764475.1 of Pristis pectinata. Classification (NCBI taxonomy): domain Eukaryota; kingdom Metazoa; phylum Chordata; class Chondrichthyes; order Rhinopristiformes; family Pristidae; genus Pristis; species Pristis pectinata. Next base: position 6,573,428 of record NC_067435.1, on the reverse strand, counting down.
AACTTTGAATACGTCAAATCTCTTATCTCTGTTTCAAGAACAACCCCTTTTCTCTCCCCAGATCCTTCATGTCAGTGTCACTTTTCTGATTAATAGCAATTCCAGTCTGGAGTTTTCAGTATATTTAAAAAGGCCCTACTCTATACAGTTCCTTCCTCACCCCACACCTGATCCAGTTATACCCATGAACCATCATTGCCTTGAAAGTACCTTCAGCCCAATACGAAGAGAAAACAAGCCCCAATTCCTGTCCCATCTATTACACCAGAGCACTGGAATACTTTGGGTACTCGCACAACATTACAACACTATTCAATACTGTACCTCTCTCAATCTCTCTGCATACTTGTCTGCTGCTTCCTCCACAGGCAGTGCTGGGTTAATTGCAACCACGCGGTTATTAGGAATGGAGATCTTGGAGAATAGTTGCTTCTGAAAGAGGTAATGCGGTGGTTAAATGCCATGGACACCAGCTCAGATTGGGAGAAATGGATCAAATTATTAAATGGAGAGGTGAACAACCCCTCTCAAATTTGTTTGCTCTGATTATGCCACACCCCACAGTCTCAAACTGTTAAATACCTTATTCTTTTGCCTATAAATTCTTGAGCTCAACCTTCCTGGCTGCTAACTGTTGCATCATAATTTATTGTTGGAGAAATAAAACACCCAAAATTTGGAAATAGCCAGCCAGATATAAAGATATTAGGATAGTTACCCAAGAGAGTGTGGTCTAGGAATGGAACTTGGAGTTGATGGCCAGCAATTGCAAGGGTGATGGAAATCAGGAAGGCACAACAGAGACAGAACTGGAGGAATTCAGAGGCAGAGAGGTGGCAATTTCACAGAGGAATCAAAACCAAGTATTGGAAATATAGGGCAGGAACATTTCTCTCTATCAGCGTCCTTGAGCTCTCTTCTGTTGATGGCCACATTAGGTCAGTGATGAATGGCAAGTCAATCTGATCAGAAGTGAATACTGGATTAGTCACATTCCTGTGAGGGTGGCAGGAGAAAGACAAGCAGGCTGTGTTTGACATGCACCTCATTTCTCTGTCTTTGGCCACCTACACTGTTCCAACAATGTCCTAAGTAAGCTAAAGGAACAGCACTTCATCAGCATCAGGATTCAATAGAATGAAAAATTGCACATCCCACACTTTGCTTTATAATCTTTGTAAGATGTGCAGTCATGTTTCAGAAGCCAGATGTGACACAAGGAAGAGAGGCAATGCCAAATGCATTCCATAGCAAGGGGAAAAAATAGAAAACAGATGGAATCCATTCAAAGCAAAGTTCCCTCACACCTGGGCACCTTCCTTATAAAAGTCTAAAGAATAAGTTTCCCCAAACAATCAAGGGTAAAAGATTGCAATTATTTTGTTTTACAATTCTGTTCACTCCAAACAGTAATCCTGTGCCAATCCTTCTTCAACCCCAAATGCCCAGTTTTTAAAAATCAGATTAATAACCCTACTCCCTAGTCTTCGATTATTTTAGATCGTTTATCCCAAATGTGACTTTAACTAGACAAGAATTTCTAATCTCAGTTTTCCTTGAATATTAGTATCCCACAGCCATCGCTGAAGTATTAACGCCCTCTAACTCCAGTTATCCCTGAGTCATTAGTTTGCAGACCCAGTATATCAATAACCTGACTCTGCCTCTCCCCAACCAGACTCAGTCCTGATACCCTCACAGCTGTCATACCCCAACATGATCATCAAGGATACCTGCCACCCTGGCCATTCCCTTCTCTCTCTTCTACCTTCCGGGAGAAAATAGAGAAGCTTGAAAGCCCAGATGACGAGAATTAAGAACAGCTTCCTGATGCAGGGTTTCGACCTGAAACGTCAACAATTTCTTTACCTCCACTGATGCTGCTTGACCTACTGAGTTCCTGCAGCAGACTGTTGCTGCAGGTTCCAGCATCTACATTCCCATGTCTCCTTAAGAACAGCTTCTTCCCCACCACTATCAGACTTCTAAACTGATCACCTCTTTCACATCCCCTTTCCCAGTGGTGCTGCCACCTTCTTGGACTCAATTCCACCTACCTTGGTTATTCTGTTATTGTCACTTTAGCATTTCCACTTCAGATTGCACTGCGATCTTTGCACCATTCTGCTGTTTTGTGCTGTTGTTACCACGTACAACATTTACTCTGTAAGCTTCACACAAGCAAGGAATTTCATTGCACCCTGGTGTATGACAATAAACTAATCTGATCTGAATGTGGCTCCATCACCCCCTACCCAATATCAGTGTCAATTCCAATCGCTGACTCCAGTATGGTCAATTCCCAGCCCAGTCCTAAGAGTCAGTCCTATCTAATAGCCATCAGCTCCAATGCCCATTGGAATTACTGGTACTATTAGATGGGGCTAATTAGGTCCTTATACCAAACAGTGACAGATTAGATTATTATCATACACACCAGGGTGCAATGAAATTCCTTGTTCACATGAAGTTCACAGAGTGAACAGTATACCTGGTAATAATACATGCAACAATAAATGCAGCAAAAGTGCAAAACCACAGAATGTGCAAAGTACAACAGTGCAAACTGAAGTAGTGCAAATAGAAATGCTGAGGTGAGAAGAGGTAGAATTAAGAGTCCAAGAACGTAGCAGCACCACCAGAAAGGGAGTGATTGGTTCACAAGTCCAATCGCAATGGGGAAGAATCGGTTCTTAAGTCTGGTTGTCTAGACTTTCAAGCTGGATGGTGAAAAAAAGAGAGAAAAGGGAATGGCCAGGGTGGCGGGCATCCTTGACGAAACTGTTAGCCTTCCTGATGCAATGCACCATGAAGACGGACTGGATGGAAGGGTGTGAGGAGCCTGTGACGGACTGGAGAGTGTTTTCTGACGGCCCTGAGCAGAGCAGGCTGATGATTCTAAATGCATTCCAATGACACCCCCCACCCCCAACACTGAACAATTACCAGACCCAAGTGATCCCTGATTCCTCTGACAGCACGATTGACCTCTCAGTCCCTTTTTGACCCCCCCCCACCCCGACCATCCACCCATCACCCCAACCCACCCCTCACTACCACCCCCGACCCCTCCAAACCCACCCCCAACCCTTCCCACCCCTGAACCCCCATCCCACCACCCCCATCCCACCAACCCCCACCCACCCCACCAGTACCAGGACCCCCGGAGCCCCCCAGCCCTCACCCGGTACAGGCCACAGGTGCTCTCCGGGTCCTCGAAGGGGACGAGCCTCTCGTCGCAGAAGCCGAGGACCCAGTGCTTGCAGTCGGCGCCAGGCTGCCGGGACTCGCGGTCCAGGGCGGCCGGCAGCTCGGCCGACAGCAGCTGCACCAGCCCACCGCCCGACACCGACACGGCGAAGCGCCCGCGGCTCTGCACCGCCTGGCTGGCCGCCGCCACCACAAACTGCCCCAGGGCCGGGCCCAGTTCTCGGGCCGAGGCGAACACACGAACCCGGGGCGAGGACATCGCGGCTCCGGCCAGGTGATGAGGTGCGGCGGCCGCTTCAGGGAAGGGAACGACGCCCACCACCACCGCCAGACACCACCTAATTGGCTGAGGCCGCCGTCAATCACCACAAGCACGAAGTTGATTGCACTGCTCCGACGTCAATCCATTCTCTCGGCCAATGGTCGCCCACCTTGTACACGATTGGTTAAGTGACATCAACGGCGGCAGAATCTTTAATCTGATTGGCGCTGGGATGTCATCAGAGTCTCTTCACGTTTAGTTATCCACGATTGGTTATAATGAACGCCAATCATTTGCTCCTGATTATTGATTGGTCCATCAATACAGCAAAGTCATAATGACTCGAAAGTTGAGCGTTCGGCCCATCTACCACTTGCTGTCTTGCGCAATAAGACCTGGAAAAGCATCGCAACCCGGCCAGGACGGGAGAGTCATAATTGTGGGACCAGTGTTGCATGTCTCCATTGAAAAAGTCTACTCATTGCCCATTATCTGTCAATGGCATGGTCAATAGCGAACCAATAATCAGCCAACATCTTCATCTCTGACCTTATGAGGGAAGGAAAGTCTGTGCTGAAGCAGCTGAACATTGGGCTCAGGACACTGCCTGAGAAATGGCTTCCTTCTACATCAAATGTTAAATATGACCTCCTGCAGTGTTGTCCTGGGGCCAGGAGGATTGAATCTCCAAAACAACCACTCTCTTCCTTTTGGGCAAAGACTCAGAAAATTACAGCAAAAAAATGGGCTACTTCAGCCCAACTCATCCATGCTGACTGTGATGCCTATCGATGCTAATCCTATTTGCCCACATTAGGTCTATCCTGTATCCCTCTATGCCTTTCCTAATCAAATACCTGTCCAAATGCCTTTTAAGCAGGAGCTCTCCCCATGGATGCAGTGTGTCAGGGCATGATGGCAACACCTTGATGGCACACAGGTGGGTTTCCTCAGAGCCCAGCCAGGTTAAGCCTCGCTGACCTCCGTAGGGGCATGAGGGCCGAACCCTGGAAGTGCAGGTCTGTCCTGAGAGCTGTTCACGAAGGAGCGTGGCGTCAGAATCCATGAGGATTCCTCACTCCATCCATTCTGACCAACCTGTTCACAACCTTTCACCACCTTGTCTATCTGCATTTTCAGGGGATTATGTACTTGTACCCCTTGGTCCCTCTGATCTACAACACTTCCCAAAATGTATCACTTTGCACTTGGCTGAGTTAAATTCCACCTGCCATTCCTTTGCCCACTTTCCCAGTTGTTCTAGATCCTCTGGTAACCTTAGACAACGTTCTTCACTGTCCACTACACCATCAACTTTGGCGTCACCTGCAGACTTACTAATCACACCACCTACATTCCCATTCAAACGACAGGAGCCCCAGCACCGATCCGTGGCACACCACTGGTCGCAGCCTCCAATCTGCAAAACAACCCTCCACTACCGGCCTCTGACTCTTTCCACCAAGCCAATTTTGTATGAAATATCTCACCCTGGATCCCATGTGATCTAACCTCCTAGACCAGCCTACCCAGCCAGACCTTGGGTGCTTTCTGTGTGGAGTTCACACGTTCTCCCTGTGATCATTTGGCTTTCCCCCAGGTGCTCCAGTTCCCCCACCCCCACGTCATAAAGATGCACAGTTAATACTCTGCTGTAAATTGTCCCTAGTTTATAATTGAGTAGTCGAATCTGGGGGCAGTTAAAGAGAAAGTGGGCAGAGCAAAAAATGGGATTAATGTAGGATTAGTGTAAATGGGTGGTTGATGGTTAGAACAGGCTAGGTGGTCTGAAGGGCCTGTGTTGTATGTCTCTGATTCTAAAATAGTTGTCAGTAGATAGGGTTAATTTTTTTGTGCATTTATAAGAAGATAGTTTAATAAAACCGCAATTAACCTAAGCATTCTGTAAAACAGTGCAATACAACTACAATTTGCCTCCCAATCCACTAAGACAGACAATCAAATCATTTCATGTCCCTCAGCCCTTGGTGATGGTAAGAGATTCAAACAAAATCCCAATTATTTTTTTGATCATCTCACACACTGACTTTCACAAACTGTAAAAGTCAAGATTCTACAATTTAGTGGGTTAGTTAATCTCAATAATTTTACCACAATTCATGGATGAAACAGACCAGAATAGAGAAAATAATCACAACAAAACTAAATTGGATCACCATTCTTCAAATGGCACCCAAAATGACTGTAAAAATACTAAACATAGCTGCATAGCAAATGCTTAGAATTCATAGTGAAATAAAGCCTTCAACACTGTTATACGTCAGGGTTAAATGTGGCAAACATAATGGGCTCCAAAATATTCAAACATTGAAAATTACAAAGTGAAAACACTGTACAGCTTGTGACAGAACTAAAGGTACACATTATTCCCCCGTTTCCTTTCATCCACAATCAATCAATTGAATTTTTTTCAATCCAATTTGCAATTTTTGATTACTTTTTAATCAAATTCTTAGGGGTGTAGGAAGAAGACAATCATGATGCCAGGTCCTTGACATTATAAATGACAAAAAGAACATTGCTTCTGTAGACATTCAAACTGATTTAATATCCCAGTTCAATGCTACACAAAGTATGATCCATATATTCTAATACATCTTTAACCTAAATTGTAACTGAAAGGTGTACAATCTTAGATTGAAATCTGTCTCTTTCATTCTTCCATGAAACTTAGAGATATTGATGCCCAATAATGGGTTACAAATTCAGAGAGCCAGATTTTATGTAATGTACTTCAATCCGAACCGAAGAAATATTCACAGTTTAAATTAGTTCAAAACTCAAGATGTGAAGCGATACATACAAAAACAATTAAGAAACTTAGAAAACTTTTATATTTCTTTCTCAAAGCAGTTTTATCATTTGGTCTTCCTCTCTTTTCAAACCTTCGGATTTTCATAAGAAACGCCTTTCATAAACCTTGAAAGGTTGTGGATATTTAACCCCATATCATGGTGTTATTTCCCGTAACTTAACCCCCCCCCCCACCCCCCACCCCGGGTTTTGCCAGGAAGTATCATACAGATGTCACCTTTACCATGATGCCAGGTCCTTAACATTATAAATGACAAAAAGAACATTGCTTCTGTAGACATTCAAACTGATTTAATATCCCAGTTCAATGCTACACAAAGTATGATCCATATATTCTCATACATCTTGCCCATGCTGGAGCACCAAGAACTAGCTAGGGTACACAGAAGGCAGACACTGAGGGAATACACAAAGGTCAGTGCAACATATTTGGGACGCTTTGATATACAAGTTTGGCTTGGAATGTTTATGTTGTATTGGGTTTTTTTTTAATGGCGTTAAGGTCAAGTAGTGAAGTTGATCACTGACTGCCTGATCCAAGAGGATCTGTCTGAATTGCATCAGCCTTCTGCTTTCTATTCTCTCCTTCCTCCTACTAATGCTTGCATTTCTGTGACTGATTACTGTTGCTGAAGCTGAGACAGAATCTTTCAACAGACAGCGTACCATTGTCCCGTCCACTTTACCGGGTTTACAGTAATCGATGAAGCACCGCATCATCATAGAATCAATGTAACATCAATAGCAGTCCGTAAGAGGCTAACCTGCAAGTATCTGATGGCCTTATAAATAGCACAAGTTTGGGGCAAACCCACCTGCCACTGAATAATTAATCCCCATACATGTGGAATACATGGCATTAGAAGGAGCTCTGAACTCCAATTGGGCATTGCTGGTGTCCAAATAGCATACCTGCTGATTGTGACCTGCCAACTCTGATAATTCTGGTGAATGTCTCCTCCTGTGCTAGTACTCTTCTATTATGGCACCAACTCTAACTGGCATTGCTAATATATGCATGGTTGCCCAAACAAAGGGCACCATCTGTCAATTTTTATTTGTAAGAGCAAACTTTGCACTTAACTGTGCTTGAGTTTAGGAACTGGCTGAGAAGTTACGGCCTCTTGGAAGATTTAAAGGGTTATTAAACTGAGCCAAGGTTCTACAGATAGATCAAGAAGAAGTACCCATTCTTGTGACCATACATTGCATGCGCAATAAAGGTCAAAACAGTCCATAATTGTACACCATTTGTGAATAGCTCCTCTTAACATGAATCACATTGCAAGAAGTGCATTACAAGTTAGCTTTCATTACCCAGTCCTAGTTTCTCTTGAGGATGCAGTGACTGGCACTCTCCTTGTACCATGGAGACCTGTGTGTTGATGGAGCTTTCACAGCTACTGTTAGGTCGGGATCTTACTTTGAAGAAGAAACAGCCAAGACATTTTAAGGTCAGACACTGTGCTTCCTGGAGGTGTCTGTGCTCCCATAATCATGCTGTGCTTTGGGGCAGCAGTAGTTGGCAGTTTCAAAGAAGCTGTGCCAAGCTGTTTGAAACTGTAGACTAATACGAAGCTATAACTCACAGTAATGTGCTTCTTGTCTGAAATACTCAGGGTCTTTCAAAAACATTTGCTGCAAGTATCTTTGTGAGGTTCATCCTCATCTGTGCGCCAAAGATGATGATGGTCTTCACTTCTTCATCTGCAGGGTCTCTGTCACACACGAGTTTAGAGTAGAACACTATCACTGCTCGGCACTCTACAGCAAAGTGGAAAATAAATTCTTATGAACACATTCAGTAAATTAACTTGTCTAAAACAAATGTGTAGTGTAGGATTTAACAAGAAGTGTCAACAATGTAAGAGATTTAGGTCCTTTAATAGTTTGTGAGTTCATCAAGTGAGTATCTTACATAAAAAGCAAACAAAACTGCAGATACTGGAAACCTGAAATAAAAAACAGAAAATGTTGAAAACACTCAGCCAGCCAGGCAGCCTCTTTGGAGAGAGAAAGAGTCTCAATTTTTCAGGTCAAAGTGGGAAAGTGAGAAAACAATGTAGTTTCAAGTTACAGAGAGATTGGGGGAGGAACACATAGGATAAAGGGGTTGTCTCAGTCAGGGTTACCATGGTGATTTCAATGTTAACAGATTTTTCTGATTAGTAGATTAATGAGGATGGTTGAGAGAGAAAGGAAAGAGCTGTTACTAAACGGGGAAATCAAGAGGAGAATGTGATCATGCCAAGAAGATTGGGTATTATCTGGACCTGTTGCAAAGTCTCGAACCAAAATGGCAATATACACCTTTTGCCTCCACAGATGGTGCTTGACCTGATGAGTTCTTACAGTATTTTGTTTTTTTTGTTCCATTTAACTGAACTTGTTAAATTTGACTGTTGAGGCCTGAAGGATTCAATGTGCCCAGATGGAAGATGAGGCACTGCTCCTCAAGCTTACTTTAGGCCTTGTTGAACAGTGCAAGAGGCCACAGACAGATAGGTCAGAATGGGAGTGGGATGGAGGAGTAAAGTGACAGGTAACAGAGGTGCTCTGCAGAATGGTCATCAGTGACTGTTCTGGTGCTGGTGGAATATTGAACAGAAATCAATTAAAACTCACTTACCATTCAGTTTGGATGAGGAGTTATCGTGGCAATGTTCTTGGGCGAAATTATCTTCCTGGCCTTGCACATCATGGAAAACCACTTCTTGCATTGGGCTTTCACCTTAATAGAAGGTACAAAGTACAGCTGGTCATTGGCAGGTGGAACTTAATTCTGATAACGTGAGGTGATGCAGTTTAGAATATTTAGCACTTGGTTTACTCCTGACCTAGTAAGAGTAGAACATACACAATGAGTGATAGGGCCACAGTGAGTGCAGACCGTCCTTGGGTTATAAATGCCTGACTTATGGACACCCCTACATACAAACAAGCTCCCATAACATTATTAAATTCAAAAGTCCGACGTATGTACTCTCTTTCGACGTATGTACTTCCTTTCTCTCTTCATTCCTATGAATGGCAGAACTGGTTTCCTCTCTCTTTCCACATACAGTAATTGTTCTCTCTTATCAGTCTTATGTGCTTTTGATGCCATTCATTACAACACTGTGGACGTGTGGTTAACACATCAAGCGATTTTTGTGTATTTTTCAACTTACGGACAAAATTGACTTATGGATGTCTGTAAAAACAGAACCCCTCATTACCCAGGGAACAGCCTATATTAAGGAACAGAGAGACCTTGGTGTACAAGTCCAATGATCCCTGAAGATGGCAGCACAGGTAAATAAAGCAGTGAAGAAGACATACAGGATACAGTATAACTTCATTAACGCAGCATGTTTGGGACTTTGGTGGTGTCGGACAAGCAGATTTTCCAGAATATCCAATGTAATTCTAATAATGGTTCAACATGTTAAATTAAATTTTTCTTTAAGTGTTACATGGTAGAATAATACATTTCCCAGTGAGTGCAGTAACCTTGAAGGGAGCATGGGGAACAGAACCAAGTAAGCTTCAAGGGAGTGCAGCTAATTAAACCAGGTGAGTTGAAGGAGAGCACATTGCACTAACGAGTGGAAAGGGAGTGTGTGAGAATCAGAGCCACGATTAGTAGAAGGGGAGTGGAGGGGGAGTCGGGGGATCTGGGGCCCCAGAGATTGAACAAGGAGCGCAGGTGGTGGAACCCCAACAAGTGGATAGGGAGCACGGCAAGCATCACCTGGTGAGCCACATGCTGAACCATCAGGACGTCCGAATAATCAGATAGCGAATTATCGGAGTTTTACTGTACTTACATTCTCGGCCCAGCTAATGAAGGCAAGAGCAGGGAGATTATGGTACAACTTTATAAAACTTTGGTTAGGCCGCATTGCTGTGTGCAGTCCTGATCGCCACGCTCAAGGAAGGATGTGATTACACTGGAGAGAGGTGTTATGGACTCGGTGAATGTCCCTTTAAGGTAGAGTTAGGTGTGTGTGTGTGTGTGTGTGTGTGTGTGTGTGTGTGTGTGTGTATGTGTGTGTGTGTGTGTGTGTGTGGCATGCTTACGTCAACAGAAGATAAAGGACGTAATGACATTGCTGAAGAAGTCAGTCGAAGTCGAAGTGAGAGAGAGCGAGAGAGAGAGAGAGAAAAGGGAGAGAGACACCAGCCTGCTAGTTTCTCTATCGATGGATGAGAAACAATAACTGTGGCTGTCACTGCAATCCACATATGGAAATTGGAAGTAATCCGGTGGAGTTCACTTTGTTGCTGACCTGTAGAAGGAAACAGGTACTTGTGTGGACGGCCACGATTCGGATGCTTTTCGGGGTGAGGAAGTCACTACCGAGTAAACACTGAGGTGTTGTTTGGGTTCCATCGTGGAACATTTGGATTTCATAATTACTCTCTCTATGTTCTCTACATCTACGTCTTATCTTCAGACAATGGTGGTTGTTGAAGAAGCCTTTGCTCATGTTTCACCTTATGGCTTGCTGAACTGAACTTTAAGAACCATTGCTGGACTTGGAGTTGGGGACTTTGCCACACACACACACACACGAAGAGTTTAGTTTTTGGGGTTAATATTCAAGGTTTAACATTTTTACTTCTAACATTCTAACATTTTTACTTTTATTTTTCTTATTATCATAAGTAGTGATTAATAAAATAGTTTTTAACACTGAATCATGACTCAGTGTGTTTCTTTCGTTGCTGGTTCGTAACAGAGGTACAGAGGAGATTTATCAGGATGTGGCCTGGGATGGAACATTTCAGCTCTGAGGAGAGACCAGATAGGTTGGGTTTGTTTTTTTTTGGAGCAGAGGAGGCTGAGAGGGGATCTGACAGAGGTCTACAAAATTTTGACCAACATAGATGGGGCAGAGAGGAAACTTTTCCCCATAACTGAGGTATCTAAAAGCAGAGGGCATAGGTTTATGGTAAGGAACACCACAGTTTAGAGTTTAGATGTTTAGAGGAGATATGAGGAAGAATCTTTTCACCCTGAGAGCGGTTGGAAACTAAACTGCGCTGCATAAGTGGATGGTGAGGTAGCTGACAACATTTAAGGGGTATCTAGATGAGCACTGTTATTGTTAAGGCATGGAAGGCTACAGACTGACTGTTGATGAATGGAATTAATATAGATGGGTACTCAATTGTCGTCATGGTATGGTGGGTGGGCAATATGTGTAGCTCTATGAATCTATCATTCAGTGGCTTGGACATCAAATGGAAGCAGTTAGAATCCCATAGATGCTGCCTAACCTGCTGAGTTCCTCCAGCACTGAAGGCAAGTACAGTAAAACTCTGATAATTCACTATCCAATTATTCAGCAGTCCAGGAAAATAAAGTAAAAAACATTTTTATCAGGAGAATGACAAGGGACTGCAAGGAATGGAAGCATAGGCTGTCTCAGGAGATTAAGTAAAAAGTGAGAAGGGGCTCATGATAAACATAAACACTGGTATAGACCTGATTCTTTGCCATAAATGTCGTGTAACTCTCTGCTCCCTACCTTGGAATTTAACAAACAGAGGATGATGAAGATGAAGGTGCCCTGGAAACTGTTGACAATGGTGAATAAATACGCCATCACAATGGTTTCTTCCCCAAAGTGAAACAAGCCAAGGATCCAGCTGCAACCCAGAATAAACACCCGTGCGATGGCTTTAAACGCCAACATCCTGAAACAAAGTGAGGTCAGTGAGATACAGCGATGATTGGACATCCTCCAACACGTTCAATGTGTCTGCATGAACATCTTTGCTGAGAGGTTTACCCCCTGCCACTAGAGCTAAGCGTACTATGTAGTGGGAAAGTATGTTCTGCCTCCAGAATTCATTCTATTAAAATCAATGGATAGAATTTCAGAGGTACAGAACAACGTGCTGCCACCATTATATCGTGCATTTAGAGCTAATGGCAGAGAATGAATTTATAAGCATTAACTTTTATACTAAATTATGAAGTAGAGCAAAGACTCATTTTCTCTCTGATTCCCCCTGCCCTTCCGCTTTGTGACGTTGTTCTGTTCTCTTGGTGCGGAGTTTAAATAAACAGTAGGGTTGTCAATTTTCTGAACACAGATGGCCAAATGATATCCAGCCACACAACACTAGAGCATTATTTGGAAGTGCAATAGTAGTTACCTATATAGGTAGCGCAGTGGCACAGCAGGTAGTGTTGGTGCCGCACACCCCCAGCAACTCGAGTTTGATCCTGACCTTGGGTACTGAATGTTTGGAGCTTGCACCTTCTCCTCATGATCGTATGGGTTTCCTCTGAGTGCTCCGATTCCCTCCCACATCCCAAAGATGTGCCGGTAGGTTAATTGGCTGCTGTGAATCAGTGCAGGTGGGTGCGTGACAGGAGAATTAGGGGAAGTTAATGGGTACGTGAGAGAGAATAGGTTGCAAATAAGTGGGGCAATGGGACTGAAGGGATTCTCTGTGAGCAATTACTTTTTTTATTTTTTTCCTTTCAGAGGTTGTGGAGGTTGCTGGCCTGGATGACTTCACTTGGCCCAACATCAGGATTGTTCCTTTACTGATCTCCTTGTTGTGATCGTGATACTTAGGGCTACCTCCTTCTACCAGGTCTCTCTAAAGTTGGAATGTCCCTTGATCGGACAACTGTGTAGTTTTCCTATTCCTGGTCACTATGTATCCCACTATCCGGAACTTCTTTCTGGGAGTTCACACATCAGTTCGGGCCGAGAACTGAATATGACTTGCTGTCTCTTATAATCCAAGATTGAAGAATCAGGGTTCGAGCCAAGTGTCCATCACAGATTAACACACCCATAGAATCAATTCTTTCAGCAAAGCAAACGAGGCAGTAAACCCTTTAAATTTAAAAGTCTGGAGATCTTAATGGGACTCACCTTGTGTCTTGAAGTTTTGACACTGCAATATCACGTTGGGAAATTTCTTTTTTTAAAGTCCAGAGTGTTATCAGGAACAGAATTGTATTGATCTGTTGAAAGATTCGAACAACAAAAAAGAAAATGGATAGAATAAAATGAGGAGAGAGCTGCAGAACCCATTCCTCAGCCCACAAGTGATTGTACCCAAACAAGATAGCAACTATCTTTTGTTTCAGGCCCAGAAGCCTGTTTTTCTGCAATGTTGACCACACACCAACATAATAATTGTTCTCTGCTTGTCTTATTGGATGCTCAGACATCCATTACGTGTCTGAAATAAGAAAGCATGTGTGTGAAACTTCGATGCTGCAATTTATTTAGGTTTCTTATAAGCCCAACAACCAGTTCTCCCTATTAGGGTTTTATTGATAACTCACTAGCATCTATTGACATTCAACTTCTTGATGTTTAATCTAAACTCAAGAATAATTTCCATATATCCTCTATTGCCAGGGCATTCCTATACAGTTTTAACACAATGATTTAACATTCACCTAATTCACTCTAAGGCTCAACCTATACGAGTTTTCTCTGGCATTGGGGGAAACTCCTCAATGGCTCCCTTGCATTTCTGAACACAATATGATGAACTGCCCTTGTACAATAACAGAAACACTTTCCAGTTTTGAGATACAGGGTACCTCATCTGAGAATGGCTCGTTCTCACATAATAAATGGATAACCAACAATATTTTATTGATATAATGTATTATAAAAAGAAACCTTATACACGTTAGATAAAGAAATGTTGGGACAGGTGACCAATAGCTTGAAGGAGAGGTAGGGTTATTATTGTGGAGAAGAGAGTGATAGGCAGACAAGTTTAGGGAGGAAATCTCTGAAATTTGACTTTAAGCAGCTGAAGGGAGACCAGCCAGGAAGTCATAGAGGTAGTAAAGGGTTCAGGAAAAATGAGAGTTTCAGCAACAGATTCGTAAGGTTCCAAAGTTTATTTTGCTACTTGTTTAAAACATAATATTTTCTAAAATTAACTTGAAATCCACAATCTCAATATGGATAATTTAAAAATTTACCCCAATTATTACACACACAGGACCCAGGAAGCTCCAATTGAATCTCTTCTGCTTTCGTAGCCAGCAGCTGATATTAAACAACAGAAGATTTTTAGATTAAGTGTTATTGTGCGCACAAGTACAACCAGCTGATCTAAAGACAGACCCCTCTAACAGTGCACGTTTCCCCCCAGTACCGTGCCAGCTTGTCAGCATGAATCTTATACTCAATCATTTAAACTGGAACTTGAATCTACAACCTTCAGGCTCACAGCTTCAAGGCTCAGGAAACTTTTGTTGATTATTATTATGGGTTTCAGTCCTTACCAAGACTTCTAAGTCTTTCCATCTGATGTATTGGTTTCGCAATTCAGAGCCACTTCTTAGAGAGCACATACCACCAGACTCGAGGATAGTTTCTATCCTGCTGTTTTCAGATTCTTGAATGGACTTCTCATATGCTAAAAGGTGAACTTTTGAACCCTTGATCTACCTCGTCGTGGCCCTTGCACTTTATTTGTCTACCTGCACTGCACTTTCTTTGAAACTGCAAGACTTTATTCTGCATTCTTTTTTATTTTTAAATACCTTGACATAATTACATATGCATTGATCTATCTGGATGGCACAAAAACAGAAGTTTTCCCACTGTATCTCATAGAATCATAGAACAGTACAGCACAATACAGGTCCTTCGGCCCACAACGTTGTGCCGACCTTTAAACCTCGCCTAAGACTATCTAACCCCTTCCTCGCTCATATCCCTCTATTTTAAATTCCTCCATGTGCTTATCTAGCAATCTCTTGAATTTGACCAATGTACCTACCTCCACCACCACTCCAGGCAGCGCATTCCATGCCCCAACCACTCTCTGGGTAAAAAACCTCCCCCTGATATCTCCCTTGAACTTCCCACCCATTACTTTAAAGCCATGCCCTCTTGTTTTGATCATTGGTGCCCTGGGAAAGAGGCGCTGGCTGTCCACTCTATCTTTTCCTCTTAATATTTTGTAAACCTTGGTACATGTGACAATAATAAACCAATACCAATACACACATTGAAAATGATTTGCTTTCATTTCAGTAATTGTGTTGGATTCTGCCATACACAGCAAAGCTGTTTCTTATTTCCTTGCTAAGTGATTGTGTCATGAATGACTAAACAATTTCCATTGTAAGATTAGAAAAACATAATGCTTCCCTTACTTGTTGGGTGATCCATAGCCTTCAGGATACACTCCAGCAGAAATGGCCACAATTACTGCAGGAATTCCATAGCCAAATGCGTACATGTACTTCCCAATTTTCTCTGAATAGGGAACTCTTAATTTCTTGATGTTTCTGACCATCAGGTAGAGCTGGATTCCTTCCAAAAACATCCATACAAATGCTGACAGGAACAAGTAATGTAAAAATCCAGCTATAACCCCACACAGGACCTGAAACAATAAAGAAGTACTGTGAGAGGTTGCAACATGTTCTCGTAATCTATCTCCTTCCCTGGTGAATCTGTGCTGACTCCCTCCAAGGCCATCTATCCTTCCTGAGATGAATGCAAAATGAATGCAATTCTTCAGTGTTGAGTAACCAAGACTTTACAACTGTGCTGTAACTTCTTGGGCTACATGGATCAGATTCACAGCTTGGGCTATGCAGATCAGATGCACAATTTGGACAACACTGACTGGACACACAATCCCCAGTTAACCGTTCTGAACTGGGGTAGTCCCACCAGGATTAATCATCCACGGATGTCATTTCCAACCAATACTAATGACAGTAAACAGTGATAGCAGGAAGCCCACTTTGCCACTGCACAGCAAAGAACTGGGCTCATCAAGTAGCAGAACCTGTTCATCAAGTCTAGAGCAAACCTGCTGATGGGAGTTAGAAGGGGCTGGGTATTGGAAAGCATCAAGAATCTATTCCTCAGTAAGACAGAAGCAATGAACTTGAAAGAAGTCCAAGTTATTAACACCTAGTAAAGCACAAATCGCCCATAAGATAGACTTAGGACACACCATGTTCCAACTGTAAAAGACGTTGGTGAAACCACAATTGTGCCCAGCTAAGGGAAGGATGTCATTAAGCTGGAAAGGGTGCAGAAGAGATTCACAAGGATGTTACTGGGACTGGAGGGCTGAATTATAAACTTGAATTATAGGGAGAGACTGGATAAGGTGAGGCTTTTTTCCCCTGGAGCGTAGGACGCTGAGGGGTGACCATACAGAAGTATATAAGATCATGAGGGGCATAAATAAGGTGAATGGTCAGTCTTTTTCCCCAGGGTAGGGAGTGTAAAACCAGAAGGTATATATTTAAGGAGAAATTTAAAGGGGACCTGAGGGGCAACTTCTTCACACAGAGGGTGGTGGGTATGTGGAACAAGCTGCCAGAGGAAGTGGTAGAGGCGGGTACAATTACAATGTTTAAAAGACATTTGGACAAGTACATGGATAGGAAAGGTTTAGAAGGGTATGGGCCAAACACAGGCAAATGGGACTACCTCAGGCAGGCAACTTGGTCGGCATGGACGGGTTGATCCGAAGGTCCTGCTTCCATGCTGTATAATTCTATGACTCTTGTGACCAATGGTGAGTTATATACATACATCTAAGTTTGGGGGTCATTTTAAGCCACGTGGCTTGAAAACAAATTGATGAATCTTGTTGGAACTTCAATGGAGAGTACAATTAGGCAGGTGTGTAATACTAGCAATGCATCCAGTACATTAAATTAAAATTGCTCTTTCCCACAACACATAAATTCCCTTATTCTTTAATAATCAATAATTTTGTATAGTGTATTTCAGTTTGGATTACTAACACTGCAACGAGTGGTCTCAAGTTGCCGCCCCAGGGCATCACTGGCATCTTACCCGCTGTCCGGTTCTGTTGACTCCTGTTATGAAGAGCAGTTCCGCCAGGAAAAGGCTCACACATAGCTGCATGTGCGTGATAGCTATAGCACTCTTATGCTGGTCACAAAAGGCTAAGGTTGCAATCGTCACAATGAGACACACGAGTGATACAGGGATCCCAATGTATGTAATTATACTTAGGGCATATGGTTCACTCTGCAAGGGAACAGGAAAAAATACATTAAAAGAGTCTGCCTCTGGATGGATCTTATTCTTCATTATTGCAGGATATTCCATAACTTGTAGGATCATAAAGATATCTTCAATTTCTTTTATTCATTCACTTTGGTGTTGCTGGAAAAGTCAGCATTCATTGGCCATCTCTAATTATTCTCAAGGAAGTGGTGGTGAGCCGCCTTCTTGTACTGCTGCAGTCCATGTATCAGTTAACCCCCACAGTGCTGTTGGGATTTAGGCCTAGTGACAATGAAAGGACCATCAAAGTCAGGGTGATGTCGACTTGGAAGGGCACCGCAGGTGGAGGTGTTCCCCTGCACAAGCTGTCCTTGATCCTTTTAGTGCAAAGGTTGCAGGTTTGGGAGATGCTCTTGGAGTCGTCTGGGCAAGTAACTTTTATAGATGGCACACATTGCAGCCAATGTGCACTGGTGATGAAGGGACTGAATGTTTAGCATAACGATGCCAATCCAGCAGGGTGTTATGATGTTGGATTGTTTTGAGTGTTGACTAAAAGACAGTTGGACAGGTACATGGATAGGAAAGGTTTAGAGGGTTATGGCCAAATGTGTGTACGTGGGACTAGCTGGCAGGGGCATCTTGGTCAGCATGGACCAGTTGGGCCGAAGGACCTGTTTCCATGCTGTATGACTCTATGATGGAACTGCACTCAAAAGTAGATAGTATTCCATCAAGCTTCAAACTGGTGTCCTGTAAATAGTGGAAAGGCTATGGGGTGCCTGGAGCTGAGTCAATGAAAGAAAGGTCATTGATGAAGCAGCTGAAGATGGTTGGGTCCAGGATACTGCCCTGAGGAACTCGTGCACAGTTGCTACAGAGCTGGGATGATTGACCTCTTAACAACCAGAACCACTTTCTTTTGTGTCGGGTAATAACTCCAGCCATTGGAGTCATTTCCCTTTTCTCCCCATAGATTTGTTTTACCCAGGCTCCTTGATACCAAGCACAGTCAAATGCTGCCTTGATGCCGAGGGCCGTCACTCTCACCTCACCTCTGGAATTCAGCTCTTTGGAACATGTGTGGACCAAGGCTGTGATGAATGGTCCTGACGAATCCAAAATTGGGCATCAGTGAGCAGGTTATTGGTGAGTAGTTGCCACTTGATAGAACTGTTGATGACAGCTTCCATCACTTTGGTGATGATTGAGAGCAGACTGATTGCATGGTAATTAGATTGGGTTTGTCCTGCTTTTTGTAAAAGGATAATTTTACACATTGTTAGATAGATGCCAGTGTTATAATTGTACGGGAACAACTTGGCTGGAGGTGCAGCTGGTTCTGGAGTGAAAGTCTGTCAGAATGTTGTCTGGTCTCATAGCCACTGTTGCATCCAATAATCTCAGCCATTTCTTGAGTGAATCACATTGCCTGATGGACTGAAATGCCATATCTATTCTAAATCCATGTCCTTTTAGCATGATCACAGTCCTCATTAGGACTTATGTAGCAGTCATTCCCAAAATTACTGTAATAGACCCATGCATTTGCAACAGATAGATTGGTGAGGATCTCAGAAAGGTTTATCATCCACATTAGTTTACCCTTTACCTACCGCAGACCCTCTCTGACAGCTATGTTCTTCAGAACTTGACCGGCTAAATCAATGATGGTGCTACTGTTACGAGTCAGGTTGCTATTTGGTGAATGTCCCTTTAAGGCACCTGGACAGTAGAGTAGAGTGTGTGTGGTGTCGTCAAGACAGCAAGATTATAACAACGTGCTGACGGTTTTGCTCAGTGAATTGAAAAAAGAGAGAGAGAGAGACGGACTGCTGGTCTCTGTGTCGATGGATGAAGAACAATAGCTGTGTCTGTCACTACAATCCATGTATGGATTTTTGGAGCAAACAAGTGGAGTCCACTTTGTCGTTAACCTGTGCTGGAAAACAGGTATTTCTGTGGGCGGCCACATATCGAATGCCTTCGGGGTGGCAGATACTTCGGAACAAAGCAGTGGGGATCATTGGAGATTGAGGAGTCGTATGGGTTCCATCGTGAAACATGTGGCTTTCGTAATTTCTCTCTACGTTCTCTCTTCAGTCAATGGTGATTTTGCAAAAGCCTTTGCTCACGTTTCACCTTACGACTTGCTGAACTGAACTTTGAGAACTATTCCTGGACTTGGGGTTTGGGAATTTGCCACACTCACACACTTTGAGTTTAGTTTTGGGGTTAATGCTTAACATCTAACATTTTTACTTTACTTATTATTGAAAGTAGCTATTAATAAAATAGTTTCTAACACTTACCTACGACTCGGTGTGTTTCTATTGTTGCTGGTACGTAACACTACCAAACCACCCTTGGTGATGGATGTTGAAGTTTCTCACCCAGTGTATACAAGTTCTGAAGAATATGGCTGTCAGAGAGGGTCAGCAGGAGGTAGTGGGTAAACCAACATGAATTCTACAGGGTCAACTCAGTGGGCCGTTAGGTATCAACCACATTATTGTGAATTTGTTGTCAATATGAGCCAGCACAGGTAAGGAGGGCAGATTTCCTTTCCTACAGGACATTAGTGAGCTAGTTGGACCTTTATGACAAAATGATAAGTTCGCATTACTATTACTAATATTAATCTTTTTCTTAAATTCCTCTGTTACCCTGGTGGGATGCAGGCCCTACATTCCCTGACTCCATGAAAAATATTGATACCTTCCATTCAAAAGGCGCTATCAGCAGAGCGAGGTTGGAGATCTGGTTGCACTGACAGTGTGTGTGTGTTCCATTGGAATCTTGCAAGCTGCATCCTCTGGTAGACCAGTAACTTTCTCCAGTTCTGTAATTCCAGTGGGCACAGTGCAAGTCCCAACCATCAATAGGTACCTACAGAGAGCAAGCTTTTCATGTTAACACCAGTTGTAACGTGGCATGTAACTGTCACTGGAAAGAAAATCAATGCCTAGAAGGGTTCTGATCCCAGTGCTAATTTGGGCCAGCAAAGGCAATGAAGGAAGCTGAGGGACTACAGCCAGTGATGGCGTGTCTATGGACAATGGGCAAATGCAGTCTAGGGTCAATGCAATCCTCCCTACCAACTTCTAAACACTCTGATTCTTTGAATGGAACAATGGAAGGCTGCCAGTGTCAGGCTGAACTTCTAAAGGCTGATCAAAAGGACAAATATTGTTGTCACACGTACCGAGATACAGTGAAAAGCTTTTGTTTGCATTCAGTCAGATAACGCCATACATACGTAGTGAAGTGTACATCAAGATAGTAAAAAAAAATCAATGAATTTCAGCATAAAAACCCTAGAGTACAGCAGCAATGAAATGTGACTGCAGTTGTACAGACCACTGGCAAGACACAGTGTTACATTTTGCACATTCAGCCTTGGGAAGGATGTATGGACTTTAGTGAAATACTAATCCCAATTTACCAGGGCAATACCTGAGCTAAATGTGCAGTGCACAATTTGAATAACCTTGTGGATAATCTGAAATGTCAAAATGAAAGAATGGAAATTGATGGAAAGAATCCAGAACAAGACAACTGTTTAAAAACTAAGATAGCTTGACTCAAAAGATTAACACACAAAGGCACTGGAGGAACTCAGCAGGTCAGGCAGCATCTGTGGACGGAAATGGACAGTTGACATTTTGGGTCAACCTGAAACATCGATGGTCCATTTCCCTCCATAGGTCCTGCCTGACCCGCTGAGTTCCTCCAGTGCCTTTGTGTGTTGCTCCCGATTTCCAGAACCTTCAGTCTCTTGTGTCTCCTCTCTTGACTCAAAGGATTATTAGATTACAGGATACTAGTGTGAAATTAACTGAGGGGTTTAAAAGGCAGAAGATACAGTCTTGAAACTTAATTTTAAAAGGGGTGAAGTGTAGGGAATTTGAATTTCAAAAAAAAGTTGAAACAGTCATGGCTAACAAATTTTCAGGAAGCTCAAAGAACGGGAGGGAGACACTTTTGAGAGGGAACTCCAGTGCTGGGTCCAGCTGGATGCAGCCCACAACAGTAGGAGAGAAAGGCAGGGAAGAATGTACATGGTGGAAAGGCTCAGCTCTAGGAGTGGAATACTAAAGGAGCAGGAAGGTCAGACAGAGTTATACAGCACTCTTCAGCCCACCATGGCCATTTTACCAATCTATACTAATTCCATAAGCCCACATCAGGTCTGTAGCCTCTGTCCTGCCTGTCTAGACGCTTCTTAAATGTTGTGAATGTATCTGATTCCACCACTTCCTCTGGAAGTGCATTCCAGATAACAGTCGCTGTGTGAAAAACTTTCCCCTCTAAACCGCCTTTCTCTCACAAATCCCACAATGGGATTTAAACATAAGACACTAAATAATCTTTTCCTATCTAGAATGTTGATCTTACAAGAGGGGGCAGGCACAGTTGTGTAGCAGTTAGCGTAATGCAATTACAGCACCAGCGACCTGGGTTCAATTCCCGCCGCTGTGTGTAAGGAGTTTGTACGTTCTCCCCGTGTCTGCGTGGGTTTCCTCCGGGTGCTCCGGTTTCCTCCCACATTCCAAAGACGTACAGGTTAGGAAGTTGTGGGCATGCCATGTTGGCGCCGGAAGCGTGGCAAAACTTGCGGGCTGCCCCCACAACACGACGTAAAAGATGCATTTCACTGTGTTTCTTGATGTACATGTGACTAATAAAGATATCTTATAATAATGGGGAAGAGAGCAAGTGTTGCAATTTTCCTAACCCCAGTATGAAGACCAATAGATAAATTCCATTTATTTAATTTTAATCACTGTTAGTGAGCTACTTATCTCACAGCTGACTCCATATGGTCCACATGTGACCTATTGTTATGTGGTGGAAGAAGAACCTAGCAGGTTAATGGGCTGATCTCATTCTCAGCTAAGTAACCCTTTCTTTTTTCACTGTTGCTTTATCAAATGGAAGGACCTGGCTAGTTTTTAACCCATGTGCAGCTGTTTCACAGCATTAACACCACTCTGTGACAGGCCTAAGATCAGTGATCCATTCAATTAACAAAGACCGGGCATAACTCCTTACAAACCTTTGTGTGCCTGAATGTGAAGTTAAACATCATTCTAGGTCCATGGCTCTGTCTGTTCGTTATCACAGCTGAAACCACATTTGAGACCAAATGAGATGACGTCAAATGTCCACTTGATGTGCCGGTGTTGAAGGCACACCCTGTGAGGATGGAGTCCATGCTGTTGTAGGCAATCAATGCCACAGCAGTAATATCTGCCAGAGGAGGAAGAGAGAAACAATTGAACTGATGAAGGATCACTGACCTGAAACATTAACTCTGCTCTCTTCAAAGATACTGCCTGACCTACTGAGTATTTCCAACATTTTCTGTTTTTATTTCAGATCTTCAGAAACTGCAATTTTCTGATTTTCAATAAAAGCTGTGTGTTTATATCAATTTCACAATGTCATCTATTATTGTTAAGAATATTGATGGTGCGTTTGGAGACTAATGATTACATGATGAAACTTTCAGGAATACGTTTAATCAGAGCTGGTAACTTTATGTTCAGATAAAACAGAGTTTGAAATTAATTAATCTATATTCCAAGGATCAATGTATTTTTTTATATAACTAAATGAATTTCATAATCTTCTGAATGAAATTATCATTATGCATTATACAGATGTAGAAAAGTGGGATAACAGGTAAAGTAAGGAATTTAGAACATAGAACAGTACAGCACAGGAACAGGCCCTTTGGCCCACAGTGTGGTGCTGAACTAATTAAACTGATGCCTAACTAAACTAATCCCCTCTGTCTACACAATATCCATATCCCTCCATTCTCTGCACATTCATGTGCCCATCTAAGAGCCTCTTAAACGTCTCTATTGTATCTGCCTCCACCACCACCCTTGGCAGCACATTCCAGACACCCAATACTCTCTGTGTAACTTATACACTGCCTTTCACAACTGCGTGCTTTTTAAAATGTTCTGCTTGCATCCTTTCCTCTCGCCAGTGCCATGATAGGGTTTTGATTTTCCTCACCTCCTAGCCCACCAGATCCCACATAACACATCCCTTGCCATTTATGATACCTCCATCATGATATCACCATGACAAACTTCTTCCCCTCTCCTTCCTTTTCAACAATGCAAAGGGACCAACAAACCCACCCTTTAACCTGGCATCTTGCTGTGCAACGGAAGGAGATTCAATACCTGCCCTTTTACCACCTCCCTTTCCACCAGTCAAGGCTCCAAACACTTTTTTCGTGTAAAATTGCAATTGTACTTTAGTTCAGTACGGGTGACAACTGCATTACAGCTGTTCAGATAACGGACATTTGCCCTTACAGAATTCACAAATCACTACCCAAAAATTTGAGATATGGAATAAAATTCACTCTCACAGAATCTATGTGTGTAAATAAAAATAACAAAATTTTTCTTTCCAATTTGCGTTTCTTGACATGTGCGCAGATGACGCACCTTTGCATGACGGAAAATCATGATACGGACCATTTTCTAGAAGTGCAACCACCCCGTAATGTGGGGTCGTCTGTATACAATGTTCTCTGAGAAGCTGCACTCTCCACTGCACTGGGGAAACCACATCTAGTTGAGTAATTGTTTTCCAGAGCACCTCCATTCAATACTGCAGCATGATCCTGAGCTTCCACTCCCCTGCCCATCCCACTCCCCACGCTGAAGTCTCCATTATTGGCCACCTACACTGTTCCAATGATGCAATGAAACATAAAGAACAGAAACTTTGACCCAGAAACCCTGCTCCGATTCACTGAAGAGGATTCCAGGCCCTTTGACCTGGGAGAGTGTGGCTACAGTGAAAGTATGCTGCAAGGTTAAATGTCCTTTATAGTGGAATTCATTTCATTGAACTCAACATTTTGGTAACTGAGAACGTTTGTATTCCTGATAAGAATAACTGTATATTTACTTTCTATATTGTCTTTCACACTTCAGACCCCTCAAATTTTCCACCTGCTGTCATACCCCCCCCCCCCCACCCCCCTTCTACTGAGATTCTTTCAGCCATGCACAGAATACCCACAGTATCGAGCAGCATATAGAACAGATAGGGCCTATTTTGAGCCACTCTGCATTATGGGAAACAGACACTCCATGTGAACAAATTACATCAACTACAGAAGAGTTGGACATTGTCATCAATCTACCAAGGCTACAGACTAATTCTGTAATATCGTTGTCGTGGCTATCCCTCGAGGTTGAGGATGATGGTCTTCGTTCACATCACCTATTGGGGTTTCAATATCCTTCCCTAGAGCAGCCCCAGGACAGAACTACCTACAGTAATTCATACCTTTACTTAGTAATAAAACAAGGCATTTGTTGAGAACAATTAAACTTCAAAAGAATTAACGCAAGCAAATAAAAATTATCTCATTTACCAGATGCTTTATTTCCAGTGATTGTACTCCGATCAATATCCACAAAGTTTCCTTTTGCCTGTAGCTTTATAATCTCAGGTGCTGAAGTGTTTGTTCCTTGAAGATTTTGTATTTCCACATCTAAAAATGCAAAAAGTTCTGTAAATGCATCCTGTGGGAGTGAAATTTATTCCCAGGATGATCCAACTTCCGTTCTGAATAAATTAAAAAGTCCTCAGTAATTTTTTGTTAAGACTTTCATTTACATGGCACAAATCATGACCCTAGGATATTCCACAGGACAATACAGTGAATTAAGTACTTTTTTGGAGCATAGTTACTGTTACAATGTACGAAAGGTGACAGTGAATTTGCATACAGCATGCTCCCACAACAGGTATGTGATAATGACCAGATAATCTGTATAAGTGAATGAAAAGCACAAAAATGTGCAGATACTAGAAATCGGAAATAAAAATTTGAAAATGCTGGAAGCAGCAGGTCAGGCAGCATCTGTGGAAGAGAAGCAGAGTTAATGTTTCCGATCAATGACCTTTCATCCGATCAGAACATTGACCCTTGTTTCCATCTCCACAGAAGCTACCTGACCTGCTGAGTGTTCACAGCATTTTCTGTTTTTATTTCACATTTCCATCATCCACAGTTCTTTGATTTTCATTTCATCTTCTTGTGCCATTTTGACTAAGAGAAACGTTAACTGTGTTTCTCTTTCCACAGATGCCGAGTGTTTCCAGCATTTTCTGTTTTTATTTTAAACTGGATTAGTAATATTGGTTAAGGACCAGGGCTCTGGAAGAACCTGCGAGGGTACTTGAAGGCATAAATCAACTTTGTACAAAAGATAGCACCTCCAACAGTGCAGCAATCTCTCAATGCTTTATTGGAATGTTATCAGCTAAAGTTCTGTGCTATCACCTCTGTCTGGAATTAATGGTATGAAAATTGGGCAGGTTTTATAATGGGAAAGTCACCCTTCCCACTACAAAAGGTGATTATTATCTTCTTGGTGTGTTGCAACATTTTAATTCCAGGAATAGTGTGTTCTCTCAACAAATAAATTGCCCAATAACTGTATCTTAGGGAAGGAAATAATACTGTAGTACAAAAGCTACATTGCATGTATGGAGAAAGTCAGCAAATGCTATTCCTCACATCATATGTGCAGTGGTCTCAATACCTCAGAACATGTCAAGTCAAATATATCTGCTGAATTTACCGATATTTTTAGTTGACTTATTTGTCCTTCCTTGATCTGGTAAACTCAGAGTGGCACCGATTACAGCATTTTCCACAGACTGCAGGAACACAGAAGCCAAATAGAATCGCTGTTCATTTTCTAATTTGTCCCACAGGGAATCTTTATTGAGAAGATCACTTCCAGTTGAAATTACTTTCTGTAAAGAACAAACAATTTCATTTCTATACCAATAAATGTTGAAGTACTTAAAATAAAATTTTAAAAGATATTTCCGACAGAAACTTTGTTTTGAAGTCACCAACCCAATTTCTCTTGTCCAGCCACCATTTCAAGCTGCACCAGAATGTTTGCGACCCCAGTGAGCTGACCTGAGCCGTGCTTCAAAATACACATCCCCTCCACCACTCATACCTTATAACTTTGCTTCTCTCTGCACTCTTGCCATAGCTCATCTCTAGTTAAACCTTCACCCACACCCTGATACTTCCAGACTTGACTATTCCAATGCTCTCCTGAACAGTCTCCCACCTTCCACGATACCAATGATTTGGATGAGGGGACCTATTATAATATTATACTTGGATACCATCAGTTCATGGAAATCTCTGTTCACCAGGCTCTACTTCCACCAACATTGGCTTCCGGTCTGTTTTCAAACCCCTCTGTGACTCTGTCTCACTTTATCTCTGTAATCTTCTCCCACCCTAGAACGTTTAGACATTTCTGATATCATCCCATAATAACTGAACCCTCCACTCCTCACCCCACACCAAGACTGATGGTATGACCTGTTTTGGTGATGGTGAATAAGGGATATATTTTGCCTGTGGCAAACGGGAATGGTACATGGTAAAGGTAGGTGCACAATACAACCCAGCAGCCAGAATGCAGAGCATTTTCAGGAGTGAGTAAGGAAAGAGATTGATTCCATTCAAAGCCTCATGATATCAGCTGTGGAGATGTTAATGACTGATTAACAACATAGAGAAAAGCATTAGATCTGAGCAGAGATGTCAGATTCTGACACTTTCTTAGTTTACTTCCCTGCATGTCTTTAATTCTAATAAACAATATCTCCTCCACATACCTGTCTGGATACTGTATGCCCGACTTTGGGCAGGAAGCTCAGGCTCACAGAGCAAGTATGGTCTGCAAGGCTGGACGTTAAAAGCATTTACTATAAAATCCTGAAAATCTGGCATCTCTTCTTTGTGTATATATTCAGATGAGGCAAAATATTCTGCAGTAATTGTCTGGTACAGGAATCCCCAGGTTACAATAGGGTTCTGTTCCTGAGAACTGTCAGTCAGAGATTCCTGGACAGTCAGAGACTTTTTCCCAGGGCGACAATGGCTAACGCGAGGGGACATAATTTTAAGGTGATTGGAGGAAGGTACAAGGGGGATGTGAGGGGTAAGTTTTTTTACACAGAAAGTGGTGGGTGTGTGGAACGCACTGCCTGCAGACGTTGTGGGGGCAGATACATTAGGGACATTTAAGAGACTCTTAGATAGACACATGAATGATAGAGAAATGGGGAGCTATGTGGGAGGGAAGGGTTGGATAGATCTGAGAGCAGGATAAAATGTCGGCACAACATTGTGGGCCGAAGGGCCTTTCCTGTGCTGTAATGTTCTATGTTCTAACTGTGCATAACCCAGACTGTTGGTAAGTCAGAAATGAACAACAGTGTGTGGGAGATGATCACAGAAACAGCAGCGAAGGGGGAGTGAGCAGGCACGGGGAAGAGTGGCCGCCAGCTGGCCTCACCGACCCAGAGTGTGAGCGAGTAAGTCCGCTCGGCGCTCCTGGCTCTGCTTGGATCCACCCAGCCAGCCCCCTGATTGTGGCAGCTTGGGCGAGTGGGGGTGCGGAGAGAGAAAGCATGCAGAAATGTCCCATTCCCACCCAGGGAAAGATGCCCACAGCCCCAGAGCAGCCAGTAAATCCATCCCGCCAGGCTCCCAAATGCCTGTATGTATGTACGGAGTGTCCATAAGTCGAGGACCTGTAATCTGAATGTGGAAACTTTAAGGTAATACATAATGCTTTCAATCTAACTCTCCGGAAGTGAATCACTGATTTTACTCTGTGAAAACCAATGCAAATTATAACAAGGCACTACTAACCTGCATTATAAACTTATCATTCTGGTTCTGGCACTGTTCATTCACTAATGTAACAAGTGAATTAATCACGGAACAATACTGGTGGAATGAATTCCAGGGCAACTGTAAAAAGAATGAAAATAAGGTGTTAAAAATTCCCCTTGTTGCTTGCATTGCTACAAATCATTGAAACACAGAATTAATTTCTATTTGCTTTAAATTATCCAACTTTCAAAATCTTCAAGGAATTTTAGATGTTTAGATGCATTTATATATAGATCATACATGTGCAGACAGACACAAATTATTTACCTATTCAAGGGATATGGAACACTTATACATACACAGACTCATAGCTTACATGTAAATACAAAAATGGGTGATATTTGTGTAGATAGACACAAATGTCACATAAAGGTACAGGGAACTAGATGATGAATGCATACACATAGATGCATTCCACATATATACACAGACAAAGGTCACAGATTTATGAAACTATTAAAAGGGGAAATTCCTAAAAATCATATCATCCACCTTGATGGTTATAAAACTTTGTTGAAGCATGTAGTCTTTACCTCACGGAAAGGGGCTCAAAAATGAGAGGACATAAGTTGAAGGTGAGAGGGGAAAGATTTAAAAGGGACCTGAGGGGTCACTTCTTCACGCAGAGGGTGGTATATATATGGAGCGAGCTGCCAGAGAAAGTAGTTGAGGCAGGTACAATGACAACATTTAAGAGATATTTGGATAAGTATATGCATAGGAAAGGTTTAGAGTGATACAGGCCAATCGCAGACAAATGTAACTAGCTTCGGTGGGCATCTTGGTCGGCATGGACGGGTTGGGCTGAAGGGCCTGGTTCTGTGCTGTATGACTCTATGACTTTGTGTCACACAAAACTTTTAGTACAGTCACTTAATCTAGAATACATCCCTGGGAATATGAAGTGCCACAATACCTGTGTCTGCTTGTCCCAGTGAATAAGGCTGCATTGCGATGTGTTGAATAGGTTCATGTCTGTAAATACATTTATATATGAAATTTTTAAATAGTTCCAAAGAATTAGACCATTGCCTATCCCTGGCTATCCTGAGTAAGTGGCAATGGCCCAGTTTTGTTCCAACTAAATGGCTCAATGGGCCACTTAAAAAAGCAGATGAAATCAATGACACTGGTGTGAGACTGAGCTCAGATGCCGATCAGACCCGGAAAGGAAGGCAGCTTTTCTTCTCCAAATAAAAAGTGACGTCCTACTTCATAGTCATGGGAACAAAAGTTTAGTCTGATACCTTGGGACAGTGCTGAAGGGTTGCTGCACTGAGGGAGCAGCAATCTTTATGATGAGGTTTTATAAAGTGTTAGTCAGAAGGATGATAAGATATCTTTACTAATCACATGTACATCGAAACACACAGTGAAATGCATCTTTTGCATAGAGTGTTCTGGGGGCAGCCCGCAAGTGTCGCCATGCTTATGGCGCCAACATAGCATGCCCACAACTTCCTAACCCGTACGTCTTTGGAATGTGGGAGGAAACCGGAGCACCCGGAGGAAACCCACACAGACATGGGGAGAACGTACAAACTCCTTACAGACAGTGGCCGGAATTGAACCCGGGTAGCTGGCGCTTACACTACTGCTATGTCATTGAAACCTACCGGATACTGAAAAGCCTGGGTAGAGTGGACATGGAGAGGATGTTTCCATTAGTAGGTGAGTCTAGGATCTGAGAGCACAGCCTCAGAATAAAGGGACGCCATTTTAGAACTCAGATGAGAAGGAATTTCTTCTGCCAGGGGGTGGTGAATCTGTGAAATTCATTGCCATGGAGGGGTGTGGAGACCAAGTCATTGGGTGTATTTAAAGCAGAGATTGATAGGTTCTTGATTGGCTGGGGGGAGGGTTAGAGGAGGGATGAGCCTGGTGTCTTAGCCAACCTTTATGTCTCAATCAATATTTCTAAGAAAGCGCAGCCTCTCTGGTTCTGGAAGTTGGCTGTCTACAGATAGGCTGCTGCATTTCCTATACTACAACAGTGACTATATTTCTGAATTACTTCACTGAATGTAAAACACTTTGTTCTAAAAGAGATGTGATTGGTGCTATGTAAATAAAACTCTCTCTTGCACTTGAGTTTTTAGAACTATCAGACAACTTCAAAGTCACTTTTTGTAAAACCAGCTTTTCACTGCCAGAATATTAAAATATAGTTCAAATTCTGAAAAGGGCATGGAGAGTTTTGAAACCATGGTTTAAATTATCCAACTTTCAAAGCCTCTTTGCCCCTTCCATCAAGATCTTTGTTCCAGCTTGGTTCCGTGACAGTCTGTCCCATTGTTACAATGCCTTCCTTTCTCAGTACTGGTACGGGTGCCCCACCACTCTTTCAACAACTTGTTTCCCTCCCTCACTCGTTAATCCATACACCAATTTACACGTGGTCCAAGCAATAGTGCAGTGACTATAACTCTTGATCTTTAATACTTTAATGCATTCACTTGTGGTCGCTCCATTATAGGAAGAATGTAGAGGCTACGGAGAGGGTGCAGAAGAGGTTTACCAGGATGCTGCCTGGATTAGAGGGCATGGGCTATAAAGAAAGGTTGGACAAACTTGGGTTGTTTTCTCTGGAGCAGCAGAGACTGAGGAGAGACCTGATAGGTTTATAAGGTTATGAGAGGCACAGACAGAGTAGATAAACAGTATCTTTATCCCAGGGTTGAAAATGTCTAATACCAGAGGGCATGCATTTAAGGTGAGAGGGGGTAAGTTCAAAAGAGGTGTGCGGGGCAAGTTTTTTTAACACAGAAAGCAGTGGGTGCCTGGAATACACTGCCAGGGGTGGTAGTGGAGGCAAATACGATAGGCGCGATTAAGAGGCTCTCAGATAGGCACATTAATGTGCAGAGAATGGAGGGATGTGGACATCATGTAGGCAGAAGGGATTAGTTTAGTTAGGCATTTAATTACTAGTTTAATTAGTTCAGCACAACATTGTGGCTGAAGGGCCTGTTCCTGTGCTGTACTATTCTATATTCTAATACTCAATAGAATATGCAAGTTGTTGACTTTCTTTTACCGATGCATGTTTTGTTGGCACAGGTGTAACTTCCAGGTGTATTTGTGCAGATCTCCTGAGGATTACACGGATCTTGAAGACATTCATTAACATCTGAAATCACAAAATACACATCCCTGTTATAGGAAAGACATCCTTAAACTGGAAAGAGTGCAGAGAAGATTTAAGATATAATAAGATTAGATACTTTTATTAGTCACATGTACATCGAAACACACAGTGAAAAGCATCTTTGCATAGAGTGTTCTGGGGGCAGCCCGCAAGTGTCGCCACGCTTCCAGCGCCAACATAGCATGCCCACAACTTCCTAACCCATATGTCTTTGGAATGTGGAAGGAAACCGGAGCACTCGGAGGAAACCCACGCAGTCATGGGGAGAACGTACAAACTCCTCACAGACAGCGGCCAAAATTGAACTCAGGTCGCTGGTGCTGTAATAGTGTTATGCTAACCGCTACACTACTGTGCCTACAAGGATACTGCCAGAACTCGAGGGCCTCAGTTATAGGGAGAGGTTGGGCAGGCTAGAACTTTATTCTTTGTAACATAGGAGATTGAAGGGTGACCTTATATAGGTGTATAAGATCACGAGGGGTATAGATAGGGTGAACGCACATACTCTTTTTCCAAGGGAACAGGAACTAAAAACTAGAGAGCGTAGGTTTAGGGTGAGAGATGAAAAATTTAAAAGGGACCTGAGGGGCAACTTCTTCGTGCAGAGGGTGGTGCGTATATGGAGTGAGCATCCAGAGGAAGTGGTTGAGGCAGGTACAATGACAATATTTAAGACACATTTGGATAAGTACATGGATAGGAGGGGTTTAGAGGGACATGAGCTACATGCGGGCAAATGGGACTAGCTTGGTGGGCACCATGGTTGGCATGGATGAGTTGGGCCAAAGGGCCTGCTTCCGTGCTGTATTACTCTATGACTCTATGATTCTATGTCAATCTATCACATTGGGCCTCCCAAAGAATGGAGATGACTGTTAGCAGCAGGAATAGTTACTACCACAAGAAAATAAATAGCACCTCTACCAAAGTAGAACATCCCAAGTCGCTCCACTGAGGAGAAAGTGAGTGGACATGGAAACCTTGAAGACAAGTGACCTAAAGCTGAGCACTCACTCATCCATCAGCCAATGTTTCTCTAGCGAGGCTTTAGAGTAATTGGCTGCCGTTCCCTACAAGTAGTAGCATTGCTTTTGTTCTCAAAGCTACACTGTATGAAACTCTTCCTTCTCAACGGCGGCTTCAAACAGCATGAGAGCATGGGCTCTCTGCTGATCACCATGAGGACATTCTAATTCTGTGCCGACTTGTAGATTTAAGTTGGTCGGAATAGTCACCTTGATAAAGAATGTGATAACCTCAAAAAACACGCATGGAATTGTGATCCTGGTTTATCTGATCCTGTTTGTCCTGTTTGACAGATAGCTCTTGGTTTTTGCCTCATAAACTCTTTAATCAACTGCTGACTGGTTGTACTCATCAGCTGGGAGCACAAAGTTGTGACTTGCCAGCAGAACTTGGAGCCATGGTGTTTTAGCCCACAGGTGACAAAGCAGCCCATGACTTGCTTCACTGGAGGATGAGCTGCTTCTGAGGAGTGGGGTGAGGACTTTGATGTGGCAGAGTCCTGAGGAAGGTTGGTGGGAGTAAACAATGAAAGGCTGAGCAGGTTGGAAAGCCCACCAGAAAGCCTGTGATCAATGCCAAGGAATTTGGAGGAGTCCGGCTTGGCACAGAATTGGAAGCTGATCCTTTCTACCACACACACACGCGGACCCAAGTGGCAGCCATTGTTACATATTCCACTGCCACACTTGAGGAAGCCACCCAATGTCTGAGAGCTGCAGTGGAAGCTCAGACTGAAACCACACGAGGTCTGATCACTGCCAGAAAGCCAAGCTCACATTGCTGTCATTGTCGCTAATGGATACCAGACATCCAACTATTCCTCCTCCAACAGATCATTCGGAAGGAGTAGCAATAGTTCAAGGTGTTCTTCCTCAGGAAGCCAGCATTCATCCTCCCACCTCTGCCAGTCCTCACTGTTGCCTGTCAGCCAGCTAGCCAGAACGACGCTGTATATGCCAAGATAGGACAGTCTGAAGAGGTATTTGTTGTCCTGCAAGGGCATCTTCGGTCTCCTCATCAACAGCCTCCCTCCAATCACTCTTTAGGAACTGGACTGGCACTGCATATCCAACACAATTTTAAAGTACCAATATTTTCGGCTTACATAAAGAAATTTTAAAAATTAACAACATTTTAAAACTTAAACCAACATAAACTGGGTTTAAATTTCCTACTTATTTCCTACCTCTGCACAGGGGTAAGGTTCGGCTTCTTTGCATGATGGCTGGTGTGTATTGGCTCTTACAGGTACAGTAGTACATCTTGGGATCAGTGAAGCACCTTATATTTACAGTACAAACGTTAATTGAAAAGTGTTCAGTCGTGTCACAAGCAAAGTCTGAAATGAAGAGAACCAAAGTTACAAATACTCTTTACCTTTTGTCAAATTTTAGTAAACATTAATAATTTTAGTCTAGGTGTTAGAGACAGGGGTTGGCAATAATGTGTATTGATGCCATTTGATAAACTTTTCATATGGGTCTTCTCCATAAGACCAGCTCAGCTCCATCTCACAACACCTAACCAATTCAGAACTGATGCTATCTTTGTCTTTGTTCTTCTCTCTGTTCCTTGTTATGACCTGCAACCTTCAGCAACTTAGTGAGACTACAGAGCAAGGGATTCAATTGCATGGAGACTTCAGTGAAGCTGAGATCAATTTCCTCAGAGCAGAAAAAGTTAAGGAAAGATTTAATATAGAGGTTCCAAATCACAATGTCGCTGTCTATACCTCTCACTGCCTTGGTGAAGCAGCCAACATAATCAAATACCCCACCCACCCAGGTCATTCTCTCTTCTCTCCTCTCCCATTAGGCAGAAGATACAGGAGCCTGAGGGCACATACCACCAGGCTCAAGGACAGCTTCTATTCCACTGTGATAAGACTATTGAATACGATGAGATGGACTCTTGACTTTACAATCTACCTTGTTATGATCTTGCACCTTATTGTCTACCTGCAATGCACTTCCCTGTAGCTGTGATATTTTACTCTGTATTCTGTTATTGCTTTTACCTGTACAACGTCAATGTATCTGCACTGTGTAATGACCTGTACGATCGGTATGCAAGACAAGTTTTTCCACTGTACCTCGGTACAAGTGACTATAATAAACCAATACTAACACCAATACCAATGGGTAAAAAGTGATAAAATGTTTCACTGGTGAGGAAGTTTTAGGGTAATTGGCTGCCACGTTCCCTACAACAAGAAGTACTTCTTTGATGGTAAAGTTGCTTTATGAATGCAAATTCTTTCTTTTTGTGGGTTGGCATTGAAACTAACTAACTTAATGGCTCTTCTTTAACTTATATTTAACACTTTCACATCCCAGATGATTTCCCTTAAAGAATGGCTGTAAATGTCTTGAAAATGACTTTCAGGAAATTTCTCTGTGCAACCCAGAAGAAAACTCATGGGGGAATTAAAATATGGGAAATGTTTGATTAATATCATGACTAGTCTAATTTGTCTTTTCTCTTTGCAATTGACCATGGGAAGCCAGAATGAATAGTATTTGGGCCAGGGTACGCCTAAGATGGTGGATCATGTGAAGAGGCTCCAAGTGGACAGCTGACCAGAAGACAGTTCTGATGGAGGGTCCCAGACCTGAAACATTCTGTTTCTCTTTCAACAGATGCTGTCTGACCTATTGAGTGTTTCCAGCATTTTCTGTTTTGATCATTATGGCTAACCAGGTCTGGCAACTGCATCTCTGCACAATTCTTATAGAGGTCCTCAACTGATTTTCAAGGTCCTGATGCAGGGTTTCAACTCAAAATATCAACAATTCCTTTCCCCCTACATATGCTGCTTGACCCACTGAGTTTCTCCAGTGGATTGTTTGTTGCTCTAGATTACAGTATCTGCAATCTTGTCTCTCATTTGATTTGCCCCTCTGTTAAAAGATTAAGAGAGGGAGAAGGGAAGAGGGAGATGTTCTAAGTTAAGACTCACCGATGTAGAACTTTCTTATATTAGTGTAGTACCCAGGTGGACACAATTTACTGTTCAAAACAATCGTATCGTTGATAAAGTGCTGTTGAATCTCTGCAAGTAAAACAGTTAAATATTTGAAAATTCCTTTTGCAAATGGTTTTCTGATCAGAGAGCTGTTGAAAAGAAAAAAATGTAATTTATCTTTTGCAAGTTAAGATAACAGCTTCACACTATTGACATAGAAGTATGCAGCAAGGTGCAAGACTCATAGTAACGTTTGGTGAACGGACTAGTTGGATGGTTGTAAAATAAACAGCATGTTAACTGATTCAGTAGAGTTAATAATCTTCCCTTAAGCAACCTCTTTATGCCCAATATAGGGGCAGCAGCAATTAGGAAAATACCTATTAATCTATCCCACCCACCTCTGCTTTTCAGCTTCTTGCACTCTTAACATAAAGAACATAAGAAACAGGAGCAGGAGGAGGCCATCTGGCCCATCGAGCCTGCTCCACCATTTAATAAGATAATGGCTGATCTGGCCATGGACTCAGATCCACCTACCTGCCTTTTCCCCATAACCCTTAATTCCCCTACTATGCAAAAATCTATCTGTGTCTTAAATACATTTAATGAGGTAGCCTCTACTTCCAGCAGAACAAATCCCTGGACCCCAGAGTTCCAGGGAGGAGAAAGACAGGAGCATTGTGAATAAACACTGACAGGATCGTGTGTTGCCGCTTGCACCTGGTTGATCTTCCTTCCATCATGACCTGAACACGGCCACTTTATCCTTCCATCCACCGAAAGCAGGAGACAGAAAACCAGAGGCAGTACTTTGAAAACATTTTTTTATTCACCCGTGGATTCTGGGCATTGATAACGTGGCATTGCAGGATTTGGAGGAATTAAAAGGTAGATTATTATCTAAATGGAGAGCGATTGCAAATGAGTGATGTTCAGAGGGATCTAGGTGTTCTAGTGCATGAATCACAAAAAGTTAGCAGACAAGAACATTGCAAAGCATGTTGACCTTTATTACAGAGTGGTTGGAGTTTAAAAATAGGGAGATTTTGTTATAGTCGTACAGTGTTGGTGAGCCTACACCTGGAATACTGTGCAGTTTAGGTAACTTTACCAAGTAAAAGATCTAGTAGCATTGGAGGCAGTCAAAAGGAGATTCACCAGGTTAATTCCTGGTATGTGAGAGTTGTCCTATCAAGATGGACTAGACAGTCTGGGTCTGTATTCATTGGAGTTTAGAAGAATGAGGGGGTGACCTTATTCAAACACATAAGATCCTAAGAGGATTTGACAGGGTAGATGTTTAGATGTTTTCACTAGTAAGAGAGTCAAGAACAAGGGGACATAGTTACAAGATAATGGGCCAGTCATTTAAAATGAAGGTGCCTGGAAATTTCTTCTTTCAGAGGGTAGTAAATCTCTAGAATTCTCTGCCCCTGAGGGTGGTGGAGGCCAGGTCATTAGATATATTTCAGGTGGCGATAGATATATGTTTGTAAGATTGAGGAATTGAGGGCTATGGGGAACAGGCACAAAAGAGAAGATGAGGCCAGCATAGATCAGCCAAGGTTATATCGAATGGCGGGGCAAGCTTGGGAGACCTGATGGTCTACTCCTGCTCTTATTTCCTTGTGATCTTGTTGACCAAACAACTTTGGTGATATTTCCAAGTCATAATGTCACTCCCACACACTTGCTGCCTTTGGTCGAGGACAGTCAATGTGATCCTCAGCTTTAATCAGATAAAATTCCATGGAGCTTGTCTCGCAAACACTAAATCTGATAGGCTTGATTTGAAAATGAATGGGGAGTCCTTTGAGACGCATGGTCTCATTTTCCACCTCCTCATTCACAAGCCACACACAGGACTAGCACTTGGCGGGCCACATTGGGATTAGGTAGCACCTTAATTATAGTAACAAGGAGCGCCCAGAAACTGGGTGAGTTGCTAGCAACTCCTCTGGACTACTGCCACAGTCAGCCTATCTATCTAAAATACCTATTCACCACACAGAGCCCAAATCACCCCAGCGATTAATTAAAGACTATAACTTAACTCTACAAGTTGGAACCAACCATTTTTTCAATATACAATATTGATATAATTATTGATAAATTTCTACAGATGTATAGTGGAGAGCATTCTGACTGGTTGCATCACCGATTGGTATGGAGGCTCCAACACGCAGGATCAAAAGAGGTCATGGAGGGCTGTAGACTCAGCCAGCTCCATCACAGGCACTACCCTCCCTGGCATCGAGGATATCTTGAAGAGGCGGTGCCTCAGGAAGGCGGCATCCATCATTAGGGACCCTCACCATCCAGGACAGGCCCTCTTCTCGTTATTACCATTGGGGAGGAGGTACAGGAGCCTGAAGACCCACACTCAACGTTGCAGGAACAGCTCCTTCCCCTCCACCATCAGATTTCTGAACGGTCCATGAACCCATGAACACCACCTCGTTATTCCTCTTTTGTACTATTTATTTATTTTTGTAACTTACAGTAATTTTTATGTCTTGCACCGTACCACTGCTGCAAAACAACAAATTTCACAACAAATGTCAATGATAATAAACTGATTTTGATGTAGAGAAGAGTAATTTGTGCATCCTTATTTACCGTCACAGAATTGACTCGCATTGCCTCCATTATTTTTATTGCAATCGCAGTGCAAGTGTGCAGACGTTATGGAACACAATGAATTCATAGTACATGCCTTGATTTGAATAACTTCATCATTATCGCACTTTTCATAATCTGAAATACAGGACAAGTGTTAGAAAGTTCATTTTAGCTTTGATGAATTAAGATACAAAGTGGAAACCAGTGAATGCTTTTTCTCCCAGGCATGATGGTAGGGGAGGAAATATTGAGCTAAAAATTCTTCCTCGCTTGCTTGTGTTAAATGCAGGAATATTGTAGCAACTGCGGTTTATATTCAGTATTATTGAATTTAATGTTATACAAAAGCTTGAGAGCATGTACCACCAGGTTCAAGGATAGCTTCTATCCTGCTGTTATAAGGCTCTTGAACTGAACTCTCACACACTAAAAGATGAACTCTTGATCTCCCATTCTACCTCGTCGTGGCCCTTGCATTTTAGTCTACCTGCACTGCACTTTCTCCGTAACACTATATTCTGCATGCTGTTGTACTTTTTACTACCTCGATGTACTTATGTATAGAATGAACTGTCTGGATGGCACACAAACAAAACTGTATCTTGGTACCTATGCAACAGTAAACCAATACCAATAGCCACAACTAAACTGCATATTTAAAGCAAGTGCCAAGAATGAATATCTACCTCATTATATTTATAACTGGGATAAGCACATCAACTTTACATAATGGGACACCAGGGTGATGATATTCCAGGTTCCCTTTCTGCCTCCATTCACCCCTCCCCTACATTTCCACCATTTTCAACACATCCATCCGCCCACCAGCTGAAACACAATCACATTCTTCATTAATGGTATAAATTTGGAATTCCAATTAATGCCAGGTAATTCTTGATATTAAGTCCAGGATTTACAGAATTTTGTTAAACAAAGGTATAATGCAAAAGGAGGAAAGGGTGTATACATAATCTTATGAATGGTGGAATAGATTTGAGCAGTTAAATGGCGAAATCCTATATTCCTGTGCTCCTACTAGCTATTGACCATCAAACACCCTTTCTTCCTTCCCATCTACAATATTCTATAATTAGCATTTGAGTGCTCAAATTAAATAAAATCTCTATATTAATGTTATATTTTTTAATAGGCTTCTGTATTTTCCTTCAGAGTGCTAGATATAGTGCCCATGGATTAATCTTTAGTTTCTGGAAATTAGGACAGTCTTTGAAGGTTGGAACTTTCTAGGGCAAGGTGATTAGTTATCAACACACTAACCAGTTTATCCCATTTTAATGTGAGAAGAGGAACAATTGCATGTGCTGATTTTCTCTCTAAGTTTTAAGTCCCGCCGTTAAAGACTATTGAATGGTTCCCTAGTATGATAAAATGGACTCTTGACCTCACAATCTACCTCATTATGGACTTTGTCAGCCTGCACTGCACTTCCTCTGTAACTATAATAGTTTATTCTGTATTCTGTTATTGTTTTCCCTTGTACTACCTCAATGTACTGATGTGATGAAATGATCTGTATGGATGGTATGCAAAACAAAGTTTTGCACTGTACTTTAGTACGTGACAAAAATAATAATAATAATAAACCAAGTTTTTTCTGCTTCCTACAGCTTTTCTTCCATTGTACAGCAATCACAATAGAAATTTTGCACTTTGAGAAAGATAGTCACCATTTGGTCAGACTAGTTTCTGAAAACTGGGGGAGCCCATTACTGTGACTAAACTTTTCAAAAAGCAGTGTTGTCTCTTGTGCCCAACAGCACACCCTGGTTATACATGTTCAGAGAGCCTGGGTTCAGAGTTACCATAATTAAAACCAGCCAAGTTATTATGAAGTAATTCATGGACATTGCAGAAGGACTATAAATTTTGGGGATTATGGATGATTTATACCCTGGAGCAGCCAACCTTAATTGTCAGGCTTAGTTTGAAACACTCTTGGCTTTGAGTTAGAAATTCATGGGTTGTCTCTCATTCCAGTGTCATGAGCACAATGTCACTCCTGTGTATGTGCCATATGTATGTGTTATATGTCGGGGGAATTGTTCAATCAGACTTAGCTCTGTCCTTTCTGGTGGATATAAAAGATGCTTCAAAACCATTTGAAGAGCAAGGCCCAGCCAATATTTATCCAGCAATTAACTTTACTTAAAATTATTTCACTGCTTTTTAAATGTTAAATTAAATTTTAAAGTTTTTATTTACTGCGTGGTAACAGGCCCTTCCGGCCCAACGAGTCCGCGCCGCCCATTTTAAACCCAAATTAACCTGCCCGTACGTCTTTGCAATGTGGGAGGAAACTGGAGCACCCGGCGGAAACCCACGCAGACACGGGAGAATGTACAAACTCCTTACAGACAGCGACGAGAATCGAACCCCAATCGCTGGCGCTGTAATAGCATCGCGCTAACCGCTACACTACCGTACCGTGTGGAAGCTTGCTATGTGCATATTGAGTGCTATAATTTCTAACAGTGGCTACAGTTCAAAATCAAAGACCCCACCCACCCGATTCATTCTCTCTCTTCTCTCCTCTTCCATCGGGTAGAAGATACAGGAGCCTGAAGGCACGTACCACCAGACTTAAGGGCAGCTTCTACCCCACTGTGATAAGACTATTGAACGGTTCCCTTATACGATGAGATGGACTATGACCTCATGATCTACCTTGTTGTGACCTTGCACCTTATTGCACTGCACTTTCTCTGTAGCTGTGACACTTTACTCTGTACTGTTATTGTTTTTACCTGTACTACATCAATGCACTCTGCACTAAGCCAATGTAACTGCACTGTGTAATGAATTGACTTGTACGATCGGTATGCAAGACAAGTTTTTCACTGTACCTCAGTACAAGTGACAATAATAAACCAATACCAATACCAAAATGTACATTGGCTGTCAACCACAATGAGATGTCCCAAGGTAAAAAGATAATTGCACTGCATAGATGCACTCCTCTTTTTCTTCTACAGTTTGTCACTTACCAAACGAGATCCAACTTTCTTGAAAGTCAAAATCAGGAGTGCAGTGGTCACTCATAATGATAAATTGATGCATTAACCCACCAGTGTAGCTCACTGCAAAGAAAAGACAGTGTAAAGTATGCTAAAATAAATCTCTTTTCCAGTTTTCCTTTCTGATTTAGTTCTTGTCTCTTCTGCTGCCCGAAGAGGTCTTTGTTACTGTGTATTGAATCTGCTGCATCTCACAATATGCAGTTAATGGTGGCTTGGCAGATTTTCCCTGCTTATAAAAGGGGCATGAACAGGCTTACTGGAGCAAAACTCTGCAGATGCTGAAAATCTGAAACAAGAGCAGAAAATATTCAATGGACTCAGTAGGTCAAGCATCATCCGTGGAGAGGGAGAGAGAAAGAGAGAGAGAGAGAGGGAGAGAGAGAGGGAGGGAGGGAGAGGGAGGGAGGGAGAGGGAGGGAGGGAGGGAGAGGGAGGGAGAGGGAGGGAGAGGGAGGGAGGGAGGGAGAGGGAGAGGGAGAGAGGGAGAGGGAGAGGGAGGGAGAGAGGGAGAGAGGGAGAGGGAGGGAGAGAGAGAGTCAATAGTTCAGGTCAATGACCCTTCATTAGAATTGTTGTCAAATTAGATATGAATGATCATTGACCTGAACCCATTGACTCTGTTCCTTTCTCCATCGATGCTGCCTGATATTCTGAGCTCTTTCTGTTATGCTTAATGGTAAAGCTGGCAGGGAAAGACCAGATAGATCAACAGATCCAAGCCACAATGTTATAGTGCAACTGACTGAAAGCCAAGGCCTCAAAATATCCATCACTTTGGCACGCTATTCCACCCAGGACATTTCTCTTTGCCGCCTGCATTGTCCAGTCTTTAATTACAAATGTAGAATGGGTAAGGGGTGAATGTAATCAGATGCCTTCAATTGAGGACTCACACTCAATGATTCAGGAACAGCCTCTTCCTCTCCATCAGATTTCTGAATGGTCCATGAACCCATGAACATAACCTCATTATTCCTTTTTTTTTGCACCATTTATTTTTGTAATTTATTGTAATTTTCTACCTTTTCATTATACTGCTACCACAAAACAACAAATTTCACAATATATAAATCAGTGATAAGTCTGATTCAGATTCTGAAATGCAAAACTCACAGTTAATCAAACTTGATCAAAATTCATATCCCAATTTGCCATGAGGAACCTGCTATCAGTGCTGAACTGTTCAAAGAGGGCGTAAGCTGGAGGGGAATTGTATTTGTTTACACAAATACAAGTTTTCTTCTGGACCCTTGCCTTGTGGTGATGTCACCACAGGTTACAAGTCCTTGCACAGACAACAAGATGACTGATGTGGCCTGGTCTGTCCTCAACAGGAGGTTGAAAGTGTAAACACCAGTGAGAAAGCTTATTAACAAGTTTTAGACTGCTGATTAACTTAAACCTTATCCTCCATTAACACAGCTCTGTTGTACTAATGACATGGTCTTGTAGCAGGTAAATAGGAAGATGACGGTACAAACAAAAGGGAATGGAATGGCTATTGGTGTGATTTTTGTATTTTGGGGAACAACTTCCAAGAAACTGTAGATGGAACCTTTCCACGTTCTGAGTGGTCACCAGGGTTAGTTCCCTCCAGCATCATCCAGAGTTAAAGAGTAAGTACAGGCAGTCCCCAGGTTACGACAGGGTTCTGTTCCTGAGAACTGTTGATAAGTTGGAAATGAACAGAAACATGTGTGGGAGAGGGTCACAGAAACATCTGGGACGGGAGGGCAAGCAGGCATGGGGAGAGTGGCTGCCAGCTGGCCTCACTGACTCAGTGAGCGAGTCTCTTCAGCGCTCCCAGCTCTGCTTGGCTCGACCCAGCCTCCAACTGTTGTGGCTGGCAGGAGGTGAGGAGATAAGGCTCGTAGGAATGCCCCATTCCCACCCGGCAGAAGATACCTGCAGCCCCGCAGTAGCTGGCAAACCCATCCCGCTAGTCCCCCAAACACTTGTTCTTACGCACAGGGTGTCCATAGGTTGGGCGTTTGTAGCCTGGGGAGGACCTGTAACATTTAAAGTTAAGGAACATATTGCAAGGAAGCTGTTAACAAAATTGACCACCTGTTGAAAGAGAGATGGGAGTGCATGGGAATATGTATACACTACTTTATATAGGGGAGTCTAATACTAAAGGACATAGACTTAAGGTGAGAGGGGAAAGATTTAAAAGGGACCTGGGGGGCAACTTTTCCACATATGGTGCGTGGGTATGTGGAACAAGCCGCCAGAGGAAGCTGTAGAGGTGGGTACAATTACAATGTAAATTACAATGTCCTCAAAGTGAACTATCAAGAATTGATAGCTTATGCTTGCTCGATGTCAGATAGCCACTCTCCCTGACACTTGGATTATCAGCTGTCAGTCTAGTGGCAGAACTCTCATCTATCGGACAACACCCCAGTACAGCACTGAAGGCATGAGAGTTTCCTGTCCATAAGATGGCTCTGTGTTTCCAACATCATAACAGTGACTGTTCTTCAAAAATAATTCTTAAAGCACTTTTGGACATCTTGTGGTTGTGGCAGAAATGCAACTCATTTTTCCCCCTAGATTCGGAGTATTCAGATGCAGATTGGTCAGAGCCAGGTCACAGGCACCCAAAGCTCCACAAGTATATGAATGAGTTATAAGATAAGATTTCTTTATTAGTCACATGTACATTGAAACATACAGTGAAATGCATCCTTTGCATAGTGTTCTGGGGCAGCCCGCAAGTGCCACCACACTTCCGGTGCCAACATAGCATGCCCACAACTTTCTAACCTGTACGTCTTTTGGAATGTGGGAGGAAACCGGAGCACCCAGAGGAAACCCACGCAGGCACAAGGAGAACGTACAAACTCCTTACAGACAGCGGCTGGAATTGAGCCCGGGTCACTGGCTCTGTAATAGCGTTACGCTAACCGCTGAACTACCGTGCCTATCAGAACCAGCGGCCGCCCACCTCCCGACCACAACTAACATTAGTCTACATGGTTAGCTGGAGTGGGGAAACTCTCAGACTTTGAGGCACCATTAATGATTCAGGCTGATTGCTCAATCATCTGGGGAACACAAATATAATTCAGATTTACCTGGCAGTTGCAGAAGTTAATTTGTTTTCAATCTTCCATCAACAGACGTGTTTTGCTCTTTCTTTTTTAATTACTGCCTCTCCAAGGAGGACAGTCATTTGTTGGTCATTTGACAAATAAACAGTTTGAGCCCAAGGTAATCACGAGAAACTCCTCCAATTAGCACGATAAACACCTCAACAGGTAAACATTCAAGTACAAATTATTACCATGGACTCTCTGATTGTGTTTTGTTCTGCACACTTTTTTTCTTTGCTGTCTTGTACAACCAGGGTAGGGCTTATACAGTGAATGGTACGGCCCTGAGGAGTGTTATGGAACAGAGACATGAAAGCAGTGTCACAGGTAGATAAGGTGGTGAAGGTGTTTGGCACCCTGGCCTTCATTAGTCAGGGCATTGAGTACAGGAG
The DNA here is from genome assembly GCF_009764475.1 of Pristis pectinata. Lineage (NCBI taxonomy): Eukaryota > Metazoa > Chordata > Chondrichthyes > Rhinopristiformes > Pristidae > Pristis > Pristis pectinata. Next base: position 6,529,064 of record NC_067435.1, on the reverse strand, counting down.
TTGGGAAGTTATGTTGTAGTTATATCAGATGTTGGTGAGGCTGCACTTGGAGTGTTGTGTACAGTTTTGGTCACCCTGTTATAGGGAAGACATTATTAAACTAGAAAGAGTGCAGAAAAGATTTACCAGGATGTTGCCTGGACTTGGGGACTGAGTTACAAGGAGAGGTTGCATAGACTAGGACTTTATTCCCTGGAGCATAGGATATTGAGGGGTGACCCGATAGAGGTATATAAGAGGCATAGACAGGGTGAAAGCACATAGTCTTTTTCCCAAGAAGGGGGTGAACATAGAACATTACAGCCCACAATGTTGTGTCGACATTTTATCCTGCTCTAAGATCTGGCTAACCCTTCCCTCCCACATAGCCCTCCATTTCTCTATCGTTCATGTGTCTATCTAAGAGTCTCTTAAATGTCCCTAATGTATCTGCCCCCACAACCTCTGCCGGCACTGTGTTCCACGCACCCACCACTCTGTGTAAAAAAACTTACCCCTGATTTCCCCTTTATATCTTCCTCCAATCACCTTAAAATTATACCCCCTCATGCTAGCCATTGTCGCCCTGGGAAAAAGTCCGACTGTTCACTCAATCTGTACGTCTTGTCATCTTGTACACCTCTATCATGTTGCCTCTCATCCTCCTTCACTCCGAAGAGAAAAGCGCTAGCCCACTCATCCTATCCTCATAAGACGTGCTCTCCAATCCAGGCAGCATCCTGGTAAATCTGCTCTGCACCCTCTCTGAAGCTTCCACATCCTTCCTATAATGAGGCGACCAGAACTGAACACAATACTCCAAGTGTGGTCTAACCAGAGTTCTATGGAGCTGCAACATTACCTCACAGCTCTTGAACTCAATACCCCGACTAATGAAGGCCAACACACCATACACCTTCTTAACAACCCTATCGACCTGCGTGGCAACCTTGAGGGATCTATGGACGTGGACTCCAAGATCCCTCTGTTCCTCCACACTACTAAGAGTACTGCCATTGACCTTGTATTCTGCCTTGAAATTCGTTCTCCCAAAGTGTATCACTTCACACTTTTCCGGGTTGAACTCCATCTGCCACTTCTCTGCCCAGGTCTGCATTCTATCAATATCCTGTTGTAATCTACAGCAACCTTCTACACTATTCACAACACTACCAACCTTTGTATCATCAGCAAACGTACTAACCCACCCTTCCACATCCTCATTTATAAAAATCACAAAGAGCAGGGGTCCCAGAACAGATCCCTGCGGAACACTGCTGGTCATCGACCTCCAGGCAGAATATGCTCCATCTACCACCACCCTCTATGGGTGAGCCAATTCTGAATTCACACAGCCATGTTCCCTGGATCCCATGCCTCCTGACTTTCTGAATGAGCCTTCCATGAGGAACCTTATCAAACGCCTCACTAAAATCCATGTACACCACATCCACTGCTCTACCTTCATCAATGTGCTTTTGTCACATCCTCAAAGAATTCAATCAGGCTCGTGAGGCACAACCTGCCCCTCACAAAGCCATGCTGACTGTCCCTAATCAGCATCCGTTTCTCCAAATGCCCATAAGTCCTGTCTCTAAGAATCTTCTCCAGTAATTTGCCCACCACTGAAGTAAGACCCACTGGTCTGTAATTCCCAGGGTTATCCCTACTCTAGGGCTAAAAAGCTTCCAGCTTGTGTCTCGACCTCCCCCCTCCACCTGGCACCATCTGCCCATCAAAATTGATCCTCAACAATTTTTATAGATGCATCATAGAAAGCATTCTATCCGGATGCATCACGGCTTGGTATGGCAACTGCTCTGCCCAGGACCGCAAGAAACCGCAGAGTTGTGGACACAGCTCAGCACATCATGGAAACCAGTCCCCCCCTCCATAGACTCTTGTCACTTCTCGCTGCCTCAGTAAAGCAGCCAACATAATTAAAGACCCCATCCACCTCAGACATCCTCTCTTCTTACCCCACCCCCACCAAACCACCCCCCCATTGGGCAGAAAATACAAAAGCCTGAAGGCACATACCACCAGGCTCAAGGACAGCTTCTATCCCACTGTTATAAAACTATTGAAAGTCCCCTACTACGATGACAGACTCCTGACCTCACAGCCTACCTTGTTATGGCCTTGCATCTTATTGTCTGCCTGCACTGCACTTGCTCTGTAACTGTAACACTTTATTCTGCATTCTGTTATTGGTTTCCATTGTCCTACCTCAATTCACTGATGTAATGAAATGATCTGTATAGATGACATGCAAAACAAAGTTTTTCACTGTACCTCAGACATGTGACAATAATAAACCAACCAACCACCATCTTCCTCCTCACCTGGTCCCATCTATCACCAGCCAGCCCCCACCTCACACCTCCCTCTCACCTCTTTATAGTGGTATCTCTCCTCTACACTCTCAGTCCCAAGACGTTGACCATCCCTCTGCCTCCACAGATCATGCCTGACCCACTGAGCTCCTCCAGCAGTTCGTTTTTTGCTCCGCTGGTGAACTGTCTTGTTAGGGGATACTATTAGCAGGGAAAGAACGAGTCCTTCTGGGAACCTGAACATCGCCAGTCCCTCCCTGCCACCAGAGCCATGTACGAACACCTAGTGTGCACCAGCTGGAGCCCATGGCCTGTATCTTGAAGCACATTTCCTCCTTATGCCCACCATTTCTTTCATCACCTCACTACTTGCTTGGAAATCTGCACAAGAGAGAGGGCAAGCACCCAGAGTGGGCAAAAAGATCACGATTTTGGAAGTGAAAAGAAGACTGTGGAACAGAGGAGAAAGAGAGCAAGGGATCAGAGAGATCAAAGTCAGAAAGAAGGGACAGAAAGACACGACCAAAGTGTTTTGACTGACTCCTTAAACTCGGGGTCAGCATCTAACCCTTCCAATACCCTGAAGGTCTTGAAGTTCTGAACCATGAATGGTGCAGGGGGAAATCAGAGACTTACACTGCCCATACAAGATCTAAGCACCAATTACTTACAGATGATCAGATACGCTGAGGTTAGTGCTGCCATTATCTTCCAAGATGTGACACTCCAGGTAGCATTTCATAACAAACTGAGCACTTTAGCTCCACTGCACAGCTCTGCCTCCTCCACAGGAGGTGGTACCTCATTGGTTGGGAGGTACATTCCTGCAGTTGTATAACACTTAGAGAAATTGACTCTGGGAATTGTCCCCTTGTTCGGGATTAGAAAGATTTACTCATAGATGTTGGGTTTGGGTGTGTCAGACTAACAAGCAAAATCCAACTTCAGTTGCAGCATTGGTTCCAAGCTGATTCTGGAATGAACCAGAGTACATACGTCAGAACATGATTGGACAAAATACTATTTTTCATTGATTAGGAAGTGCAAATAACTTAACAGTGGCGTTGGGACTGCTTTGCGCATAGTCCCAATAATTAAGAATACCATACGTAGGAGCTATTCAGTAAACAATTGGATTGCTCAACTTAGACTCAATGCAATTTCCTCTTTTGTCAGTATAGTCTGTGGTAGAAATACAATATGGCAAAAATGTCATCAACTGCAGTAGTAATAGCATCTTGGGGGTTAAATTGGATTACTCTCAAATACTCCCAAGGGGCCATGATGCTTGGTAAACCTCACCTTTGTTGATGCAAAGCAAATTTGTATTGCCTTCTGTTTAAAATGATCGATTCATGCCAAATAGTCCCTCTTCTGTTCAATGACTGGGAGCTTGAGGTTGCATTCCCAGTGCTGCTTACTCTTAAATGTCCCACAAACAACAATGAGGTAAACGATCTTGCAATCTGTCTCTGAAAGAATTCTCTACCTGCTATAAATGATGGATTTCATACATCCTACTGAATGGGCCATTGTTTAACTACCATACCAATTCACATCACTTGTAACTTCGTACCACAGAGGGTCATTCAGGAATCTGTGGTCACATCTCGGGAGGGAGCTCAAACCTGTAGCCTTCTGACAAGGAAAACCACTGAACAAACTCAGAAGAAAAACACACTATATTGTACTATTCAGGACCTCAGGATGCCCTAAAAGTCTTTCTGACTCAGGGACGAGAGTAATACTCAATGAGGGTAAGGCAGTGGATGCTGTATAAATGGATACTAGTAAAGCTTTTGATAAGGTCCCTCACAGTAGGCTGTTCCAGAAGATTAAATCACATGACATCCATGTAGACTTTGTAGATTGGATTCAAAATTGGAAGACAGAGGGTAAGAGTGGTGTTATTCTGACTGTAGGTCTGTGACCAGTGGTGTTCCACAGGGATCAGTGCTGGGACCTCTGTTGTTTGCGATATATATATATATAAATGATTAGGACCAAGATGTAGGCAGGCTGGTTATTAAGTTTGGTAGACGACACAAAAATTGGCGGAATTGTGGATAGTGAGGAAGTTGTGAAAAGATTCAGCAGGATACAAGTTGGAAATAAATAGCAGATGGTGTTTAATCCAGACAAATGTAAGGTGTTACACTTTGAGAGGTCAAATGTAAGAGAAAAATATACAGTAAATGGCAGGACCCCGAGGAACATTGATGTATAAAGGGATCTTGGGGTGCAAGTCCATAGCTCCCTGAAAGGGACAACATAGGTATTTAGAGAGATAAAGAAGGCGTACAACATACTTGCCTTCATCAGTCGGGGTGCTGCGTGTAAAAGTCGGGAAGTCATGTTTCAACGTGTAAAACTTTGGTCAGACCACACTTGGACTACTGTGTGCATTTCTGGTTGCCGCATTATAGGAAGGATGTGGAGGCTTTGGAGAGGGTGCAGAAGAGGTTCTCCAGGATGTTGCTTGGATTAAGAAGTATTAGCTATAAGGAGAGGTTGGATAAAGATTGTTTTCTCTGGAGCATTGGAGGCTGAGGGACAACCTAACAGAAGTAGAAAAATTATGTGAGGCATAGATAGGGTAGGTAAAGTCTCTTTCCCAGGTGGAAATGTCAGATACTAGAGGGCATAGGTGTGAGGTGAGAGGAGGAAAGTTTAAAAGGAGATTTACAAGTCAAGTTTTTTTTTAAAACACAGAGTGTGGTAGGTGCCTGGAACACGGTGCCAGGGGAAGTGATAGAAGCAGATATGATAGAAACGTTTAAGAGGCATTTGGACAGACAGATGAATAGACAGGAAATGAAGGGATATAGACCACGTGTAGCAGGTGTGTCCATTGTCATCATGCTCAGCACAGACATCATGGGCAGAAGGGCCTGTTCCTGTGCTGTACTGTTCTATGTAATAGCCCAACAATTCAAGGAAAAGTAGCAATATATTTAATATAAGGAGTGTAAAAGTTTATTTCTACGTAGGCAGTAACAGTATATTTTAATGCATTATTCATAAAGGTTTCTGTCTTCATTCCTAACTTTTCTACACCAAGTAATTTACCAAATCCTAAACTGTGGTCTGCTCTGCCTGCTTGGTAAGTTATTCTGGGAGAACTGTTCAAAGAAGAACTGGATGTTCTCCTACTGTCCTGCCAATACTTCTTGCTCAAGCACCACCAGCACAGTGATGATTCATTTAACTTGTGCGAAAATTGGCTGCCACAAATATGTAGAGAGCAGTGACTGCACTTCCTAAGTATTTCACTGGTGCTCTACAATGTTGAGGGTGTGAAAAGTATTTTGTCATTCTTTACTACTTCCCTAACATTTGCCTTTCCCTCTAAATACACCTGGGCTCTCCAGAGTGCAATCATGTCTCCTTCCTGTTCATTCCTATAATTACTGCATGCTAACTTGTAATACTTTTGTATCACCTACCACAGTTGTTCCGATTCATGCATTTGATAGATCTTAGTGTGCACGGTGTTGCGTATATGACCAGAAGGAATACAGGATTAGGTAACTGCAAAGACAGAAGAAAACACGATAGTCGTTGAATGACTAAAATGAACAAGCCCATTAATCTGTACCGCCAGCACATTTAAGCCATGACATGTGTTTCTCAGCCCAATCTATTTACCTACATTCCCTAAACTTTAAAACCCTTTATGGAATGAACTAGTTAATTATGCAATAAACATAGAAATTGTTCTTCATCATAAATAGAGGTTTAATAAATGACCTGCTTTAAGTCAGTGAAGAAGCTCATAATCCTGACCCTATCTGAGTGAGCCAGCTGCAGATTGTTACACCTGAAAAGACCCGGTATTTATCACTTGGAATTCCAAATTTATCTTTCTTCATTTCTCTTTCTGGAATCACAATTTGTTTATTATGTTCTGAAGGTTCTTGGCTTTTCCTCACTACACATTCCTGCCATTTCCACCTTCAGAGATCTAGAAATCTAGGCACAAAAAAGTCAACGGTATTCCAACCATTTTATCCTCCAGCAGACCAACTAAATAATCACTTCCTCGTCAGTGATTTTTCATGTTATCCAGGTCGTCTGAATTTCTGGTATCACTATCCTCTTTGACTAACCTGTAATCAGTCTTCCCATCCTCAAACTCTGACTAACTTTGTATAATTCCTGTTCTGAGAAACACCATTTCCATGTTTTGACCAACGTCCACTCAGAACTATGATCCTCTTCTAGAGGAGGTCCAATTCCACCCAGTCATTACTGTGGCAGGACAGAAAGCTCTCCTGGGTTGAATGGAACTGGAACTTCCACCTAATCCTCCTCCACACCCTGCCCCCATGTACCCCACCCCCACAGCACCCCCAAATTACCTAACCCCTTGATAGCTAACACAACCTTGTTTCTATCCATTCCCCACACCACCTGCACACCCAGTAACCTTACAGGATACATCACGGTCTGGTATGGCAATTCGAATGCGCAGGAACATAAGAAGCTGCAGAGAATAATGGAGTCAGCCTAATACATCACGGGCACATCCTTCCCCACCATCAGTAGTATCTACATGAGGCGCTGCCTCAAGAAGGCAACATCTATCATCAAAGATCCCCACCGTCTGGGCCATGCCATCTTCTCGCAGCTACCATCGGGCAGGAAGTACAGAAGCCTGAAGTCCCACACCACCAGGTTCAAGAACAGCCACTTCCCTTCAACCATCTGGTTCTTGAAGCAACCTGCACAACCTTGATAATATAGCAACTCAGTATAGCAACACTATGACCACTTTGCACTACAATGGACATTGTTTTTTTTTTGTTCTAGTTGTGTTCTTTCTTGTAGAAGTTTTGTATAATTTATGTTTTATTTATGATTTTCTTGTGAATGTTGCATATCTGTTGTTATGTGCCTGTGATGCAAGTTTTTCCTTCCACCTGTACATACACGTACTTGCGCATATGGCAATAAACTCGACTTTTTGACTCTGCTCCTATCTATTCCCCACTCCTCCTACATATCCTCTGTACCCCCCCAACCACTCCCCCAGTTATCCATTCCCCACCCCAACCCATATTCCTCCCCCAAATTATATTCTCCTGTTCCCTGATAAGAAAATAGAAGGAATAACCAGGAGATTCTGATCACAATTTGCTCCGATGTTTCAGAACAACAGTTTCAGCAGAACAAGAACTCATTTCATCCGTTGCTACTTTGACAAGCCTAACGTGACTGGCTCAATCCCTCCTCCACTAGACTGATCCTTCTTTCTTTTTCCTTCTCACTTCAATGCATTTACTCTTTTGTTGCCACTTTGTGATTACTTTCTCCTTGATTCCTTGGTTCACTTCTCTTCCCCGGTATCTTTTTGTTCCTGCCAGTTCTCTGCCTGTCAAAGTCTACCCTCTGTGCCATTCTAACACAGTATGTTATGCATCTTCCAATCTCATTTTTTAACCATTAACTACTCACCAAACAATCTCTCAAATGCTTTGGGATGTTCAATGTCAGTTCATGACCAATACTTCCATCTTTCCAAATAACAGGAGCTGAAAGTTATTCTGTCATACTTTACACCTCTGGATTCGTCTTTTCTTTGTTTACTTAACTGTTTACCACCCATTTACCTTGAACAATCGTTTATTTTGCCATTTAATTTTTTCCCATTCACAGATTCTTTCTTTGGTGCATTTTCCCCTCCTCGCTCACCTCCTATTGAGCTAAAATGGACTCTTGACCTCACAATCTAATTTATGGCCTTGCACCTTATTGTCTGCCTGCACTGTACTTTTTCTTTAACTGCAACACTTTATTCTGAATTCTGTTATTGTTTTTCCCTTGTACTACTTCCAAAGACTGTTGTAATGAAATGATCTGTATGGATGGCATACAAAAACAAAGTTTTTCACTGTACCTTGGTACATGTGACAATAATAAACTATTTACCAATTTAAAAGCTTAATTCACTGACTTCTTTCCATTCTGATGATAAGCCATTGGTGAGCAGCTAAACATTATGCAGGTGTTTTTTTTACAGTAATTGGATACTAAAATACCAGAAAATGTTTGCACTTGTATTATTGAAATATGATTTGCTTCTCCTGAATGCTTTGAGACAGGGAAGGTAAAGAACAACTGATGAAGGGTCTTGGACCTGAAATGTTGACTTGATTTCCCTTTCCATAGATGTTACCTGACCTGCTGTGTTTCCTGCATTAACCATTTTTCTTTCAGATTTCCAGCATCTGCATTTAAGACAAAATTCATAAACAGCAGGTACCTGGGTGGCTACCAGAGAAATGTTTTGTAAGCAGTCAGCATTAAAAACTGCATGCCCAAGTGAAAAAGCTTCAAAGGTAAAAGTATTTCATTGTAGCAGTAAAGTAGTTAGGAGCTCGTGAAGGCTGCACTTAAGTCAAAGGACACCCGTGTCCTTAACACCAACATCTTTCAATCTTTTACCACTTAAAACTATGCTTTTCTATTCTTTCCACCAAAGTGGATGAAACCAAACATTCACCCATTCACATGTCTCCATTTTCTGCATCTTCCTTACAATCCACACTGCTTCGTATAATTAGCAAACTTGGATTTATTACACTTGATTCCCCTCTTCCAAACCACTGACATAGATTGTGAACAACTGGGGTCCCAGCACAGATCTCTCTATTCATAACATCCCAACCTGAAAATGACTCTTTATTCCCATTGTTTTCTGCCCAATAACCAATCCTCAATTCAGACCAGTGTATTACTCCAATTCCATGTTTTCTAATATTCGATAATGTTATATGGCACTTTATTGAAAACTATCTGAAAGTCCAAATACACCATATCAATATGTATTCTACTACTTCAAAAACTGTAACAGATTTATCAAACACAATTTAAAAAAAATTAATGTTGACTGCCAAATCCTTTTTTTTCAAGGTGCCCCACTAGAACTTCCTTAAATATATATTTTAGCATTTTTCCTTCAAATGTCAAGCTGTCTGTAGTTCCCCGTTTTTGGTCTCATTCTTTTCTTAAATAATGAAATTATATTTGCTACATTTCAATTTGAGATAACCACTCTGAAATCTAGGGATCTAGATCAGTTGGGAACGCAGGCAAATAAATGGCAGGTGGAATTTAGCTCAGACAAGTGTGTATTGATGCATTTTCAAAAGTTAAACATGGGCAGGACTTACACAATAAATGACAGGGCTCTGGGGAGTGTTGTAGTACAGGAAGACCTAGGGCGACACAGGGAGACAAAAATGGTGAAGAATTCATGCGGTATGTTTGCCTTCATCAGATGGGGCATAGAGTACAAGACATGGGATGTCATGTTACAGCTGCAGAGGATGTTGGTGAGACTGCACCTGGAATACTGTGTGCAGTTTTTGTCACCATAATATAGGAAGAATGTGATTAAGCTCGAGAGAGTGCAGGAAAGATTCACAAGAACATTATTGGGACTGGAGGGCTTGAGTTATAAGGAGAGATTGGGTAGGCTGGGACTGTTTTCCCTGGAGTGAAGGAGGCTGAGGGTTGACCTTATACAAGTTTATAAAATCATGAGGGGCATAGAAAAGATAGGCCATCACAGTCTTTTTATCAGGATAGGAGAGTCTAAAACTAAAAGGCATAAGTTTAAAGTGAGAGAGGAAAGATGCAAAGTGGACCTGAGGGGCAAGTTTTTCCAGAAGGTGTTGGGTATATGGAACGAGTTTCCAGAAGTGGTAGAGGCGGGTACAACTACAATGTTTAAAAGACATTTGGACAGGTTCATGGATAGAAAAAGTTTGGAGGGATATGGACCAAATGCAGGCAAATGGGACTAGCTTAGGAAGGCACCTTGGTCAGCATGGATGAGTTGGGCTGAAGGGCCTGTTTCTGTGCTGTGTAATTCCATGACTGTATGGAATTTTGGAAGATGGTAACCAGTCTATCTACTATCCCCAGTACCTCCTTTTTCAAAACCTTGGGATGCAGGTAAACAGGTTTTGGGAATTTCGGGCCAGTTGATTTCTCTAATACTAGCTTTTTTTTTAATATAATGCTAGTTTCATTCAGCTCCATATTCATTGTTGATCTCTCCTATTCCTGAGAGGTTTTCTATATCTTCTTTTGTTAAGTCAGGCACAAAAGATTCCCAATACAAGTTCTTCTTTCTTTCTCAGTCTATAAGGAAGCCCATTAATTTTTTACATATCGATAGAAATATAAATTCTATAGTCTAGTTTTACATTTCACACCAAATTACCCTTGTATTTTACTTTCCCTTTCCTTATCTATTTCTTGGCCCTTCTTTGCTGAAATCTGCATTTTCCTATTAGATGTTTGCCTACATTCTTGAAATCAATCTGACCTTAAGTTTGATTGAAGGAGATCATGAAAGGAGAGCGATCCCAATATTCCATTAGATCTTGCGAGTCCCCAACTAAATTAACCAGGCCGGGAGGAGTGGGTCCCCCCCTCAGGAATCCTTCCCGCAGCCTTGAGCTGATAGTTCAGTTCATTGTCACCCATTGAAGAAGTGGAACTCCCATGCCAGTTATCACAATTTTTTATTTAGAAGATCGGATATATACCATATATATATTACAAACAAAACTCTTTATATTAATTACCTGTCCCCAATGCTAATAAGTCATTATATTACAGATGTCTGTTATCCAACTTTCAAATAAAGCTACAATAATCGAACAACGTTCAATACTTACTGTCAAAAGTCTCGGTGCATTGGACTGGGAGATTCAATCCACTGATGTATGTTTTGCACAGTTCAGTCAACAGGTCCCTCGGGTCAATTCCTCATTTTTAAACAAGTCCAGCCCTACTTTTAATTTTACAGAAGAATCAGAAAGTAAAGCTGTGCCAGCTCCCAAGCCGTCTCACAATCCTTGTTCTGCCTTACTGCTGTAAGTGGAGTTATGCTGTACACAAATTGGTTTTCTAAATTACAAAAGTAATCACACATCTATTTGTACTTCATCAGTTGTAAAGCACTTTTGTACATTTTGAGATTGTGAGAAAGCCTATACAACTTAGACAAATGAATTCTGTGCAAAACCAGGAGCTGATGCATTCTGAGTCGACAGAGGTGAGAGGAATAATATAGGCACAATGACTGATATGTTTCTTTACCCCTCCCCACCTCTCACAAAATATACATCAAGTTCAGGAACCTCTCTGTCCAATGTAATGTAGAAGTTATCCTAAGCAATGGAAGATTTATTATTAAGTGACTGTCTCTCAAATCTGGCCGTAGCAGGTAAAAGCTAATTTGTGCGTGACATGATTCCATTTAATCGATGCATTAATGAGTAATCATCTGATAGTTAAACAATACTAGTTGAGTGGTAATTATTGGTTAGGACTGAGAATGCCCCTAATCTTTTAAGTAGTGCTGTGGGATCTTTTCCACCTACTCGGAAGGACAGAGTTTTAGGCTTAACCTCTTGAGGAAGATTCTATAAGAGAGGCAAGATAGTCAGGGAGTTCTTAAGCCGCTGATGTCATAGCAATTTGTGGTGGGGCACACAGTAGGGGGTGGGTGGGGGGGGGGGTTTGAGCAAGAGAACAGATGCAACAATTAAACTCAAGCTCACAATATTGCAAACAAGACCAGCCAACAGAGAGAAAAAAAAAGTAGACAGAGACTAAAACAGGAGGAGAAAGGGAAGTGGCAATATTTTAAGTCTGAAAGCTCAACATGTGTTAAACCACCAGAGAGCAGCAGCTCCCCCATCAGCATCCAGCACATTCAACCACAGAGGCTGCTGAATGGTAGGTCAATGAAGAACATCTCCAGGCTAATAGTTAGTTAGTTACATATTAAATTCCACAGATTACATTAAAAAATACACTATTCGACAAGCCCACCTAATGAGAATAGATGTACTTAAATGTTAATGCTAAGTCAACACCAATGGCACTTATCTCAATATTTAGTTATCAGTACAATGATTAATTTCAGGATTGGACTAGATGATGAAATCGTTGAGTGTACAACATCTGGATGCAGGTTACTCCAAGATTAGCTGCAACTCATACTGTTGCTATTTCACAAACACTGCCCTTTGGCACACCATCACTCCCTCAACAACCAAACTTATTGTCCCCCTGCGAGCCCTCTCTCTGCCTCTGCCACAGCTCCGGGCTTCGCTCTCCACGGCCTGCCATGGACCTCTCCGACACTTCATCCTCCGCCAGATCCACGCCTTCAACCGCTGGCCTTCCTTTCCAGTCCTGGAGGGTCTTTGGCCCGAAACGTCGGATGTTTATTTCCCTCCATGGATGCTGCCTGACTTGGTGAGTTCCTCCAGCACTTTTTGTGTATAGTTCCAGATTCCAGCATCTGCAGAATTTCTTGTGTTTCCTTATTGTCCCCCTATTCTGATTGAGTATTTTTTTTACAGAGACTCTGTAAATAAATGTCTAAACATCATCTCATGACTAATTACTTTTTGCAGAAAAACAAAATGAGGAAGTGCTATGTGATAAGTTTGATAAATTCCACTCAATTTGTTGTGACCTTGCACCTTATTGCACTGCACTTTCTCTGTAGCTATGACGCTTTGTACTGTTATTGTTTTTACCTGTACTACCTCAATGCACTCTGTACTAACTCAATGTACCTGCACTGTGTAATGAATTGACCTGTACGATCAGCAGGCAAGACAAGTTTTGCCACTGTTCCTCAGTACAAGTGACATTAATAAACCAATACCAAATATGATCAAACTACTTTAACTCCTGTACATCTTCCCCACTGTCCACTTGACATGGCTCAATGCATAACACTCTTGACTCAGTCAGTAGATCGTAGGGTCCATTAGGGACAATCTGAACACAGCCTAGGCTGATATTTCCAGCACTGCATTGCTGGAAATGCTGCTTTTCAGAGGGGATGTTAAACTGAGGCACCATTTGCCTTCTTAGGCATACCCAAAACACCTCATAGCATTACTCAAAGAAAAGCAGGGACTCTCTCCCAAAGTCCTGACCAATTTATATTTCTCCATCAATATCACTAAAACAGATGATCTGATTGTGACCTGTTAGCCTAATGATAATACTAGGGAAGGTGCTGGACTTTACAGTGATGGATATAACAATGGAACTCCTTAAAAATAATAGAGACACAAGAAACTGCAGATGCTAGAAACTGGAGTAAAAAACTGATGGAGGAACTCAGCAGGTCAGGCAGCATCTGTGAAGGGTCTCAACCCGAAACGTCAACTGTTCAGTTCCCTTGATAAATGCTGCCTGATCCACTGAGTTCCTCCATTAGCTTGTTTTCTGCTAGGGTTCAGCAGGCAACATGGATTAATGAAAGGAAAATCACCTTTGACTAATCTACTGGAATTCTTTGAGGATGCAATTAATAGAATAGATAAGAGGGAACCAGTGGATGTGGTGACTTGGATTTTCAGAAGGTTTTCAATCAAGTCACACAGGAGATGGGTCAACAAGGCTTAAGCACACAGAAGTTTGTGGGATAATCTGAATGCATGAATTTAGATTCAGTTATTGGACAGAAAACAATGATTGAGAATAAAAACATTTTTCTCACACTGGCAGGCCATGACAGGTTGGGTACTAATGGGATTGTGCTTGGGTACCAGCTATTCATAGTCTATGTCAATGATTTGACTGAGGGGACCATATATCAGATTTTCAAGTTTCTTGATGATACAAAAACTAGGCAGGATTGTAAGTAGGGAAGCTTCAAGGGGATATGGCAAACTGAATAAGCGAGAATATGGTAGGTACAATATAATGGGGAAGAATGTGAAGTTATCCACTTTGATGAACAAAACAGAAAAGCAGAGTATTTTTTAAATGCCAAGAAACAGGGAAAAGTACCCATATGTTCTTACACTCATGAATATACATGTTTAAGGTGGTAAGTGGTACATTGGCCTTTTTATGAAAGGAATTGAGTACAGGTGAGAAGGTCTTATGGCACTTATACAGTATCTTGCTGAGACCACACCTAGAGTACTGTGCACAGTTTTGGTTTCCTTACTAAAAATAGATAGACTTGCTTTAGAGAGAGAGTGCCGTGACAATTCATTAGACTGATTTCAGGGATGTGTTTGACATACAATGAGAGACTGAGTAGCCTAGAGCTGTACTGTTAAGTGTTACAAGGATGGGATGTGATCTCATTGAAATTTACAAAATTCTTACAAGACCTCAATGGACTGGATGCAGGGAGGATGTTTCCCCTGAGTGAGGATTCCAGAACCAGGAGTACACTCTCAGAATAAGGGGAGGCCATTTAGGACTGAAATGAGGAGAAATTTCTTCATGCAGATGGCGGTGAATCTTTGTAATTCTCTACCTGCGAGGGCTGTGGAAGCTCAGTCAGAGTTGTCAAAACAAAGATTAACAGATTTCTGGAATCAAAGGGTATGGGGATAGTGCTAGAAAATGACTTGTAATGCAGGCATGACCCATGGCTCACTCCTGCTCGTATTTCTTAAGTTCTTATGACTGTTGTTTTGGGACCTTGCTGTGAGCATTCTAGCTGCATTTCCTACAATGCAGTGGTTACACTTCAGAATGTACTTCAAGTTTCAAGTATAATGTTATGTGCCAGGGACAGGAAAGGTGTTATGTAAATGTATGATTGATTTCTTACCCCAGCAACAGCATTGAATTACACTGAATCTACATGGTAGCATAGTGGTTAGCATAATACTTTACAGCGCCAGCGACCCGGGTTCAAATCTGGCCACTGTCTGTAAGGAGTTTGTACATTCTCCCCGCGTCTGTGTGGGTTTCCTCCGGGTGCTCCGGTTTCCTCCCACGTTCCAAAAGACGTACAGGTTAGGAAGTTGTGGGCATGCTATGTTGGTGCCGGAAGCATGGCGACAATTGCGGGCTGCCCCCCAAATCACTACGCAAAAAGATGTATTTCACTGTGTGTTTCGATGTACATGTGACTAATAAAGAAATCTTATCTCATAAGTAAACTGTTTCAAACTATTGGAACATTTGCTGGTGCAAGCACGAATAAAAAAATTCTTTATTTCTCTGCACTCTGACAGATTCTCGCAATCCTGCTTCAAAAAAAAGTGTTTACATGATTACAATAAAACCATAATTACATTGAGTAGAAAAAATGAACAGAAAAAGCCCACTTCAACCTCAGCCTCCAACACTTACAGGTGTGCAAAATATACACTTAAAATTCACCTCTGACTGCCTGCGACTTTTAGCAATCTGTTTAGGTGTAGCACCATTTTTATTAATTCCTTAGACCTAATGAGTAGGTCAAAATGCTGGTAACTCAGCATTGCCCCATCTAGCACACTGGTCATCCAACATTGCCCCTTCCCAAGCACTGGTCATCCAGTGCCACTTTCTCCTAGTAACTGGTTACCCCACCCATTACTCCCCCTTCTAGATCACTGGTCACCCAGCCCTGCCCACTCTTGGCCACTGTAGTCACTAAGCATTCCCTCCTCTTCTTCCCCTTCCCCCCGTCACCCCTCTATCCAAGGGCTCTGGTCTGAGCAGTATCCGCTCCCAGGATAGTTTGTGTAATATGCTGAAAACAGTTAAGCAGAATGAGCCAGTTTAGTACCTGGAGACACCATTAACACCAAACAGTAATGCTGAAAGCATCTCAAATTAATTTTCAACCAATCAATAAGAAAGTTAACAGATTAACAACTCTATTGTCCATTTCTTCCCAGATGCTGTACACATTTAGTATTTATAGTTTTTTGTTCCATTTTGCTCAAACGTTTAATCATAATCTGCACAAAGTGGACAAACAGCAGCAGGGTTAACACAGTAACAAGTTCTTGTTATATTACTGAGGCTGAAGCCCTGTGCCATCATAAAGCTCACTATTTAACGACATTCAGTTGCAAGATTATAAAAATATTTTTACTAATAAATTTGTGCAATTCTTTTCCATTATTTGAAGTAGTAAATATATTCATCTATAATTTTACTCAAGTAAAGGTGCAACATGCATGTTTGTGGATTCAGATCTACTTGTTGCTTTCCTCCAGGAATGTCCAGATGAGCTTGTTGACCACATCGGGTTGGTCTTGTTGCACCCAGTGGCTGGCCCCAGGCACTACCTTCAGTTGGAACACATTGTGTACGTATTGTTCCATGTCGGCAGTCACGCCAATTTCTAAGGCGCCATCCTTGTCTCCCCAAATCACCAGGGTGGGTGCCATCACATTGCGGCATTTTGTTGGGTGGCTGCTGCAACAGAAGCAAGCGCATTCAGTCAGCAGTGACCTACTTTGCTCAGTTGGTACAAGTGCATTTCTTCCACCTGTGTAATCTCATCCAAGTGAAATCACCAACCAGAAACTGTGACCATTCAAGTCTGTAAAACTGGATACAGCTTAATCCTCTCCCAAATTAAGCAACTTCATCCCAACTCCTGACCTTCTTTTCTATGTTTCTATTTACATAGATGACTGGCTGAAATTTTGAACACCAACTGTGAAACTACAAACTCTGTAAACAGGAAACTTGGTGTCTGAAATGACTGCATAAGCTGAAGCAGTTTGCAAAAATTCTATTCCCCAATTCCTAAGTGAAATGCCTTTCATCTGGGAGTTAGGTGCAACATTTCCAGATTTTGCTCAACCAGATATTTCTCTTCAGACTGTTATCAAGTTTCCAGATATCACTTCCTCAAGCTCTGTCATGTTATCAGTGTCCTCTGGGTCCTGGGAACAGAATGCAACCTAAAGCCCAGGCTGTGTACAGTGACATTGCTTGCACATAGCCAGAGGAAAGACAACTAGTCATGTCCTGTTAATTCTGCCTAGTGACCACAAAGCTACAAATGGCTGAGATTCATCTTAAGCAATTATCCTCTACTCACTGCTCTTTTGAATTAACCATTGATTACAATTTGTAATTAAATCACTTCAACAGAAACAAAAGCTAACTATTTAGCATTTGCAACATGCATGAGAAACAGAGATAAAGTGGGACAGGAAACTGAAGTGGATGATCAGCCGTGATAGTGTTAAATGGTGGAACAGGCCCAAAGACACAAATGACCTGCTGCTGCTGCTATTTTCGATGTTTCTAAGCATTCCCACTACTCTATTTTTCTCCCCCTCTCTCTTTTCCATGCTCCCCCCCCCCCAACTTTGAGGTTCCTTAAAATGTGTCTCTTCAACCAAGAACACGCAATATTTCCGTGTCAAATTTTGTCTGATAACACACCTGTGAAACCCTCTGAGATATTTTACTGTGTTACAAATGCTACATACAATTAGTGCTGTTGGTGCTTGTTATTACTTGCTGTCAGGGAACATCAGTATCTGACTTTTAGCAAATATGTTATTCTGGAATAAGAAAATATGATTGAAGCTTATTCAGGACAGGAGACCAAATTTTGCAACAAGGATTTCCATAGCAAATGCAATTTTCTCAAGTCTGTCTTTGCTGCCACTGTCACTCATTAGCATTAGTTTGTACGTCAAGGGTTTTGTGGTCCTGCCATCTATTGTAGACTATTAAGTTACATAACCAGGTATTGCAGTGGCTTTGGTATCACCTTCCGTGACTGCATGGGTTTCCCCTGGGTGATCTAATTTCCTTCCACATCCCAAAGCTGTGCTGGTTGATAGTTTAATCAGCCATAATATTAACCCAAGTACAGGTGGGTGATGAGGGAATCAGGTGAGAGTTAATAGAAGAGACTATATGTAGTTCTGCTATAATGTATGTTTTCATAATACAAATTGGATATAACGTGATTGATGAATTAGGGAACATGATATGTATTATGCAGGCCACATTGTTTATTACATGATTTTGACTGGGGACTAGAGAACCACTTAAAAGTTACTTTGAAAATTGACAAGCACAAAAATGCAGTCTTTGGAAAAAAAACCTGTTTATATGTAACCTCCCTGCAGTTATCAGACACCATTGTCTCCTAAGAACACAGGCTGCTAATTTTACTGCAGGAGGCAGTAATTGTCAAGCAATCGCTTCTATTGATACTTGTGCAATAATACCCTATTACACAATGTAACATACAGCCTTTAGTATTGTTAACTTGCAGTAACAAAATAACCTTATAGCTATTAAAACATCTTTATGTTTGAAAATCCAGTTGGAAAAATAATTTTGTTAATCAGGTCGAGTCGAGCTCATTGCGTGTCTGAAAGTCTCTAGCCCCTAACCCCACTTTTCCCATTGACAGAATTGTTTTTATAACGCAATTTTCTATAATGCAAGGTTTCTTAGGAATGCAACTATCACGTTATAGCAGAACTACCTGTAGGTTATAAGGAAATAAATGAGAATTGATGGAATTGCTCTGAGAGTTGGCATCGACTCAGTGGATTGAATGGCTTTCTCCTGTATCATAAGGAAAACAAAACGAGAAATCATGCACATATCGTCAGGTGCCAGTGACAGCATCTTGTTTTAGAACCAGAGGCTGCTTCAACTGTCCATTTGAAACAAGTGCACGGGCAAGGTTGACAATTCTGTGCTACATTGTGGGAGGTGCTGCCTTTCTGAGGAGACATTAAAATGAAGCCAGTCTATCCCTCAGGTGTATGTAAAAGTTAGCACCCCAACATTGGTAGAAGAGGAAGTCTGGCTAACATACATCACTTAGACAGATATCATTCTTTTAAGTTAATTTATTTTGGTTGTGGAAGCTTCCTATGAGCAAATAGGCTATACGTTTGCAAGATTACAACACTGCATCCCTGAAGCCAGGTTTTGTTTTCACCTAATCTGCAAAGTGAAGATTCACATTTAGACAGGCTCCAGCCTAATGACATCACAGCATCCCAGCCTCCACTGTTATTTGGTGCCACAAGTCCTGAGGCTGCCGTGGTAACATCTGACTTGAGTTTTAACTTCCCCTTGCATTTGGCAGTTCAATGAGCCAACCAGTTATTAAGTCTTACAGGGAGAGATACACTCGGCACCATTGGACCAACTCTGACTTCATGAAAACAAAATCTTATCAGGATTGCTACTGCAAAATGCATGTATAAAAAGATCAGGCTAATCCTGCTGACAACTGCACTCTAAACACTCACATGAAGAATGACTGTCAACGGACATTGATACACATGCACAACATCTGACCTATATCTATATACTTCAGGTGAATGTGCATCATGGCACTGGATATTTTGCATGTTAATTAAAAGCAGATGAAACACTATTTTGCAGCGGTGAAGTGGGGAGCAACAGAAGAATATCTGGGCCCAGAAATTTTTTAGAATTGCAAAGTTTGTGTGTGTTAGGTAAAGGAATTTAATAAAAAAGGGGTGATAGGATACTTTCTCTGCTGTTCTTGTGAGATGTCAATTTAATTTGCGTCCTCCATGTACAAGACACGCTTATGATCAGCAGTATCAAATGGCAAACAACACGTTTTGATTCTACTTCTGTAAAATTAATTTGATTGTGTGGCTCATAAGCAGCATCACTGCATCCCAGCATTTTCACACCCCTAACCTCACTACCTCTTGTAGCAGTTGGTTGCAACCTCAAATCACCTCTACAGTCGATCATGACAACTCCAAAGTACTGATGCAATTTCACTTCACCACCTTGACAAAGGCTGGCAATGGGAAAGGTAGCCAACGGTAGGGCCTTTGTGCATACAAAGTCCACTGCCCCAGTTCTATTGCACTCATCTTGGGTTTTAAGAGCATTGGAACTGTCCTGCAGCAGTCTTCATGCACAGAGCATGCTTTGGCCCAGTGTACATCATTGGTTTAATGTGCCTCTCAGGCAGAGAACTACACCCCAGACTTCAATTCTTGCAACTGAGAGTTGAGCCCTAGAACTTCTGCAGTGGGTGCCCGAAGCTCACTGCCAACCTCTAGTGGTAAAAACCAAGTACTACAGCAGCTGCAAGTTGAGACTGATAAAAAGTGAAAGGACATTAAGAATTATGCAGCACTGAATGAGGTCAACCAACACAGATGTTCCATATCAGTACTTTTTCTTATAACCGTAACTTTTTTCCCCAGTATTGAAGGGCCATCAACTTAAAACGTTAACTCTTCTTCTCTCCATACCCCGCTGAAGGGCTCCACTGCTTTGTTCATAGCTCATCTTTTTCCTAGTTGATTATTTTTGATTAAAGACGTGAGGCAATTTAAACTGCAGTGGCGTGGTGAGCTGGAGGTTAGAATTCAAGCATTCAGCCTCTACAGCTTGTTTCACCACTCCATCACCTGATGGCTGATCTTAGCAAAACTAGCAAGGCAAAATAGCCAACCAGAACAGTAAGAAAGAGGGAGAGCGAGGGAAAAGAGAGAATGCACAATAATTTCAAAACAGCAAAAATATGAGAGAAACATATTTTATCTAGATTCCTGCAGATGCTGGAATCCAGATGAAAAACACGATGATGCTGGAGGAACTCAGCAGACCAGGCAGCATCTGTAGAGAAAAGCAGGCGGTCAACGTTTCGGGTCAGGACCCTTCTTCAGGACTGAAGATAGGAAAAGGGGAAGCCCAATATATAGGAGGGAAAAGCAGAGCAGTGATAGGTGGACAAAAGAGGGGAGGTGGGGTGGGCACAAGGTGGTGATAGGTAGATGCAGGTAAGAGATAGTGATGGGCAGGTGTGGGGGAGGAGGGGAGAGCAGATCCACTGGGGGATGGGTCAAAGGTAAGGAGAGAGAGCAAAAAAGGTAGAAAGATGCTAGGAAAGGGAAGAAGAGAAGTAGTATGGTGGGAGGGGGGGGGGGGGGGGGCGGGGTGGTTGTGGGGAAGGGGAGGGGATTACCTAAAGTGGGAGAATTCAATGTTCATGCCATTAGGCTGCAAAGTTCCAAGACGGAAGATGAGGTGCTGTTCCTCCAGTTTGCGCTTGGAATTCTCCTGGCAGTGGAGGAGGCTGAGGACTGTCATATCAGTGATAGTGTGAGGAGGGGAGTTGAAGTGACTGGCAACAGGGAGATGCAGGTCGCGGTTACGGACAGAGTGCAGGTCAAAAATATGAGCCACAGTAGATAAACGTCACATTGAGGCATGCAGGAAGGGGGAAGCAATTAAAGTCCAGCCATTAGTTGAATCCCCTACCTGAAAATGTTCCTGTAGTAGTTGTGCGGGCCCACCAGCGCTCCAGGCCTAGAAAAACTGTAAACGTAGGCCTCTAACTCTTCCTCAGTCAACCTACTATTTTTATTTTGGATTCCCATTTTTTTACTCATATAAATACTCTTCAAGGTCTAAAAAACATGACAGAATGGTAAATGTTAAGCAATTTTTAAAGTAAAAAAACTGGAGAATGAAAGTACATAATATGAAATGATCAAAATACAGCTGACAAAAGAAATGAGACTGGCAGTAAACCAGCTGACGTTTTCCTATCTTGTGTTGAGTTAGCTAGAGTCAGCAGAGTTGGCAGGGGGAAGAGTTCCAACTGGACTCAGTGCCCTTGGAGAGAGGGACCACATAGACAGCCAGATTTGATTTCTGATTGGAACCTAGCAACACTTGCCCAAAATTCCATGCACATGGAAGAAAAGCATCTTATAGCACAGGAGATTATTCATCCTATTATATTTGCATTCTTTCCTTGCAACAGCTATCACTTAGTTCTGCTCCCTCCCAACACCTTTCCCCATAATCCTGCAAAACTTTTCATAGGAGGTAAGTTTTCAGTTTCTTTTATTATTATTGGATCTGCCTCAACCACCCTTTCCTGCAGTTTCATGTTTTCTGGCTTTGAGCATGCTCTGCAATTAACTGGACCTTCCTGTGCACTGCTGAGGCTCTGATACGAGAAACAATTTGAGGCATTAAGGGCAACCAATGTTTGTAGAACATGTCAAATGGGAAGTAATCAATGTTGACAAAGAAGGAGAATAGTGTACCTTGAAATCATCCATTTGCATGCAAAATTCTGGAAGTTTTGGCACTTGGAAGAAGAACACATAGCTGGATTTCAGCAGCTGGGATGGATGTCGCCACAAATAGCCTAAAGTAAAGAATGTCAACTCACATTACCTGCTCTAAGCTTCAATACAAAAGTAAATCAGAATTTCAGAAGCATTGTTCTGTTTGACATTAACAAGTGTATCTGTGTTGGCTTAGCAAAAACCAAATTGCAAAGACACAGATTTGTACACCATTTTAAAACTTTGATCAGAAGTATCTCAAAGTGTTTTGATTCTATATTTTGTCGTCAATTCAGAATACTGTCCCATGTCTAGCAGTAATGCTAGCTACATGCTGGAAACTTCCTACTTCGGTCCTGAAGCAAATGTAGCTTCCCCTTGAAGACTGACCCAGAAAGCCAGCAGAACTCCCTGTCCTGTTCCTTGCTCCAGTGAGCCTTCCTGTAAAGATTTTACCATCATTGGGCGTAACAAAGGCAAGGTGTGAGGAGAAGCAAGAGAAAACAAACCAGGAATCCAATGTCAGTCTCAAATATCCAGCTACTGCTGCTATCAAATCCACTGTGGTTCAGAAGGTTTGGACTATCAGCTCTGGCATAAACATGATGGGCTAAATAGTCTCCCTGGGTCATAAATTTCCGTGATCCTATGAACTGTCACTGGGAGGTTAAAAAAAAAGAATTGCCCTGACAGAGCTTGTCATCGGGATGTTTGAAAGTGGTTGACTCTCAAAGGCGTACTCAACTAAGTGTAGTGACTAATGCTATGCAGCACGTGACAGCCACTTTGCACTGAGAAAGATCCTATAGAGTTCAACAAGATAATGACCAGGCAATTGATGGTGAGGGATAAATATTAGTCTTGACAGCAGGAGAATAGCTCCTCTTCTGAATAGTGCCACAGACTCTTCTACATCCATCCAAGTGAGCTGAGGGGAGTCTTGCTTTAACAGCACTTGGGGCAGTACAGCAATATTGACTTGAACTGCCAGCCTAGACATTGTGTCAAATTTCTCAACTGAGACTTGAACCCACATCTGATGAGAGGCAAGATTGCTACCCACTGAACCACAGCTATTAAGGAATCAATTGTAAATATAATTATCTTGCAGGTGTGAATTGCCAACATCACCAACACTGCAAGGCAAAAGAAAAATGTATATTCATTTCATACATCATAATAAACAATAGCCTCTTATCTGCATAATATAGAAACCAAGAATATGAAGTACCAGTTTGTAGCAAAACTAAAAAGGAAATCACCTAGTATCTAAAGATAGTTCAACAATTCCTTGTATTATGGGAGCACTTTTAAAGCAGGACACACTGGCTGTGCAGTTTACAATTTCTTCTCTTTCCACCTCATATCAAGGTAATTTAATCCATTTAGTCACATTTGGTCCTCCCATCCCTCCTGAAAACGAACAGTAGCCTTTGACTCACAAAAGAATTCAGCTGGGTTTGGTGCATTCAGGATGATCAATTTCTCCACCATCTCTGGGTTGCAAATAGCCAAATTCCAAGCTATCAAACCTCCCCAATCATGTCCCACGAGAATACAGCTGTTATGTCCTGAAAACACAACAAAAATAGCATTGTTAAATTGTTGAGTTAGGCTATGTTGAGCAAGATGTCAATCCAACTGGTTCTTGCTCATTGTAAACAAAGACCTTACACTGGGTAAATCCAACATCAGGCTCAAAGGCCTGTACCGATCAGTCATTGACAATGCAACATCTAGCCAATCTCACATATTGATCAAGGAATGAGAAATCTAAAAGTTCTTGACTTATTCTGTTCCTGTAGTGGAACAGAATACGTCAAGAACCAGTAGACCTCAGAAAACGTCACATTTCAAGCAGCTTGACCTCTATGCACCTATATGAAGATGCTATAAATTTTCCTCCCACACCAGCAAGCCTCGGAACTTTTCTTGGGGCACTTGGCAACTCTCCCAAGATTCATTAGAATGGTGCTAAAATTAGTAAATCATAAAAAACACAGGTATAAGCTACACAGCATCGCAAACCTGCCGTCATTCAATATGATCATGGCTATTCTGCCCCGGGCTTACCTTCTCTCCTGCCCTGACTCCCCATAACCCTCAATTCCCTGGTCTTACAGAAATGTATCTATGTCCTCATTAAAAGCCCCCCAATGATGTAGCCTCCCCAGCCCTCTGGGGTAGACAATTCCAGAAATTCACCACCCTCTGAGAGAAGTTTCTATGCACCTCAGTTTTAAATGACCACCCCTTAAGCTTGTAATGATGTACCTACGTTCAAGATTCTCCCACTAATGGAAACACTCAACAACTGGTCTATTATGCCCCGTAATGAACTTATGTTTCAAT
This sequence comes from Pristis pectinata, assembly GCF_009764475.1. Classification (NCBI taxonomy): domain Eukaryota; kingdom Metazoa; phylum Chordata; class Chondrichthyes; order Rhinopristiformes; family Pristidae; genus Pristis; species Pristis pectinata. Next base: position 6,504,535 of record NC_067435.1, on the reverse strand, counting down.
AAGATCATTCTTCAAAACTCCAAAAATATCCCAGGCACCGTTCACCATTGACAATATGCTGAATTCCAGTGAAAGGCTGTTCATTCATTGACTGGAAACATCAACTCTGTCCTTGTCCCTCCACAGATGTTGTCTGACTTGCTGAGAATTTCCAGCACTTTCTTCCATTTATTAATTCCAGCACCTGCAGTTTTCTTTTGTTTTTTAGGCAATATACCACGAATGTGAATGTGAGTTGGATCCCTTTATGGCTACAAGTGCAATTAATAAGTAAACTCAGCTTTGGATCAATCACTCACCGTTTGCTCAGGAAACTGCAGATTGCAAGTTTTAGATTCCATATTAGCATGCAGCATTATTAATACATTAGAGAAGTTTACTAAACCCAATTCTTCATGGGCAACCCCATTGGAGATGCACAAATTCTAAAAGAAAATCGCAGCCTTAAAAGTTCTTTTCCCGTAAGATAAAGAGGTTTGCAGAAAATACAATTCCACACAAGTGCTATTTTTTATTCAGCAGTTCTAAACTATTCCTGTGTAGAGTGCAAATACTCAGGCAAAACAATAATTTTGGTTTTGACAGCAATAGTAGGGTCAGCATACCTAGAGCTTCAATAATGCCCCGGACATCAGCCTGCAAACACTCCATTTTGTAGTCACTTCGATCCGTGGGTGCATCAGAATCCCCGAAACCACGCAAGTCCACAGCCACCACTCGGTACTCACTTTTGAACTCCCGCAGCTGGTAACGCCATGAATACCTGTGACATAAGACAGTGAAGAGACAGTAATCCACTAACAACACAGCAACAATAACAAGTCAGAGCCTGCTATGCGTTTCAGACCAGCACACAGCAGCTATTACACTCTGCAACAATGTACCTCTGGCCACATAAAACAATGTACTGAAGAATCAACAAAGGCTCTCATTCTTACAAACAACACATTATTTTTCTTTACCTGATAACCCTATCCTGAAAGTTTTGATTCATTGCTGTTAAAAAGAAAATAAGATTCAAATACATAATGTCACTCTGCACCTCATGACGTCCCAAATTGATTTACAACAATAAAGTTGGTAATATAAGACAACTTTATGCACAACAAACTTCCACAGATAGCAATACTAAAACTAGATAATTAGCTTTAATTTGGATAATTAGCTTTAATTTGTTGATAGAGAGATAATATTTGAATGATTCCTGTTTTTCTTCAAATAAGGTATGGAATCATTTGAATCCAAGTGGAGGAATAGAGAGGACCTCACTTTTATGTTTCAACATAGAACTCTACAGCACAGTACATGCCCTTCGGCCCACGATGTTGTGCCAACATTTTATCCTACTCTAAGATCTAGCTAACCCTTCCCTCCAACATAGCCCCCTATTTTTCTATCATTCATGTGTCTATCTAAGTCTCTTAAATGTCCCTAATGTATCTGCCCCCACAACCTCTGCAGGCAGTGCATTCCACGCACCCACCACTCTGTGTAAAAAATATACCCCTGACATTCCCCTTATACCTTCCTCCAATCACCTTAAAATTATCTCCCCTCACGTTAGCCATTGTCACACTGGGAAAAAGTCTCTGTCCACTCGATCTACGTCTCTTATCATCCTGTACACCTCTATCAAGTCACCTCTCATCCTCCTTCTCTCCAAAGAGAAAAAAGCCCTAGCTTGTTCAACCTATCCTCATAAGACATGCTCTCCAATCCAGGCAACATCCCGGTAAATCTCCTCTGAACCCTCTCTAAAGCTTCCACATCCTTCCTATAATGAGGCGACCAGAAATGAACACAATACTCCATGTGTGGTCTGACCAGAGTTCGATAGAGCTGCAGCATCATCTCACGGCTCTTGAACTCAATACCCTGACTAATGAAGGCCAAAACTCCATATGCCTTCTTAACAACCCTATCGACCTGCGTGGCAACCTTGAGGGATCTATGGACATGGACCCCAAGATCCCTCTGTTCCTCCACACTGCTAAGAGTCCTGCCATTAACCTTGTATTCTGCCTTCGAATTTGATCTCCCGAATGTATCACTTCACACTTATCCGGGTTGAACTCCATCTGCCACTTCTCAGCCCAGGTCTGCATTCTATCAATATCCTGTTGTAATCTACAGCAACCTTCTACACTATCCACAACACCACCAATCTTTGTATCATCAGCAAACGTACCAACCCACCCTTCCACATCCAAGTCACTTATAAAACTCACAAAGAGCAGGGGTCCCAGAACAGATCCCTGTGGAACACCACTGGTCATCGACCTCCAGGCAAAATATGCTCGATCTACCACCACCCTGTCTTCTATGGGAGAGCCAATTCTGAATCCACACAGCCAGGTGTCCCTGGATCCCACGCCTCCTGACTTTCTGAATGAGCCTTCCATGAGGAACCTTATCAAACACCTTACTAAAATCCACGTACACCACATCCACTGCTCTATCTGCATTAATGTGCTTTGTCACATCCTCAAAGGATTCAATCAGGCTTGTGAGGCACGACCTGCCCCTCAAAAACCATGCTGACTGTCCCTAATCAGCTTATGCTTCTCCAAATGCCCATAAGCCTTGTCTCTAAGAAACTTCTCCAGTAATTTGCCCACCACTGAAGTAAGACTCGCTGGTCTGTAATTCCCAGGGTTATCCCTACTCCCTTTCTTAAACAAAGGTAAACATTTGCCACCCTCCAATCGTCTGGCACTTCTCCTGTGGCCAGTGAGGACGCAAAGATCATCACCAAAGGTGCAGCAATCTCTTCCCTAGCTTCCCGTAATAACCTTGGATATATCCCGTCTAGCCCCGGTGACTCATCTATCCTAATATTTTTCAATAGTTCCAGCACATCCTCTTTCCTCACATCAACATGCCCTAGCATATCAGTCTGTCATATGCCATCCTCACAAACGTCAAGGTCTCTCTCTCTCTCTCTCTCTGGTGAATACTGAAGCAAAGTATTCATTAAGTACCTCCCCTACCTCTTCCGACTTCAGGCACGTTTCCTCTTTTATCCCTGATCGGTCCTACCCTCACTCTAGTCATCCTCTTATTCTTCACATACATGTAGAACGCCTTGGGGTTTTCCTTGATCCTACTCACCAAGGACTTCTCATGCCCCCTTCTAGCTCTCTTAAGTCCATTCTTAAGCTCCCTCCTGGCTACCTTGTAACTCTCCAGAGCCCTGTCTGATCCTTGCTTTCTAAACCTTAGGTAAGCTTCTTTCTTCCTCTTGACAAGATATTCTACATCTCCTGTCAACCACGGTTCCTTCACTCTACCATCCTTACCCTGCCTCAATGGGACAAACCTATCCAAAGCGCCATGCAACTATTCCTTAAAAAACCTCCACATTTCTGCTGTGCACTTCCCCAAGAACATCTGTTCCCAATTTACGCTCCCAAGTTCCTGCCTCATCACATAATTCCCCCTCCCCCAGTTAAATACTTTCCCATATCCTCTGCTCCTATCCCTCTCCAAGGCTATGGTAAAGGTCAAGGAGTTATGGTCACTATCTCCAAAATGCTCTCCCACTGAGAGATCTGAAACCTGATCAGGCTCATTGCCTGGTACCAGTTCCAGAATGGCCTCTCCTCTAGTCAGCCTGTCCACATACTGTGTCAGGAATCCTTCCTGTATACACCGAACAAACTCTGTCCCATCTATCCCCTTTATACTAAGGAGGTGTCAATCAATATTAGGCAAGCTGAAATCACCCATGACAACAACCATGTTATTTTTGCAACTCTCCAAAATCTGCCTCCTGATCTGCTCCTCAGCGTCTCTGCTGCTATTGGGGAGGTCTGTAAAATACTCCCAATAGAGTGATCGCTCCCTTCCTGTTTCTGACTTCCACCCATACTGACTCAGTGGACGATTCCTCCAGGACATCCTCCCTTTCTACAGCTGTGACACTGTCCCTGATCAGCAAAGTCACTCCCCCACCGCTTTTACCTCTGTCCCAGTCCCTTTTGGGACATCTAAACCCCGGAACATCCAGTAGCCATTCCTGCCCTTGCGACAGCCAAGTCTCTGTAATGGCCACCACGCCATAGTTCCATGTACTTAGCCACACTCTAAATTCATTAGCCTTGTTTCTGATACTTCTCGCATTAAAGTAGACACACTTCAGCCCATCCAACTGACTGAAATTTTGCCCTTTCAACTGCCTATCCTTCCTCAGTCTTTCTACACTCTGCATCTACTTGTACACTAAATGCACCAACATCTGACCTATCACTCTGGTTCCCATCCCCCTGCCAAACTAGTTTAAACCCTCCCCAACAGTTCTAGCAAACTGTTTGAATATTGGTCCCGCTCCAGTTCAGTACAGGTCCCTTTTGTACAGGTCGTACCTTCCCCAGAAGAGATCCCAATGATCCACAAACCTGAAACCCTGCCCCCTGCACCAATTTCTCAGCCAATCATTCATCTGTCAAATCATCCTATTCTTACCCTCACTGGCGCATGGCACAGGCAACAATCCAGACATTACTATCCTTGAGGTCCTGCTTTTCAGCTTCCTACCCAGCTCCCTATATTCCCTCTTCAGGACCTCATCTCTTTTCCTACCTATGTCATTGGTACCAATATGTACCATGACCTCTGGCTGTTCACCCTCCCCCTTCAGAATGCTGTGGACCCGATCCGAGACATCCCTGACCCTGGCACCGGGGAGGCAACATACCATCCGGGAGTCTCTTTCACGTCCACAGAATCTCCTGTCTGCCCCCCTTACTATGGAATACCCTATCACTACCGCTCTCCTCTTCTCCCCCCTTTCCCTTCTGCACCACACGACCAGGCTCAGAGCCAGAGACCTGGTCGCTGCGGCTTTCCCCTGGTAGGTCATCGCCCCCAACAGTATCCAAAGCAGTATACCTGTTATTGAGGGGAACGGCCACAGGGGTACTCTGCACTAGCAGCCTATTCTCCGTCCTTCTCCCAACAGTCACCCAGCTACCTGCCTCCTGCAGCTTCGGAGTGACTGCCTCCCTGTAGCTCTTATCTATGTACTCCTTGGTGTACCATAGGAGCCGAAGGTCATCCAGCTGCAGCTCCAGTTCCCTAACATGGTATGTAAGGAGCTGCAGCTGGATGCACCTCGTGCAGATGTAGTTATCAGGGAGACTAGATGTCTCCCAGAACTCCCACACCTCAAGCTGAACACACTACTGACCCTGGAGACATTCTCCAACAACTTAACTTATATAGGTATTTTAAACTAGTAACTCAATATAGTACAACTCAACGTAGGAAGACTCAAATTATCAAATTTGACATTAAAATAATGAAATATTAAGGAAGAGGATAAAGGGAGAATGAATGGGATATTTATGGGGGGGTGGGGGGGTGGGTGGAATTCCAAACTTGAGGCCTCTGCAGTGGAAGGGAAAACCACCAATGGTGGAGTAATTATAATCAGGAATGACAGGCAAGAGGCCTGATATTTAAAGGTTGTAAGGCCAGAGGTCTTATATGGGAACTATAAGAAAAAAGATGGCCAATTGGCACCTCTTGCCTGCTCCATCATTCATTAAGAAGCTGGTGCAATGTAATGCATTTCATCGTCTGCTTTCCAGTAATCACACAACCAAGGAGCTGTATTCATCAGGTGTGTTCATATCACCACAAATGAATATGACACAAATATTCATTTTGTGAAGCTCGTTTTTTTCTTTAACCAGCTTGTCAGGGACTGAACAATATCAGCTAATGTACAGGCATCTTCAAGTATCCTAGCAAGAGAAACAGCATGAATATAATTCAGATAAGTAGTCATCCATGAGCTCAACTCATACAAACATACAACACCCTTCACAAAAGACAAAACTAAAGTTAAAAGCAAGGGTTGATTTCACTGTGAATAAGTCATGGGGAACTCTCCACTGATAGGAGAAACTGCTAAGTAAAACTGCAAGGGACAGTGTTTACCAGAACTCAGGGAACCCATGTAGCAACAACATCAACTTCTTGTTCCGGTCCCCAGCTGCCACATAATGAAACCGCAGCCCTGAATCCTGCAGAGAAAGGGAATGTTGAGGTCAGTGACCATCAGACAGCACAATTGGCACTTATGAAACTACTGCCATATGTTTCAAACAGAATTACTTCCATCCTTGATCAGTTAAGTTATGGTAATCCACATATTTATTGCATTCTCTAAACTTTAAACATGATCTCATATGCAATCTCGGCAGATGTAAAAGATGGCATTTTCCACAGATCAGGCCCTAATCCCCAGAGTACAAGAGACTCAATTAACGCTGCTGAAACAGAAAATGTGTTCACAATCACTTTGCTGCATTGGTAGCGTGGGCAGCAAGCAATGGAGAAGGTACTGAGTCAACAAATAATATGCTGGAGGAACTCAGAGGGTCAAGCAGCACCTGTGGGGGGGGGGGGAGGGGGGGAAATTAAGGAATTATCAACATTTCGGGTCAAAACCCTGCATTGGGACAGGTACTGAAGTCACACAGTCAAGGCTTTTATAGAGGATGATAGAAATTTGGAAATCTCTTCCAAAGCAATGATTGATGGCAGATGAATTTTTTAAATTTATATCCCAGATTAACAAATTTTTAAACTCACTGGTCTTCATAAGAACATAAGAAAAAGGAGTAGAAAAAAAGTCTGGTGAATTTTTGTTGCACTTGCTCTACAAGCATATCTATTTTTTCTGCAAGGACAACAAAATTGTGCACAGCACTCTGGTTACATTATCACTAAAATGTTCTATAATTGGAGAAAAGGCAATGTTTATGAGCGGTCATGAATCATCTGTGATCATTAAATGATGGAACAAGCTTATGGGACTAAATGACCCCCCATTAGTCCTGTGTTTCTATAGGTGGAAGTAATGAACCAAACAAAAACTTGGGGTATAGTCAAGAACAAGATGGTTAGATTCCTGAATTAAAGGGGAATAGGGAAGCAACAGAGCCATACAGCTCACAAAAAGGCCCTTCGAGCCAATGAATATGTTCTGGCCATTAAGCACCCTATACTAATCCTATTTTACTCTTCCAACATTCCCAACAACTTCCCCCGGATTCTATAACTTACCTAACACACTAGCAACAATTTACAGTGGTCAATTAATCACAGAACAGTACAGCACAATACAGGCCCTTCGGCCCACAATGTTGTGCTGACCTTTAAACCTTGCCTAAGACTATCTAACCCCTTCCTCCCACATATTCCTCTATTTTAAATTCCTCCATATGCTTATCTAGCAACCTCTTGAATTTGACCAATGTACCTGCCTCCACCACTGCCCCAGGTAGTGCATTCCATGCCCCAACCACCCTCTGGGTAAAAAACCTTCCTCTGATATCTCCTTTGAACTTCCCACCCATGCCCTATTGTATTGAGCACTGGTGCCCTGGGAAAGAGGCGCTGGCTGTCCACTCTATCTATTCCTCTTAATATTTTGTACACCTTATGTCTCCTCTCATCCTCCTTCTCTCCAAACAGTAAAGCCCTAGCTCCCTTTGTCTCTCCTCATAATGCATACTCTCTAAACCAGGCAGCAGCCTGATAAATCTCCTCTGCACCCTTTCCAATGCTTCCACATCCTTCCTATAATAAGGCAACCAGAACTGGACACAGTAACCTCACAATCTGCAAATCTTCGTGACGTGGGAGGAAACCGAAGCACCCAGTATTGGTATTGGTTTATTATTGTCACTTGTACTGAGGTACAGTGAAAAACTTGTCTTGCATACTGATCGTACAGATCAATTCATTACAGTGCAGTTACATCCAGTTAGCAGAGTGCATTAATGTAGTACAGAGTAAAGTGTCACAGCTACAGAGAGAGTGTAGTGCAATAAGGTGCAAGATCACAACAAGGTAGAACGGGAGGTCAGAGTCCATCTCATTGTATAAGGGAACCGTTCAATAGTCTTATCACAGTGGGGTAGAAGCTGTCCTTAAGTCTGGTGGTACGTGCCCTCAAGGCTCTTGTATCTTCTACCAAATGGAAGAGAAGAGAGAATGTCCCAGGTGGGTGGGTCTTTGATTATGCTGGCTGCTTATCATGATTATGCTTAAAGTCAGATCAACCGTGAGGCAGAGGGAGTGGGACAGACTGGACGGGCCGAATGACCCGCAACTGGGGTTGGGTGCGAGCGGCGCAGCCTTCAGTGCGCGTGCGTGTGTGTGTGTGTGTGTGTGTGTGTGTGGGGGGGGGGGGGGGGAAGGACTACAACTCCCACAAGGCGGTGGGGCGGGCGAGGCAGGTGCGCGGTGATTTGAATCGGCGGCGGTTTAACGGTCGCTGCCCCAGCCCCAGCCCCGGTACCTTGAGCCGGACGAAGCCGTGAGTCCCCAGCGACGGGTCGCTCAGGCAGGCGGGAGGGCTCTCCCGGACCCGCCATTCGAAGGCCCGCCTTCGCCTCCTGACGACCAGCCAGGCCGTCCGCAGCAGGAACATGCCACAGGCCACCGCCGTGATCGTATGGACGGCAAGCCAGTAAACGGCGGCTCTTGCGGCCAGCGCCAGCCGGCTGGGTAGCACCAGCAAGCGCGACGACAGGGTCGCCATGTCCCGCAGAGTCCCGCTTCCCCTTTCGGCTCCTATTGGCCAGCCTCTCGGCGGGCTCGAAGGCTCATTGGCTGCCTCGGCTGTCGGTCAGCGCTGGGTCGACGTCACCGCTGGTGAGGTGATGGGCGGGGTGCAGGGAGCGAGCGGCGTCTGTGGCGGGAAAGCAGCAGTCGACGTTTCTGGTCGAGACCCGTCGTCAGGACTGAGGGGAGAAGAAGGGGGAGAAGCACAGGCTGACTCCCTTGTCCCACCCTTTCTTCGCAGGGATCCCTACCTCTTGTCCACCAGTCCCTCCCCACTGATGACCCTCCCAACACTTCTCCTTGCAGCACCCAGTGGTACACCTGCCCCTGCACCTCCTCCCTCACCATTGACAACCCTTCCAGGTGAGGCACCACTGCACCTGGGAAGCCAAGGGTGTCATGCATTGCATCCAGTCCTGCCTCCCCTACGTCGGTGAGACCCGACGCAGATCGGGGGAGCCGCTTCGTCGAGCACCTTCGCTCCGTCTGCCGCAAAGGCCACTTCATTTCCACATCCCACGGCCTCGTTACTATCACGAGATACGATCCTCCCCGGAAAGCCGTCAGGAATGCCAAGAGACAATACCGGTTCAAAAGAGTCCCAGACCAGCCGTCAGTTGTGGCAGGGCTTACAAGCTATAATGGGCTACAAAACAAAGTCAGGCAGCATAGTTAACAACCTCGCATTGTTATTGTCGACCCGCGCTTCTGTAATAAATCAGACAACAGCAGAACCAAAGAACTTACGATAAATACTTTATTAGCTTTCACTAGCGGGAGTGGGGGAATACAGAGGAAGAGTTAACAATGTAACCCTAGCTCTATACCAATCCTCACTCAAGGATTCAAATGCAAGGGTCTCTCTTTTATACTTAAAACAAAGAAGCCTACGTGCTAAGTTTCACATACCAAACTATTTTAACTATTTTTTCTTAATTAAATTGATTTACCCCTTCCTTATCTGCTATTTCCTTATCTTTAAGCACTTTGTAACCTGGCAGCAGTCCATCATGTTACAATCTGAAGTCACAGACAACTCCAGGCTCCAAGGATAACCACTTATCAAAAAAGACTTACAAAGAGAGGCGTATTCCTAACTACTTTGATTTACACAAGGCACCTGGGTACATCATGCATCTCCACTATAGTCAGCCGTGCTTAAGCCATAAAGCTGAACAACAGTAACCCTTACATTCTGTTACTTTTAAAGCATCCCTTCCCAATGAACTTAATGATTTCTATGCGTGTTTTGAACAGAAGGGGAGTGGATAGTCACCACCCACCCTGACAGCCTCCGATGCAACTGAACCCATTGTCACCCTCGAGAATGCAAGATCAGGCTTCCGGAGAGTGAACCCAAGGAAAGCATCTGGCCTGGATGGTGTCCCTGGCCATATGCTTAGATATTGTGCTGATCAGCTGATTAGGGTATTTGCAGACGTATTTAACCTCTCCCTGGTTCAGTCTGAGGTTCCCACCTGTTTTAAGACGACCACTGTCATAGAGCAATACAGCACAGATACAGGCCGTTTGGCCCATTGAGTCCATGCCAACAACAATGCCCACCCAGCTAGTCCCAATTTCCTGTGTTCAGCCCATGTCCCTCTAAGCCCTGCCCCCCCCCATGTACCTATTCCAAGTGCTTCTTAAATGGTATTATTGTACCTGCCTCAACCACTTCCTCTGGCAGCTCGTTCCATATACTCCCCACCCTATGGGTGAAAAAGTTGCCCCTCAGGTCTCTTTTAAATCTTTCCCCTCTCACTCTAAATCTATGCCCCCTAGTTATGGACTCCCCTACCCTGGGGAAAAGACTGTTACCGTCCACCTTACCTGTGCCTCTCATAATGTTAAACATTTCTATAAGGTCACCCCTCATTCTCCCATGTTCCAAGGAATAAAGACCTAGCCTGGCCAACCTCTCCCTGTAACTCAGCCCTCTCGTCCTGGCAACATCCTCGTAAATCTTTTCTGGGGAAAGAGAGAATGAGAAATGAAAGTTTGGAAAGTGGAACCGCAGAACATTTGAAGACTGAATGTCACAGTGAGAATCTTTTGGACTCTGAATACTTTATAAACCTATCTATTGCCACACCACCCCCTATCATCCCGGTACCTAAGAAAAACAAGGTAACATGCCTTGATGACTGCCGACTGGTGGCTCTGACATCCACCATCATGAAGTGCTTCAAGAGGCTGGTCATGACATACATTAACTCCAGCCTCCCAGACAACCTCGACCCACTGCAATTCATTTACTGCTAAGACAGGTCTGCAATGGACATCATCTTCCTGGCCCTACGCTCATCTCTGGAGCATCTGGACAGTAAAGGCACCTACAATGGACTATTGTTTATTGACTACAGCTCCGCCTTCAATAATATAATTCCAAGCAAACTCATCACCGAACTCTGAGAACTGGGACTCAACACCTCCCTCTGCAACTGGATCCTTAACTTTCTGACCAACAGACCGCAATCAGTGAGGCTAGGCAGCAACACCTCCAGCACAATTATTCTCAACACTGGTGCCCCACAAGGCTGCGTCCTCAGCCTTCTACTCCCTATATACTCATGACTGCGTGGGCAGATTCTGCTGTAACTTCATCTACAAGTTTGCAGATGATACCACCGTAGTGGGCCGTATCTCAAATAATGATGAGTCGGAGTACAGGAAGGAGATAGAGAGCTTAGTGATGTGGTGTCATGACAACAACCTATCCCTCAATGTCAGCAAAACAAGAGCTGGTCATTGCCTTCAGGAAAGAGGACTGTGTACATGCACCTGTCTGCATCAATGGTGCTGAGACCTTCAAGTTCCGAGGAATAAACATCACCAATAGCCCGTCCTGGTCCAACCATGTAGACACTACAGCCAAGAAAGCTTACCAGCACCTCTGCTTCCTCAGGAGACTAAAGAAATTTGGCATGTCCCCATTGACACTCACCGACTTTTATCGATGCACCATAGAAAGCATCCTATCTGGATGCATCATGGCTTGGTACGCCAGCTGCTCTGCCCAGGACTGTAAGAAACTGCAGAGAGTTCTGGACACAGCCTAGCCCATCACAGAAACCAACCTCCCCTCCATGGACTCTATCCATGCTTCTTGCTACGCATGGTGAAGCAGCCAGCAAAATCAAAGACCTCACCCACCCAGGTCATTCTCTCTTCTCTCCTCTCCCATCAGGTAGAAGATACAGGAGCCTGAGGGCATGTACCATGAGGCTAAATGACATCTTCTATCCAACGGTGATAAGACTATTGAATAGTTCCCTTATACAATGAGATGGACTCTTGACTTCATAATCTACCTTGTTTGACCTTGCACCTTATTGTCTACCTGCAATGCACTACCCTGTAGCTTTGACACTTTACTCTATATACTGTTATTGTTTTTACCCTGTAGTACCTCAATGCACTCTGTACTACCTCAATGTATCTGCACTGTAATGAATTGATCTGTACGAACAGTATGCAAGACGAGTTCTTTTTTTACTGTACCTCAGTACAAGTGACAATGATAAACCAATACGTTGAGGCCAGATGCAGGTTGGAGGAACACCGCCTCGTATTCTGCCTTGGTAGTCTCCAACCTGATGGCCTCAATATCTATTTCTCTAACTTCTGGTAACCACTCCCCTCTTTCCTCCCTTTGTTTTCCTCCATTCCTGTGGCCCCCTCACCCCTTCCTTCCCCTTCCCCTGCCCTCATGACCTGCCCATCTATTCCCCACCTCCTTCCCTTTATTCCATGGTCCACTCCCTCTCCTACCGGATTCCTCCTCCTTCAGCCCTTTGCCTCTTCTACCTATCACCTCCCAGCTTTTTATATCACTCTCTTTCATCCCCTCTCACCTAGACTCACCTATCACCTGCCAGCCTGTGCTCCTCCCCTTCACCTGACCACCTTATTCTGGCTTCTGCCCTCTTCCAGTCCTGATGAAGGGTCTTGAACCGAAACATCGACTGTTTATTTCCCTCCATAGATGCTGCCTGACCTGCTGAGTTCTTCCAGCATTTTGTATGTGTTGGTGCAGAGAGCAAGGTTCATTGAGGAATGGCCCTGAGGACCAGAGGGTTAAGGGCATAGCCCTCCGTGGCAATTTCTACAGATTCACCACCCTCTGGCTGAAAAAAATTCATCTCAGTTCTAAAGGGACATCCTTTTATTCTGAGGCAGTGCTCTCGGATCCTAGACTCTCTTACTAATGGAAACATCCTCTCCACGTCCACACTGTCCAGGCCTCCCAGTATTTGGTAGATTTCAATGAGATTTCCCCCACCACCGCGACCCCCCCCCCCCCCCCATCCATCCTTCTGAACCATCAAGTTCAGGCTCAGAGCCATCAAATACTCCTCAAGCATTAAGCTGTTGCCCTGACAACAGAAAGCAAGACACATCCAATTCAGATAATTAGTGTCCAGTCTCCCTCTGAAACCTAAAAATGGGCCATTGATAGTGCTATAAAGTGATTCTTGCCAACAGCTTGCTTGCCAATGCTCAGTTTTAGTTTTGCCAAAACCACACAGCTCCAGATTTTATCACAGCCTTGGTTCAAAATGCACCAAGGAGTTGAATTAATGCAAGTGACTGCCCTTGATTTCAGTGCAGCATTCGCCTGAATGTAGCATCAAGGGCCCTGTTAAAACTGGTACCAGCTGGCATCAAGGAGAAAACCTTGCAATAGTTGAGCCCATCCTTGCAAAAATAAAGATGGTCGTGATCATTAGAGGTCCATCATCCCAGCCCTAGGACTTTACTGCAGGAGATCATCAAGGCAGTTTCCTTTACCAACCATCTTCAGCCTCTTTATCAATGACCTACTTACCTTCCTTCCTTCTATCATAACGTCAATTGGAGATGTGCAATCATGAGCAAACAATGTTAAATTCCATTTGTTGTTCCTCAGCAAATGAAGCCTCTGATGAGTAGGCTGATAAAGTGATAAGTAACGTCTGTGCCACAAAAGTGCCAGACAATGACCAACTCCAAGAAGAAGTAATTTTTTTGCCACCTACCTTTCATGTTCAATGGCATTATCTGTGCCATGTCCCCCACCATCAACATCCTGGGGTTCACCATTGACTGCATCAGCAGGTTGCGACTGGGATCACCACATAAATATTGTGGCTGCAAGAGAGGTGAGGTCAGGTACCCTGCACCAAATGACTTGCTTATTTATATCCTTTACACTTTCTGCAAGGTGCGATGGAATATTCTCCACTTGCCTGGATGAGTGCAGCCCCAGCAACACTCAAGAATTTTGTCATCATTCAGAGGAAATTCAATTGACTCCCCATCTCCCACTCTAAATATGGCACAGAGTCCTATAATAGGCAAAGCTTATTGGAAAATGATATTGAATCCCATAGAGCAGATATAGGTCAAATTCAAATAATACATTATATGGTTATATCAATCTGTTGTGCATAAACTGGCTGACATTTCCAAGATTATAATGGTGACTGCATTTTCACAGGATGGATATATAGGAACTAGTAGACGTAGTGTACAGGCAACCCCTGCATTACAGCTGTTCAGGTAATGGAAATTCTCCCTTACAGAATTCACAGATCACTACCCAAAAATTTGAGATACAGAATAACATTCATTCTCACTGAATCTGCGTGATAAAAACTAAATAAATAAAATTTGTTTTCAACTCGCATTTCTTGACACATGCAGATGATGTGGCTTCGTATTACGGAAAACGGGGTTGCCTGTATTTGGATTTCCAGAAGGCATTTGATAAGGTACTGAACAAGGCAAGAATGCACAGGGTTGGGGTAATATTGGCTTAGACAGGGTTTTTTTCTAGCTAACAGTCAGGATAACAAGGTCACTCTTGTATCAGCAATCAGCAGGTTGCTCCTGGGATCACTGCTGGGGCCTCACATGCTTATGGTCTATATTTTTGACCTTGATGGGGAGCCTGAAGCCAAATTTACTAATGGGATAAAATAAGTGGGTTAGCAGCTTGAGAGAAAGAAAAAAGGAGCTTGCAAAAGACTATAGATGGATTAAGTGTTTTGGCAAGGAGTTGGTAGATAGAAATATGAAGTTATCCACTTTGGATGGAGTGAGACAACAATACAAAAACGAATCTAGGACCTGGTGCATGAAACACAAAAGGCTCAGCAAGTGTTAGAATCTGGAAGACATTGATGGGATTGTGGGAAAATAACATGGATTTAGTGTAGCACGTATAGATGGGTACTTGATGGTCAGTACAAATTCAGTGGGCTTAAATTAGTTGTTTCACAGCAGCAGTACAGTGCAAAGACATAAAATTTCTAACAGTCACCTAAATGCTAGGGTAAATCATAGGAAGACTATTGGAAATGTTAACCTTTATTACAAGGTGTATGGACTATAAAAGTAGGGACATTTTTATGCGACTTTACATGGTGCTGGTGAGACTGCACCTGGAGTACTACGTGTGTGGAGTTTTGGTCTCGACATTTAAGGAATTATATGCTTGAATTGAAGGCAGTGCAAAAGGTTCACTGGGCCAACCCCTGGGATTAAAGAGTTGATGTATGAAGAGAAGTTGAACAAATTGGACCTGTACCCATAAGGGCTTAGAAGAATGAGAGGAATTTATTGAAATACAGGATTCTCAAGGGGTTTGACGATGGTAGGAGTTGAGATGTTAGCCCTAGTGGCGCTTTTCTAGAACTCGGAGGCGTAGGTTCAGAATAAGTCACCCAGTTAAGACAGACAAGGAAGAATGTCTTCTGAGGATTGACTCTTTGGACTGTTCCATCCCCAAAAATTCTGGAGGTGGAGTATCCACAGCTGAGATTGACAGGCAATTTGAATTTAAATGGAGTTGAGGGCTTATGGGGAGAGAACAGGAAAGTGTTGCTGAGGGCAAGATCCTGGTCTGTTATTTAATGTACTTCACTATAAATGAAGCATTTTGGGGCACTTAAATTCTTGAAATGTGTTACATAAATGTAATTTCCTCACATCATATGAGGGAGCAATGGGGAAAAGGGCATCAATTAACAGTGAAACTCACTCAGTGATGAAGATAAAAGGAAAGTGAGCAGTTAACACATACACAAAACAGCAAAATAAGAGAAATAACAAGCAACGTTGGAAACACTCAGGTCAGGCAGCATCTGCGGACAGAAAAACGTAACACTTCAGGTCAGAGGTCCTCTGTCAGAACTAGGAAGGGGTTTAAATAAAAAGTTAATTTTAAGTTGCAGAGAAGTTGGTGGAAGGGTGCATGGCACAAAGTGAATATCTGTGACAGGGTGAGAGCACGTCAAATGGTAATGGGGCAGTTGGGGAGTCAGAGTGGAGAGCGATTACTCTTGTTAATAGCAGACATGCCCAGCAGATCAGGTTGTATTAATGGAGAGAAAAAAAACTAAGCCATTATCACAGATGAATGACATAGCAGAAATAGCCAGTTTTGATACAGAGAAAGCAAGTTACCTAAAGTTGGAAAATTTGGTATACAGTCCGGAAGGCTGCGACATGCCTGGATGGAAGACGAGGTGTTGTTCCTTAAGCTTGCATTAAACCTCATTGTAACAGTGCAGGAAGCCACAGACCAGATGTCAGAGTGGGATGGAGACTTACAGAAAGCTCAAAGTCATTCCTGTGGGCTGAAAGCAGATGCTCTGGAAAGTAATCACTCAGTCTCCATTGTAAAGGAGATTGTGTTGGGAATACTGAATGCAGTAACATAAGACTGGGAAAAAGTGAAAGTGAATCGCTGCTTTAGCTGCAAGGACTGGGTCCCTCTACAGCAGCAAGGAAAGAGGCAAAAGGGTAGAAGCTGCATCTCATGCATTTGCATGGGAAGTGCTATAATATGCAGAATAATTGATGGGGACAGAAAACTGGACCAAGGAATTGTTAAAAAAATACTGAAAGGGGAGTGAAATGTCTGTAGAAGTTCAGCACTGGAGAAGCAATTAATATCAATTGTGAATAACTGGGGCCCCAGCACCAATTCTTGCTGCACTGCACTAGTCAGCCTTCCAACCTGTAAATAAAAATCCATTTATTCCTCCAGTTTTCTAACCATTTATTAACCTTTAATCTAAGCCAGTATACTATCCCAAGATCACGTGCCCCAGTTTTGTTCAATATCTTGTGGCACCTTTTTGAAAGCCTTTTGAATGTTGTCCAAATATATTGCACCTGCTGGTTCACTATCTTCCATTCTGCTAGTTAAAGATTTAAATGCGATTTCCCTTTCATGAGTCCACGTTGACCCTGCTAATCCTATTATTTTCTAAATGCCCTGCTACCACTTCTTTAATAATAAATTCCAACATTTTCCCTTTCCATGATGTCAGTTGAACTGGTCTAGTTCCCCATTGTCTTTAACCTTTAGTTCTTGAATAGTGGTGCCTTCTAGTGTGTGGGAACCATTCCAGAATTTTAGAAGATACCAACCAGTGCATCCACTATTTCCATACCCATGTCAGAGGACTTGTCAGCTTTCAAACCCATTAATTTGTCAATATTAATTTTACCAATGCTAATTTCTTTGTTCTTCATTTACACAAAACTTTCAGTTCTCCACTGATTCTGGAGTGGTCTTCTGTGAAGACACAAAATGTCTACCTTTACTGCCATTTCCTTATTCCCCTTATAATTTCTACTTTCTCAGTCTGTAAGGAACCCACTTAAACTTTGGCTAATCTTTTCTTTTTTCAAACATATTTATACAAGATATTACAGCTTGTTTTTGTGTTTCTCGCTAGCCCTGTCTCAGATTTTCCCTTTCCTTACCAATGCAGAATTCTGAAAATCTCCAGTACAGTTTGTTATTTTGATAACAGTTCAAAAGGAAAAGGCTATTATCTTTAGTTTCTCAATAGCCAAAGTTGGACCACCATTGCTTTTGGGGTTTTGCGTATTAGATCAATGAATGATTGTATATCCTTTTAGGAAAGCATTTTGTTAAACAAAATTTCTTAAATCAAAAATGCTGGAAGTACTTGAGGGAATTTTATTATTCTTTCTATGCACAAAGAGTACTGTGCTATTGGTTGTAGCAAAAAATAGTTTTGTAAATAAGAGACACGTTCCCCCAAAGAATCAATGGTGCTTTACAAAACTTCATAAATTGAACATTTGTAAATTGAGGAATATCTGTACGACTTTTAAACTATTATTTGACTAACATAATTCCGCATTGCTGCAATTGTCATTTTAAATCTTGTAACATGCATGACTCTCCCTGTATTCTTTATGGCAGAGAACACAATCTCACATGGAAGGTCCTGTAATGGTGCCACTGTGATGAGGATTTCTGTGGGGCTGTGGCACCAGATCCTTCCTCAGCAGTGCCTTAATGTCTTTTTGTTACATGTGCAATGCCATGAGGATATATTCCACATTTTATTGTATTAGCCCAATCAGATGGATAGGAAGGTAGACAAAGCAATGATAGGTTGCCTCTTTATATGGCCTTTATATAGTCCACTTTGCATTCCTTAGTGAAAAGAAAATTACTGAAGGGCTGTTTGAAAAAAAACTAAAATTTCCTGATCAAATAATGGTTACTTGTTAAGTAATCTTGGGAAGGTGAGACAAAGACAGATGTTTAGTAATTCTAAACCCAAAACTCCAAGTCTTTATTGTGGAAGGCTATCTGATATTCAGCTAATCCATCTCTCAGGGATTAAATTATTCCAGTTAAATGGAAAATGATCTCTTCTCTCACCTACTCATTTTTTATATGTACTGTATATAAAAGCAGATGAATTTAGATCAAGGTTTGTATCCATAGATGAAGACATCCGTAATATAGAAAAATCACAAAGGACCCAAGGTACACCAGAGTTCCACAATTGCAGAGAATCGATAAAAATGCACATCTTTCATACAAAGTGAGGCAATTTATGAAAGCTGAGTGCACACCTTAAAAGTTCAGTGTGGGAATGGATTCTAAGGCTTTATCCTAAATTGTGAAAGGTATAGCTTTGAACTAAGGAACAGCGAAACAGTTCCCACACATTCAAAAGTCATTGGCTTTCGAAATGAATGTGAAACTTGTATAACTGCAAGCCAATGTCAAACACTATAGCCGTGAAATTTTTTTTCTCCCAAATGCAGCCAGATTGAATGTTAAATGAACCATATGAAAGAGTGTAAGATTCCAACACTTCCTCAATACTGCACTTAACTATTAGACACTTATGAGGCTTGGACCTTATTAGTTTAAGGGTTTGCATGAGGATGGATTATAGTGCGGGATAACAATTAGACAATTTCCACTCCCATCAGCTGCAGGTACAAGTTCTGACAATGCAAAACAGATCGTGTATTTTTTTTAAAAAGTGGGCGCAGCTAAACAGTTTGTCAAAGTTCCATTTGATTTCCACACTGTTGCACAATTCAGTCACATTATCCCAAATTGGAATTAGTTATTCCATATTCAGTAAAAATGTTTATTTCAACAATAACTGCACAAAAACTTTAGTAATTCAAGTGGGAAAATCTAGTAATTTCTTTCTACATATATTCAAAATGTTTAATACAAGCATTTTCATATTTAATATAATTAGAACTTGAATATGAGCGACATATTGTGTTGCATTAAAAAAGCTAACTATCATTTGATTACTGGCTTACATCACATTGATGCCGTTAATCTGCAAGTCAAATTGCCCACAAAAAACATTAAATATAGTGTAAAATGTGCTCTGCATGTAGAGCTCAAACATGAAAATTAAACTTAATATGTCTGATGTATCCAAGAATGAGACAGTTGTATCATCTATCAAGCAGCCCATTTAAGGGCTGAAATGCACACTAAGAAATGAGCAAGATACAAATAAAATCACATTACTGGATAATGTTAAAAAAAACACTGGAGTATAATCCATAAATGTGTACATCTGAAAGTTTTAAATGTTTTGATCAGAATGTAATGAAATCACCTCAGTCTCAGACTGAAATGCTAATCTATCAACAATTGACAATATTTGGCAAATTTAAAGTACAATTTAAAACATTAAAAAGGCTATTATTTCTAATGTCTGAATACAAATATTTTGTTCTTTGCATACATATACAATTTAAATACATAGTTTTTTTTAACCCCAAATGTGCCTTTAGGGTTTTACGTTTAGCACTTGCAATCCATTGTGTTTGACGTGCATTGATATCAGTTCAGAACATATTTATACCACTGTGCGCAAAGTACCCACTGAACCCTGAGCGTAGACAGCAAGCAACTCCTGCAGAAGGAAAAATAAACTGCAATTGCCCTTTAGTCCTAAATATCACTTGTGGAATAAACACTGCCATATTTTCAACTGTTGCTTAGAGGAAGCCCGAGATCAAATAGTGAATGTAACATCAGAGCTCATCCAACGATAACTTGAGGATGTTGCAAATCAAATCCTAATAACATTGGAAGTGATTCCCAGATGTTTGGCATTCACATAAATGAAATGCTACAGTACCACTAAGTGGATAGTTTACCCTTATCTCCTGACAAGCAGCTTTCGATTGCATGCATGAGAATTGACTGATACATCAAGTACAGATGCATCTATCTATAAAAAGATTATTGTTGGGACTTTTCAGGAGTATTGCCTCTGGTATAATTGGAGGGTCATAGAACACAGTGATAATTGTCACCTTTGACCAGTTTAGTTTCCAAATATCACAACATTTAATAGTTGTATACACCTGCACTGAATATGGCAGTGAAGTGTTTTGCAATTTAAATTAGAAACCAAAAAGTTGTCAAAAATATCTACTTTAAAAAGGGAAATTTTTTAAAAACATTTTATTTACGGCGCGGGTAACAGGCCCTTCCGGCCCAACTAGTCTGTGCCGCCCATTTTAAATCCAATTAACCTGCCCTTATGTCTTTGCAATGTGGGAGGAAACCGGAGCACCCGGAGGAAACCCATGCAGAAATGCACCTCAATTTTGTCAATAATTGCTTCAACAAAAAAATGAGTGGAAATTCTGTAAACCAAACTAATGAGCAATATAAAACCAAATTAAACTAGCTCCAGTAACGGGAGTTGAAGACACTTCAAAACGTAGTAGTCTAACTGCGCTAGAGAGTAGCTCAAAAAGTCATTATTTTCTCTGCTTACTTGGTTTTCTAAGAATAACAGCTAGCCATGGTGTGGTGCAATGTTCATTAATGAAGTGCTACATACAGTCCTTTAGGTAGTCAGGTGAAGATTCATTTACAATCAAACCCTTGCTGTAAAGCCTATGCATAATCACAAAATCTTTCTTCTCCTGCCTCCTAGTGGTAAGACTTCAATATTCATTTCTTTGAAAGAATGAAATATAAAGATATTATCCTCACTGATAAATCAAGTACAGATGCAGGGGTAAAAACTTTAAGGATAGCCCTAAAAGCAAATGTCCTATTCCCCTTTTGGTCATCATCTGCCTGGCACACTCCAATAAATCAATGCTTTATTCGCCTGCATAAATTTTAAGATGCAAATATTCAACAGAATACATTTTGATTTAGAATTTATCCACTAAAGAGACAACTGTACCAATAGTTCAATCCGTATCACCTGAACAACAAAACCACAGACACGAATGGAATAGATCTGCCCAAGTTTTGCAGGCTGGATTGACAGAGTTTGCAGGATTATGGTCTAAGGGCTGTTGTTTAGTTATCCCAGTTACAGTTCAACTGCTGCACTCAAATTATTGCAGACACTGTTTTATAAAAAAAAATAGACAAATGCTACATAAGCACTTAGTTTACCGAGTCAGTTCTTCATCAAGTGATATGTACAAGCCAGGATTTTAAAAAGTGTTCAGATTAAAGAATAAATGCACTTACATGGGACTGTAGGAGGGGTAGCCACTTCTCACAGGTTGTCATGAGGTTTGTGAAAATTGTGTAAAGGCAGATTAAACTTCAGACACCTTAGTCAAAATCTACAGAGGCCCATTTTTCTGATTGACAAGTAACTGCCATAAATAACTATGATCAGTATTTTGCTTTGGTTGCCATAGACCATTTCACATACAAGCACATGTTGGGGGTGTGGGGGGGGGGGTGTGGGGGAGAAAGAGAGCAGATGGGGGGAATTAAATACCAACCACTAAAATACTAACATTTCAAATACTACAAGTGAATATTATATGCTTCCAAAATTAAGCTCTCTAACTTCATGAAACTTTTACGTTATGTCAATTTCTTTAATTCCTTAGTAATCCTATACAGGGGACAGGGGTCACCATCTAAATATTTTTTAGAATGTTTTAAAAATGTTAATTAAATATTTTTTAAATGCACAAATTCTATTTATTGTTCCAAAGAGTTTAATTCCAAAGACCTCTAGCACTGGCAAACAATACAAAGCATCTCTCAAACACCAAGACTAATAGACCATTTAATCATTGTTGTGCTGTCCTGAGAGGCAAAGACTCTCTTGCCTCACCATCTCAAAAGCCATCGTAACAGCAGCCTCAAAAATCTCCAGATGTACTTTGTCTAAGCCGAGCATCAAGATGTGGCCAATGCTGCAACCTGATTCACACCCAAGGAACGACTTTCTCCAGTGTCCACAGCAAGTAATATAACATAACCGATGTGGACAGATAAGACCATCTAGGATTTTTATCCTCAGAGCAAAGGTTAAAGAAACCTTTTAAGAAAGTGATTTGAAATGGACACTATTTCTACCGGAAATAAAGTTGTTAATCTGACAACACAGGTTGGCAGAAGAACTAGAGGGGAAATGATGAATATTCTTTTTACACTTCTCATAACACATTGCCTAAAAGGGTCAAAATAGGCTCAGTAACAGCTTTCAAAAGGGAACTATATAAACTTGAAAAGTTAAGCATTTACAGGGTTAGGAGGAAAGAGCAGGAAAGTGGGTCCAATTGTGCAGTTCTTTCAAAGATACAGCACAAGCATGAAAAGGCAAATAGCCTTCCCCTATTCAGGATGATGCTATGAATCTGTTGAATGAAATACTTAATTCAAATTTGATTCTGACATCACAATATTTTGGATAAGCACCTGTTTCATAATTCTACACCTTTTCCAAAAGGGCAACTGTCAGTTTCAGAATTAATTTACTGGAAGCATTAACCTTGATTTGGAAGATTCAAAAATTCTGAATTTATTTTGAAACTATATATTTGGCTGTGAGAAAACAATTTTATTTAAAATATCAGCTGTCTGCAAACAAGATCAAAAGAATCCCTTGCTGCCCGAGAAAAGTAAACATGCTCTAAATTAATCTAGATAAGATATGAATTACAAAATCAGTTTAAAAAACTATTTTGTCTTCACATATGATAACATTTCTTGAAGATCAGTTTCTCTACTGCAAGTTCCACAACTCAGTATCACACTTCCCTCCCTTCTAACCAGAAGCACCTCCTGATAAATTAATACTCAAGGGCATCATTAAACTGGCAAGTTCCACAACTCAGTATCACACTTCCCTCCCTTCTAACCAGAAGCACCTCCTGATAAATTAATACTCAAGGGCATCATTAAACTGATGTGTGTACACAAGGCTCCTACATGGCGGCTGCTGCAATGGATATTACTTGAGCTATTCTGGGTTCTTCATTTCCTTTCATGGTGCAAGTTATTTTGATACATTTCTTCTGTTAGGATGCTTTCATGTTTATATTAGGATTGTAAAAGATCCATAGTTTTTCTTTCAATGTCTTGGAAGAAAACTAAATTGAACTAAGCCTTTAACAGCCATCATGAAAATAAGGTTCTTTGAGCAATTCCAAACCAATTACATATCTTGCTCTCCTCTTAGAGGACTAACTTCCTCCACTTCCCAAAATTCATTACCGCAAATTTCAGGCAAGATAGCTTGGAAATTAATCTCCAACATTTCTGGCACAGCCCAGTAAAAAGTGCATCACTTGTGCAGTTCTGAGGAATAACTTTCCCTAACACATTTTATGTTAAAAGGCAACAGGAAGTTGGCCAATAAAATAAGTGAAATTATTGCTGGATCCGATTCTTCCACATTTACCAGGTTTGTCATCTTCCAATACATCTATCCTATCAACATTATGTATTGAGCTACTCTTAACTTTGTTTTTTCACGTATTTGCAAGCTTTGTTGAAGATCTATGGTCCTGGGAACAATATTGACAATTAACAGCAGAGTTGCATTAAAACTGGATTTTTAAATCACTCTTTCTTCCTCTGAAAAATGTCTTTCAACTTTTAATGATGTTGTGTTTTTAGTCAAGATGTTTCATTAGTAAGCTATGTTATCAGTTTACTCTGAAAGCATGATAATTAGGTATAGGTGGTCAATCCAATGGAACAGTCTCTAAGAAAAAGACACCAGTGTATTGTATAAAAGGTGTGTTTATTCAATAATCGATACAGACCAAATGCAATTTTTCTGCCTCTCAGTAAAACCGACTTTAAACTGAGGTTACCAACACTGGAGCTGGTACTGTATAGTGGGTATTTTGGCACATTAAAATATGTTCATTTTAAAAAAGAAAAAGGTTAAAAACAGCTGAAAAAATAAAATTATATTTAAAGGCAAAGACGAGGAATGGTACATTAATTTAAATTGCCATATTTGCCATAAAACAATCACTCGTCTAATTCTTGCTGCAGAGTTTAACTAGGAGAACCAGCACTTCACTTGATGCTTTTAGCGAATACTAAAGAGACACTTGCACAGAAACAGCTCGTATATTTTGTACAACCCTCTGAAGAAAAAAAAAGCCCAGAATCGACCATATAAAGATAAAACTCACACCTGGGCCTCCAAATCGCATTGGAAGTCTGCTACATTAATAAAGTAAGTTTTTAGTTACAGAAAACATACAAGTTAAGCATCGCACACCAACCATACCCACTATACAGCATCGGTTGAACACTACTCAAGGGCAGCTGAAACCTCTGGTTATTTGCAGAAAAGAAAGTCAGCTCTTGTATCTTTACTATTCAGAGGGACAACAGTACAAAACAGTTTCAGCAGTGCCATTCAACATTCGTATCTCCTGAGGTAATGAGACAAACAATTTCACCTACTTTGGTTGGTAGTCCAGCTTTGATCCCAAACACTGCAGAAAAGAAATTAAAACAGGGAAAAACAAAAGAAATGCTTTAGATGGGACTGCTGTTTCAACTCATAACCTCCGACATACGATTTTTTTTTTCCCTTTTTTGTATTGCCATAACCATCACATGGCTTGTCAGAACATACTGAGCCTAGTATCTGAAAACTGTAGATAAACAAAACCCGCAGACAGCACTATGCACTGTAAAAAAAAGTAATGAACACATAGTTGCACTGCTTAAATAGTCCATCCAGATTATACTGTTGTAACTTAGTGAAGGGGCCAGTTTTCCCAATTACAGGGGAATTCACCCATTTTATTATTTGTATATGTGTGTGTGTGTATATGTGTGTGTGTGTGTGTATGTATGTGTATGTATATATATATATTATATATACATACATATATATAATATATATATCATAGTATCGCCCCGTTCTCTCATGAGCAGTGAAGGAGACGCAGTAGATTTATGGAACCAATGCAGCAAAACCGTTCAGCAAACAGGGCCCTGACACTGCAATAGTGAAACCCTGTTTGATTGAATACATCAAAATGTAATTGTGTCTTTTCATACATAGTGAAGGAGTTTGGCGAGGACAGCCTTGCAGCTAATGGGTAACCCCTCCCCACCCCCTTTACAGTAGTATCATTCGGAAAGCTGGACGCACATTTGTGCACGTGTTTTCTAAACAACAATAAGTTTTTTTTTGTCTATTTGTTCATTCCTATATTGTGGGTTAAATGTAAGGCAGACTTCTGTCCATCCATGTCCATCCATCCATTCAAGGCATTGACTGAACGATTCGCTCACTCACTGGGTCACACATGCAGAAAGACGTGCACCAAGAACCTGGCCGAAACACTACGGTGCCACGTAACTCATGGAAAACAGTTTCGTAGTACTTTCAAGAGTCAGGATATCCCGAATAAGGAGCCCTCAGAAGAGATTCTCTTCAAATATTGCCATTAAGTCGCTCTGAAAATTCATGTCAATCGTAGCCGCCATCTAAATCACAGTAAAGGAAATACGTAAGAAAATGTTCACTTGTGCAGTTCACAGTTTGTCTATTCTCTTGGTAATTTAAAACATTTATTTTTCCAGAAATCTTCAAATGATTGCTTGCTGTACTGGCTCACTAATAGGAGAAACTGTCAAGCCAACCTTTAGTTAATCAAGGGGCAAAAGTGAAGTTAGATGACAGATCAGACTCAGCTACATGGAGACACACGAGACTGTACAAGACATACAAGACTGCAGATGCTGCAATCTGGAGTGACAAACAAAATGCTGGAGGAACTCAGTGGGTCAGGCAGCTTTGTTTTCCCCCAAAGGTTACATGGCCAGGCCTGCTCCTATTTGTTAAATGGCAAGGGGTTTGTAATTCGCATGTTTGCTCAGAATTTTCAATGCATGTTGATAGTCTGGGGGCAATGCCCAACGCGATGCATATGAGAATCAAGGTTAGTTTACTCCTAGATGCCCTTCCAAGCTCAGCTAAGCTCAATGGAAGACCCCTGAGGGATACATGACCAAAGGAGGCGTGCAATTTCAAGTCAAGGGGAAAAAGCATATTTTAATGAATGACAAACCTGATAATGATTATTTTCCAACTACACTCATGACCCAAGAGAACACAATCATCATAAGCCATAAAATAATGGCTGAGAATCCATCCATATTGAAGGTTTGACCTCTCATCCATTCCCCCTTTTAGCATCACATCCCTTTTTGGTGCCTTTCAGTTTCTAAATCAGAGACATAACAGGTAAAAACCAAATCACCATCATCTAGCCAGAGTTCCTTCTGCTCTGAAGAATAATTTTAGGCAGCTCCTCCCATTTCACCATCAAAATATTCCGAAACTAGCTATTCAGTTGATGATCAGGATTAACATTTTAACGTTAAATTAAAGCATTACCCTAAGATTTCAAATGCTGTAACCAGTCACACTAAAGATTTTAATCTTTGCAATCAGTTTAGTTTAAAAAAATGAGCATCCAGTGAAAACAAAAGCATTTTCACCATTGCCCAAAGGTACCAATATCCCCAAGGCCGCTGGCCCTTGGGTATCCCCAGTGGTCAATAGCAAGTGACAACTGATTTAAAAACACACAGAAAGGTTAAAACCTGTTCTATGCTTTTACAATATCCATGCACAAACACTTTCCAGATGTCAAACAGGGAAAAATAAAAATTAGGCCAATTTTCTTTTTCACTCCACATCCCAGCTCAGGACACCCACTGCTAACTGCCAACATCCTGAAGACAAAGTTAGCACAAACTGACAACAATCAGGCCTGGCTCTAAGGGACTAGAAATCCTATTCAGGATTCTATCCCATCCAGGAGCTACACTGGGAACTTACTGCTTCCTTCCGCCTTCGTTCTTGCTCCCGTTTCCTTGCTAGCTCTCGCTGCTGGTCCAGCATAGACTGCGAGGTTGGCTGAGAGCCCTGCTGTTGCTGCTGCTGCTGCTGTTGTTGTTGTTGTTGTTGCTGCTGCTGCTGCTGCTGAAGGTGTTGCTGCCTCCTCGCCTCCTCATGAGCTCTCCGAGCACATTCCAAAGCATCCTCCTCATCTCGACTTCTGTAATTTAAAGCAGTATTTGGTCAGCAGTACTACAACAGTAGCAAAGCTCCTTCCGTTGAGTTCTCGCTTAGTCATATCAAAACATACCTGAGCAATACTGAAAACAATGACTTAGAGTTTCCTGTATCTAACTAAGTGTGCTCGCATCTAGACTTTCTCTCGCACATCTAAAATATGTAAGTTTCCCAATGACAATTTGCTGAAAACCTGAGCTGATAATGCCACTACCAGGAAAACAGAGAGACTTGGGACCAGAGGGAAAAAGGAAACATGCATCTCCTCAACCCAGTAGATTGAAGGATTATGAAATGAACAATGACACAGAATGAACTGGAATGGGTGAAGTCAATGTCAAATTAGATCTAAAAAGGAATAAAGAGGGAAAGAAGATTGACTTTAGAAACCCAAGTTAATTCATTCTAAAATTGATATTTTAAGCCCTCAGTGAAGAACCAAAACCTGAAGGAATGACATTGGAATAGGTGCCATTAATAACACATGTTAAAAAGTTATGTAGACAGGAACAGAGAAGACTTCATCGTGGGTTTAGTTTGTACCTAATATACAAATACAACCCAGGCTTCAAGGATGGGACAAACAGTACAATGCTGTTTTCACAAAGCTAACTGTAGAGCAGAGCATCTCAAGCAGAAACATTTTTTTTTGTCTAATACACTGGCCAGAATTCTCGTCAACATAACAGCTAGACCAGCCAAGCTCTCTGTTACGTATCCACTCATACAGCAACTTAACCAATGGGTCTTTTTGACAGTAGAAATTTGGCCATTGTAGTCCAAATATTGTAGTCCTGCTGCATTCTAAAGACTGCAGATCTGTACCTGAAGAAACAGCACACACCAACAATGACTTATTAGCCCACATCAAGAAAGGGAGGTGATCTGATGAGGCAGAGGGACCTTCATCCACAATGGGTTTTCTTTAGTGCTTCTTTGGAACAAAAAAAATTGTTGCTTTCCATCCAGCAAGCTCATCTGGGACCAGGCACTTATAGTAGACACTGAGGTGAAAAGATTTTATGTGCAACAGGTTCACAAAGGCTGCTCACTGGCAATAAGCACATGCAGCCAACCATAGGTGCTATACATTAAAACTGGCTTACAATAAACAAAGTAACCAAGGCAAAAGATAGCTCTAAGAAATGCAAAGGCTAGACTTGCCGCTGTCGCTCCTGCTCCATGCGGAGACGCTCCTTCTCTGCCGCCTCCTGTTGCATCTTACGGTACTCCTCCTGTGCTTTAAGTGCCTTTTCTCGCTCCTCTTTCTCTCGTGCCGCTCGCCTAAACTGCTCAAAGCTATCGCTTGATGATTTTGCCGTGGACGAGGGAGTGGAAGGAGTCTTCTTAACTAGACTTGCCCATGAGCCCATGTTCTTGATCTTGAGATCCTACAACATACATGCGTAGAGAATGTAGAACTTCATTAAGGGAACAAAGCTCAATGAACTCTGAAGCTGAATAGGTCTGAGAAACCAAAAGGAAATGAAAGATTGGGTACAATTTAAAAAAACAAAAGACAATTATGTTTGCATACCTTTTCAAAAAAATGTAATGTTAGTTCGATCATGAATAACTGAACATCTCATTCATCCAGTTTCATAAACCCAAAAGATCACTGGTTCAGAATGAATTACCAAACATCAGGAATACAATTCAGGAATATAACAGTTAAGATAAATATATACTTCACAGCGATCACTTAGGGGAAAAAGGCACTATACAAATTGGGATATCCCCAGTTTGGTCTGAGCTATAAACTTATTAGGCCCAGGGGGCTCTAGACAAAAGGGTCAAATAAAGCCAGCCTTGCTATTTAATGAATCCTCCTGGAATATTCTTGAGTGATACGAGTGTCTGCAAATCTGTGTAGATTTCAACAGAATGCCAAGATTGGAATATGAAGTAGTGTGGGAATTAGGTGACAAAGGGTTGGAGAAGGTGGGGTCAGGAAAGAGGTGTTACATTTGTTTTGTTCTAAAGAAAAATCAGAATTGAACTCTACAGTGCTATTAAGGGCATCAGCAACCCAAATCAGGAGTTTGAACACAAAAAGGAAGAAAATACAAAGTCTGACACAGGAAGGCATGAAGGAAGCAACACACAAAAACACTGGAGGAACTCAGCAGGTCAGGCAGCATCTATAGAGGGAAATGGACAGTCGACATTTTGGGTCACTACCCAAGCCATGAGCAAATTCAGAGTCAACAAGATCAAAAGGAACTGACAGTGAGGCTCAAAGACTGGTGTGGGAGGAATGGGTTACAATTCATGCTGCACTGGCACCAGTACCAGAGAGAGAAGCAGCTGCCCCCAAGACAAACTTGGGAGTTCACCTTGTACTTTCAGAAAAGTTCCCTTTAAAAGCACTTCGTGGAACCAACACAGGAAAAGGGGTTTTTTTTAAATATAAAGATCTGATTATGTGAAATACGGGTCAATTAATGACTTCATAGTAAAAGTTCCTCTGGGGACCAAAGAAATTCACATCAAATTTGAGTGAGGGAAGCTTAATAGACCTGAAACTACTTAACTAAAGGCAATTACAAAGGTACAAAGGCAGAGTGAGCATGTGGATTGGGAAAATATATTAAAAGTGAAGATATTAGACAAGCAGTGGCAGACATTCAGGAGAGATCTCGTTTTATATTCTGCTGGTTAATAAAGACTCCATGAGAAGGATAATTCATTCACTGTGGAATAAAAACCACATTGTTGGAGGTACTCAGCAGGTTGAGCAACATCTGCGGGGGTTGAGGAGCTGTCAACATTTCAGGTCGACGAAGTCTCTTCTCCCCCCACAGATGTTGCCTGACCCGCCGAGTTCCTCCAGCAGTTTACTTTTTGTTCCAGATTCCAGCGTCTCTAATTCATTCATGGGTAAGTTAAGGGTGCTGCAAAATGAAAGGCATGCAGCATTGTGAAGATCAGTAGTATGCCAGAAGGAAAATTAAGAGCTTCTACAGAGTAAAAATAAAAGTAGCAACAAATGGGTTATTTTTGGGATAGGAGATTGTGACCAATGGCGTGCCATAGAGGTCAGTATTGGGGGCCCAGCTGTTCAAAACCTTTGTGATTTGGATGAGAAGATCAAGTGTTATACATTTGTTTTCAGGTGTAATATTTGTTTTCTGATGATGCAAAGCTCAGTAGCAGTGAGGTTTATGAGAAGGATGCACAGGGACTTCAGTCAGATACAGATAGTTTAAGTGAATGGACAAGCTCATGGGAATGGAATATAATCTGTAAAGACATGACATTGTTAACTTTTGGCAGAATAAAACAGAACTCCTTACAGGGCAGATGTGGGTTTGGTTTTGCCCCAGCTGTTGTGTCTAGAGCTGAGGGGTTTACAGTGTCAAAATAAATGGGTCAGTCATGAGGAGGTTTCTTCACCCAGAGGGAAGTGAACCTTTGGCATTCTCTACCCAAGAGGACTGTGGATGCTCAGTTGCTGAGTATATCCAAGTCAGAGATTGACAGATATTTAAGTATTAACCAGTATGGAGTTAGTGCAGGAAAGTAGGTAAAAGATCAGCCTTGATCTTACTGAAGGGACGGGCAGGCACCAGGAGAATGGTTTGCTCCTCTGACATTTTTTTTAAAGTAGGAGGGCAGCTAAACATTGGTCAATTGAAGGACAAAGCAAGGAAATGTCAGTAATTTGGAACAAATATTTTGTATGTGTCTTCATGCTAGAAGGCTCTGAAAGCATCCTGATAAATAACAGAAATTGAAAATAATCATCAGAAAAAAATACTGGGCAAACTAATAGGATTAAAGGCTGACAAGCCCCAGACTGATGATCTGTATCTCAATGTGTTAAAAGAAACAGCTGTAGATCGTGAGTACATTGTTGTGACTTCTGGAATTCCCTACATTCAGAAAAAGGCTTATGTTAGTAGTTTTCAAATATACAACACTCCTAAGAAAGCAGTAAGTCAGAAGCAAAAATTCTACAGGTTAGTTAGCCTGTCACCGATCATTGAGGAAGTGCTAGGAACAATTGTTAAGAAAATAACACCAGTACTTTTAGATTATCTTATTACAATCAACAGAGTCAACATAGTTTAAGAAAGGGAAATCTTACTTGATAAATTTATTACATTTCTTTGAAGATCTAACATGCAAGGCTGGTAAAGGGGAAATGGTATAACAGATACAAATTTCCAAAAGATATGCAATAAGATATCACAAAGATGTTCACTACAAAAAAAAGACACCATGGTCTTGCGGTGAATTATGAACATGTATAGAGAATTAGCTCATTGAAAAGAAATTAATTGTAACAAATGGATTATTTTCAAGTAGGAAAACTGCGAAAATTAGTGGGATCAGTGCTGGAATACCAACTGATGAATGACGTAGATGAAGGGATGAGGGTATTGTAGATAAATTTGTTGATACAATAAAGGTGGGAAAGCAAACTAAGAATATTTCACACAGTTTGTAAGAAGATACAGATAGATGAAGTGAGTGGGCAGAAGTTTGGCAGGTGGAGTATAATGAGGAGAAATTTGAGCTTATCCACTTTAGTAGAAAAGCAAATTATTTAAATGTAGAGACTAAAGGGGTATGGGTATCCTTGTATATGAAACACAAAGTTACCAAGCAGACACAACATGCAGTTTGGAAGGCAAATGAAACACTGGCCCTTGGAGTATAAAGCTAGGAAGCCTTGCTACAATCGTACAGGGTATTGCTGAGACCACACCTGGAGTGCTACATACAATTTGGGTCTCCCAATTTATGAGGGATATACTTGCAAACGAAGCAATACAGAGAAGACTCACTCGAAGGTCTACTCAGAAGGTCATGATCTGTGGAATTCGTTACCCCAGACAGTTCTCAAGGTCATCACCGATTCAGACTGAGATGGATAGAATTGTGTTATTGGGGAAACTGAGTGTTATGGGGAACGGGCAGGAAAGTGGAACCTAGATCAGCCATGTCATAGAGTCAGAGTCATACAGCACGGACACAGGCCCTTTGGCCCAACTCATCCATGCCGACTGTGTTGCCCAGCAAGCTAGTCCCATCAGCCTTCATTTGGCCCTTAGCCCTCTAAACCTCTCCTATCCATGTACTTATTTAACTGGTTTATAAATGTTGCCAATGTGCCATAGTTTTACTGAATGGCAGAGCAGGAGTTGAAAGATCACAAAGCCTACTATCTTTATTTCTTAAGTTCTTATAAGCCACTGCAGATCCACGTTCAACTGTTCTGGGATGAGTTCTCACCACCGTGGCTCAGAGAAAGATCAAGTCAGCAATCACATTCCATCAAGAAGGAGAGGAACAGAAGAGGACAGAATCACGAGTTAAACCATTAATGCTTCTCACTTTTTTGGGAGCGACAGGAGTTTTGGGCGTTTGTTGCTTATGCTTGTCTTTGTCCTGAGGAGAAGGTTGCGAGCTGTGTTCTGGAGGCCGAATCACTGGCCCAGCAACTTCCATGTGCTTCATCTCTGGTCCTGCAAGAGGAAAATATGCAGTTTCTAAAGATTGCCTTGTAGCAACAAACATTGATGTGAAACAGAAAATAATGGAAATACATAGATCAGGAAGCCTCTGCAAAGAGAGAAAGAAAAGTTAGTGTTTCTCTCTCCACAGATGGCCTATGAACTCTCTAGCATCTTCTGTTTTATTTCAGATGTATAGCAGCTGTAGTATTTTGTTTTTGAACCAACATTTGACTGTTTCAGGGTATCTAATTGAACACTTGACTTGAAAAGTGGCGAAGGAGATTTAACTTAAAAAAAGTTAAGTAAGTACTGCATTACAATTGTAATGAGTACTCATTCTCTTGCAGGAACCCCAAAGAGGGTATTGGTGGACAGATTTCTTATGTTGGGAGCTACATGAAAAATATAAAGCAAAAAGACCACAAAATCAACGTTTTTTCCAAGGCCGGAGCATTTGAGCTGTAATCATTTCAGATTAAATTTAAATAGGCACACAGTTCATCTCTGAAATACTATACTTTTAGCAGACTTGACCATCTCAATGTTTCATTAACAAATATGAATGAAACTGGAATAACTAGAAATTGGAAACAAATTTTAAATCTTGTGTGCATATCCAATCTATCTTATAGAAATATTTCATCCTGTCATAATTTCATAATCCTATGGTTTTCATAGTTTCATGGCAAGATCCAATATACAAAATTTGAATTTTTAGTTTGTTAGCAGTTTACAAGGATGATTCCAGAACTGAAAAATTATAAATATCAGATTTTAAAGCTGGTATTCTTTTCATTAGAAAACAATTGAGGGAATGTTCCGACAGAGGACATGAAGGTTTGAAAGGATTTACTATGATGGGCACAGATGATGTTTCACTTGAGCAGACACCGATGATGTTTCACTTGAGCAAACACTGATGATGTTTCACTTGAACAAACACCAGAACTTGGAGCCATTAAATTTTTCACTTGATATCATGTACAAAAGAATGCCATATTATAAACATTAAGTTACTAGCAGGATTGTTCTTCAGTTCTAGAGAGATGAATATTGAAATTTTTAGAGATTACAAAACTCCATCAATTAACATGAAGGAGAGAAAACATCCCTAAATCAAAAACCATTCTGAAACAATCCACATCACAAACACATCCTACATCCATCTTAAAAGGTGCCCATCAATTAAAATAACAGAAGGCCCAAAACAAGTTAAAGGTACTTGCATTTTAGCAGGTAAAGAAATACTTGAAGTATTTCTGAAGACCTGTTGCAATGTCAGAAAAAGCAGCTCAATTGTCACAAAGAAGCTGCCATTAGCAAAAATATGACAACTAGATAATTTGCTTTAGTGATGAAACTTGAAAAGGTATTGGCAGTGCTCTATAATGTGATATTAATTTCATAGCCAATAAAAAGATTTGCACTGCTGTGTTTCACAACTTCAAAGCATTCTAAATCTATTTACAACCAATTCTGCAAGTAGTCACTTTTGTAAGAAATTTCTCCTATTTTCTGATGATTTAAGGGGTGTCCACTCTAGTTGTCAGATCAATCCCATCAATCTCACTCCCTCAGTTACTTCTCTGCAATGGATTCTCACATGCTGATCAACTTCCCCGATTCTGCTGCCACCCAACTGCGCTGGTAGGGGTAATTTAAAGTAGCCACTTACTCTACCAACCAGCACTACCTTGGGAGGTAGGAAGAAATCAGAGCTCCTGGGGGAAACTACGCAGTTACAGGTAGAATGGGCAAACTCCACACAGCCAACACCTGATGTCAGGGTCGAACCCAGTTTACAGGAGCTGTGCAGCAGTCAACACCAACTACTGTGCCACAAATGAGGGAATCAATCTGTACAAAACAAGGTGATATTATCCAAATGATTTCATTATCAGTGGGAAAGTGAGAAGTTATGTATTCCTGTACTGAGATAAAATTCCATCATTTATCCACCACTTTTATCACTGCCAAACGTTTTCATTTACAATGAATTACTCTGAAGAAAACCAACCGTTGTATCAGCCAAAGTGATTAACAACTTTGCAAACAACAATGTCCCTCAAACATCAATGCAACAAATGAAAATCTGAACATACAATAGAGGTTGGGGAAGTGTGCTAGTATCGTGCGCTGGCATGAGTGTGCCTGCACTTGCATGTGCGATTCAGAGATTATCTCTGAATGGCAAAGTTCTGATTTTATTAAGTTATGCCACTTGTTCTGGAGGAAGATTATAAGCAAAGAACTTCCTCCACCTCTGAAGGGATGACACGATCCCTACAGCCTTTGAATGAGCTAAAGCCTATTGTTCACTTACGGTGACCAA
Organism: Pristis pectinata; assembly: GCF_009764475.1. Classification (NCBI taxonomy): domain Eukaryota; kingdom Metazoa; phylum Chordata; class Chondrichthyes; order Rhinopristiformes; family Pristidae; genus Pristis; species Pristis pectinata. Next base: position 6,469,511 of record NC_067435.1, on the reverse strand, counting down.
TATGTGGAGGTGGTTTGCTTCCCTCTCTCTGCTTTGATGGCTCCTGGCGCATCGAAGGGCTAAATGGCTCATTTCTGATTACAGGTGAAGAGTGGCTCTTTTCTTCTTTCACGTTCACCATTGGTTGCGATTGTACTATTGACGGAGTTCGGGGTTCCTGTAAGAGAATGAATATTTCTTAGATCACCACCATCCAAACCAGGCCATTGAGATGAAAGCATCCATACTACTGTGAATTAGTGGCGTCTCCCTCCCTTCTTTATAGGCACAGGCCCACAGCAAAATGGGCACACATAAAATGCAGTATCTAACAGAAGAGGGCAGTGACTAGCAGGTTAGTGTGGAGGGATACTCTGGCCAAAGTATTAAGACTATACCAGTACCCAGCTTGGAGCTCCTCCTCACAATGCCTATTCATATAATGCTCTTGGTCTTTGACTCTAACACTCACTGGTACGTATCCCAACCTCTAGTCTTAGACTGTGCGATTCAGTGCAGGGAACATAGCACGAACCCTTACCCTTCCCATTACTACACATTCAAGTGCTGAGATTGGGAAGGGCAAGGAAGACTGCACCCTGGCTGGCAAAGGAAGTATAGGCCATTGTTACATCTGCTCCATGTGTTGACTGACCCCCCCAACCCCCAAGTCTTATGGTCTCTCTCATTACCTCCTGTTGGATGTGATGGGAGCTACTATGTTTCAGAGACAACTAAGTGGTAGTCGTTGGCCATCGAGAAATCTGATCTGTATTGTATTAGGTCATACTTGAAATGATATCTTGAATTAGATTCCACAAGCATGCATGCCACCCACTGTTCTAACTTCCAGAAATAGACACCCCCTCAAACCAAACCTTGTGTAGGAGAGATTAAAAAAGAAATCCAGAAAATGTTGGGAGGGAAAGAAGTCCAGCAGGTCAGGTAGCTTCTAAGAACAGAGAAACATTCCAGATAAGAGATGTTTTGCCTTGAGTAGGAGGGGCTTACAGCAATTTTTTTGATAAATAATGTTAGTGTCACTTCCCACTAAGTTTGCAAACCTTGCCACATGCATTGGAAGTCTGTAATATCAAGTCTCTGATTGGCAGGATTTTCCCAGGCTTAGCTGAGGGCTCAAAGCAGATGACAAGTCACAGCAGGCCTTTTACACTGTGACAGAATCAGTGCCCAGAGAAACTAAACTTCCAGATTATCTGGAACTCCAGATAAAAGGGTGAAAGTGTTCATTTCTATACGATGTTGATGCTCAGATACCAAAATTATACATGATGCATGAGAATTATCAATTTTTACATTATTATATATTTAGTTTCAAGTTAATGGATGGGTTTAGAATTTAAGGGTTATGATCACTTTCACTAAGTAAAATTTTAAATTCTTTCAAAAAAAAATTATGGAAGTTGAATCCCTGTCAAATTAGAGGTTGTATACAAAGTGTATAGTGCAATCTCAAATGTACAATTACACCAAATTAAACAAGGATTGATTGCACTCTTTCCTGTCGATCACTTGAATTGTTATATTTGCCTGTGACAGAAGGCTTCATGACCATAGAATAGCTTCAGGGAAATTTCAGCACGAAGCCAGTGCAGATGCAAGTAGTTTCACAGGGGTCAAGAGAGTGAGAGAAAAAAAGGGATTAATGGAATGAGTCCATTTCCACAACAGCCATCCAATTGGTTCAATTCACTCTCGTTGAATTTGACAAGCCGAAATGATTATATCGTAACTGCTGCTACACCAGACATTCATTATATACCAGTGTGAGAACATCCTTCATGAACAATGCTTTTCAAAAGATTCTCTGATTAGGGTAATAAGTGAACCATAGAAATTTTAAAGGCCTCTGGCTTGATCCCAAGTCTCTGAAAACCTCAACACAAACAGTGAAGGGGAATTAAAAAAACTGGACAGGGTTCCCACTCATCATCGCTAGCCACTGAACCTTTGTGTATGTGTGCACACACATTATTTGTATATATTTTTTTGATCTACCCAGCAACATTCATTTGATTAGGTGCATATATTTTTAACCAAATACATTTTTAAATGATGCCCTGCAAACACTGTTACCATTTTGCAGACATAATTTAAAGGCCCCCAGCGAAGGTGTAAATAAAACTTAAAAATATCTGTGCCATTGGAATAGATTATACTCTGGTCCATGTTATATTGAACTGAAAAGATTTTTTTTACCTGTTTTTTAGTCTGTACATTTCTTGGCGGTGATTGGACAAGAGATGGAAATTGTGGCAGCGGTGGGGAATGCATCAGGAGCGGAGAAGACACATCTGCCATATGAGCTGAGAAAAGCAAGCAAGAAAAATTAATAGTCACAAACAATTTTTGTTTGTATGTCTTGTCACAACATGACTTTTACTTATCTAGCACTTTTTGCACCTTCAGAATGTTCCAAGCATGCTTTTTCCAAAAAGTGTGGTCGCTATTGTAATAGGGAGAATGCAGAAGCAAAATAATGCACAATCAGTTGCCCTACAAGCAGGTGTGACAATATTGAAATATTCTTTCAAAGATGTTAAGGGATAAATATTTACCAGAACAATGGGGTTAAGTTCTTCAAAATAGTGTCAAGAAATCTTTTGCATTTATTTGACTGCATACGGGGCCTTGGTTTAACGTCTTATCCTGAAAATGTCAGCACTAATGTAGCACTACTCTGTAGCGTCAGCTTAGATTTTTGGTGCTCAAGTCTGTGTTGTGGCATTTGATGGAAAGGTTGTGCAAGGGCAGCAACCAATGCACAACAGCTGGTGACACAATCACGGTGCACGGTTTGACTTCCTTCCCTCTGGGTCAAGGTTGAAATTTTGTAGAAAATCATTGTATTTCTGCTATATTGTTTTTACGTAATACACATTCAAAATATCTACAAGATGATCAGCTTGCAATTTATTACCTTCATCGTAAACAAAACTAGTTTTATGGGTAAAACCTGAATACAGATAGCACTACACAAATTGGAAACACTTCTAGGAAACTTGCTTACTCCAGAAGGGCTGCTCAGACTGCTGACTACTTACACTTTCTGCTTGTATTTCAAGCGCACACTTCACTGTCCATAAAATTAGACAAGGTGATTGGAGGTCATTTACCAAGCTCGCCAAGCACAATTCATTTAATCCCACACTGGCTGTTATTTCTCTGTAGTCCTGAAGACCTTTTTATTGCATATCCAATTCATCATATGGCATTGTGACATTCAAACAAACTCCTGAAAACTGCCTCCTCCTCTGAAATATTTCCAGTCATGTTCAGTAATTCCTTGATTTACAAACATTTACAAATTTTTACGATAAAATCATTACTTCTCTGGGATATGCATCTTTGACTTAGCTATTTTTGTTTTTACAAGTAGAATGCCACTATCCACCCAAAATGCTTTTTACCCAAACTTTCATGCCAGAGGTCAGTGCTCCACTATGATTTATTGCTATTTATTTTGTGCATTTTTCAAGATCATTTCAAAACATTCTAGCAGTTCTAAAGAATGCATTTTCACAATAAAAATTATAGCAAGCTATAACCATTAACACTTAAGATGAACATAATTAACAAAAGCAGAAAAGGTGAACATCTGATGGACATTAACTGTTCATTAAATTTTAAAGCACATTGATGGGCTAAACAATCCTTGATAAAATAAGACTTGGTACCCAAAGTATTATCCCTGGAAGAGGATCGTGCTTCTAAGAGGAGAGGTGTTACAATGGAGAGAATGCAGTTAGAAGATGAGAATCAAAAGACATCTGCCCATCAGTTTGATAATGATCCTGGGAAATGCAAGATCACTGTGGCAAGACTTGACAGAACATGAGAATAGAACAGTACATCACAGTACAGGCCCTTCGGCCCATGATGTTGTGCCAACCTATATAAACACCTACTCCATGATCAATCTAACCCTCCATTTTTCTTATATCCACATGTCTAACCAAGAATCTTTTAAATTCCCCTACTGTATCAGCCTCTACCACCGCCCCCAGCAGTGCGTTCCAGGCACCCACCAATCTCTGTGTAAAGAAAAAACTACCTCCGACATCTCCCCTCAACTTTCCTCCTGACCTTAAACAGATGTCCTCTGGTATCAGCCATTGCTGCCCTGGGGAAAAGGTGTCGGCTGTCTACTCTATGCCCCTCTTAATCTTATACAACTATCAAGTTGCCTCTCATCCTGTGTCTTTCCAAAGAGAAAAGCCCTAGCTAGCTCAACCTTTTCTCATAAGATGTGTTCTCTAATCCAGGCAGCATCCTGGTAAATCTCCTTTGCACCCCCTCTAAAGCTTCCACATCCTTCCTATAATGAGGTGACCAGAACTGAACACAATACTCTAAATGTGGTCTAACCAGAGCTTTACGGAGCTGCAACATTACCTCGCGGCTCTGGAATTCAATCCCCTGACCAATGAAGACCAGCACACCATACGCCTTCTTAACCAGCCTGTCAACTTGCACGGCAACTTTGAGGGATCTATGGACTTGGACTCCAAGATCCCTCTATTCCTCCTCACTGCTAAGAATCCTGCCATTAACCTTGTACTCTGCCTTCAAGTTAGTTCTCCCAAAGTGTATCACTTCACACTTTTCCAAATTGAACTCCATCTGCTACTTCTCCGCCTAACTCTGCATCCTAGCTGTATCCCGTTGTAACCTACAACAACCTTCTACACTATCCACGACATCTCTGACCTTCGTGTCATCTGCAAATTTACTAACCCACCCCTCCACTTCCTTATCCAAGTCATTTATATATAAAAAAAAATCACAGAGCAGGGGTCCCAAAACGGATCCCTGTGGAATACCACTAGTCACTGACCTCCAGACAGAATATGCTCCATTTACTACCACCCTCTGCCTTTTGTGGGCAAGCCAATTCCAAATCCACGAAGCCAAGTCTCTATGGATCCTATGCCTCATGACTTTCTGGATGATTTTACCATGGGGAACCTCGTCTTACTAAAGACCATATACATCACACTCTGTGTAAAACAAAAACCTACCTCTGACATCTCCCCTCAACTTTCCTCCTGACTCTGCCTTCAATTTGTTTTGTCACCTCCTCAAAAAAACTCAATTAAGCTCGTGAGGCACAACTTGCCCCTCACGAAGCATTGCTGACTATCCCTAATAAGACAATGCTTTTCCAAGTGCTCCTCCAAATGCTCATAAATCCTGTCCCTAAGAATATTCTCTAATCGTTTGCCCACCACTGTCGTAAGACTCACTGGTCTATAATTCCCAGGATTATCCCTATTACCTTTCTTGAACAAGGGAACAACTTTTGCAATCCTCTAGGTGTATCATTCCTTTTAATTAAAATTTTGACTGTTTTGTTATTTGTTTGTGTTGTTTATTTGGACCAAAATTCTTGAGCTCTGGAACACGACCTGAATTTTTAAGCTTTAAATGGGAAAAGCCTTTGCGATTTACAAAATTTTGCTTAACAGAACATTTTCCAGGAATTCCCTTTTGAAAATTGAGGAATTATTGCACAAAAAGCAGAGTCAAGGACGGATGTTAAGACTCCTTACCTGTGGAGTAGGGGTCAGGCTTCGGCTGTCGTGGGGAGTGGTGATGTTGAATGACTTGCTGGGGTTTTGCCTGCTGAGGAGGCTGGTGTTGTGGCTGTGGCTGTTGGATGTGTGGTGGAAACTGCATGGGTTGCATGTGAAGTGGCCTCGGCTGATGCTGCTGCTGTACCTGCTGTGGGGGAAGAGGCTGAGGCTGGGGATGTGGCGCAGCCTGAGTGTGCGGTGGAGGTTGGGGCTGCGTGTGGGATGCCTGGGCTTGGTTAAGGACTGGCTGGGGCTGGGGCTGGGACGAGGTCGTCGAGAGAAGCGGGGTTTGATTCTGGGCCTTCTGCAGCTGCTGCAGGTACAGGTGCATCTGAGTAGTATGCAGAGGGATTGAGAGATGAGATGGTGGTTCTTCCTCTTCTAGAATTGCTGGCGGTTGTGTCATCTGTGGGGGCTGTAACATAGGCTGTGGGACCATGGGCGGGGACTGTGCAAGAGGCCGAGGCTGTTTTGGAGGTAGTGGTGCTGCTTTACCACTGGGTCTGGATGGCTGTTGAGGCAGACTACTGTGCAAAGCTAAAAAGGAAGAATAAAATACAAAGTTGAATTATTAGTTTCAGCGTACGGTAGACCATTACACCGAGTATAGATAATGGACAGCCAAACAACACACTTACAGCCTCTTCATTTTCTTTCCCTTTTTTCATTTGTTTCTTAAATATTGCCAGCATTTGCACCTTCATTTCTCTATTTGAAATTGGATTCCAATCATTGTCAAGAATGGTTTCCTGACCAGTACCAGATTTACCGATCACCATGCATCCTTATCCAACATTTGCAATTTAATATTTGGGATATTAACCTTTTACATTTCCTCAACTTTTTTTTATTTTAAAACACATCCTGGCCTAACTCAGCCCTTTTTAAATCAGCTGTATGTCTTTTCTCTTTGATTTTCTTCAAGGTCTTCCTCCATTTCCCACTTCATCCATCCTACAAACTGTATCAACAGCTGAACTAAACATTAATAAGCAGATCTTTATTCATTCTTCCACAAGACAATTTTGCTGGCCCAGGTGAATGGGCATGATATTTAGCAGAATAGTTTACAGAAGGATGGAGGCCAAATGTTATGGTAACATCAGAAACACAAGGGACTGCAGATGCTGGAATCTGGTGGAATTGTCGACATTTCAGGGCCTGATGCAGAGTTTTGACCCAAAACATTGACAATTCCTTTCCTCCCACAGATGCTGCTCCACCCGCTGAGTTCCTCCTTCAGATTATTTGCTGCTCCAATAATGTAACATTCATTCAGGAAGTGGGTTTCAATACAACACAATTTAACTCTAGTGCTTTTCCAAGCAGAGCACACAATATTAAAATTGACACAACTAGCATGTCTCTTCAGTGAATCCTCGTGGAAAATTTAATGGTGACTATACAATTTGAAAGGTTTTCTCAGGTATTGTACTTCACTAAAAGGCTATGAAACTGCGCACACACCTGGTGGAGACACCACTGAATGCTGGGTGAGGTGAGGGGGCGAATGCTGTTCGGGTGGTGGCGGCAAATGCGTCTGCAGCTCGCTTTGGTGAGGAAGGTGCATCATGGGCTGTCCAAAGTGCGGCATGGCATCATAGGCATTGGTCAATATCTGTGGCTCCATGACTGGAAGGGGAGCAGGTACAAACTGTTGAGGTGATTGCTTCATTGGCTGTGGTGGTTGATGGTGGTGGTGGTGTTGCTGTAGAAAAAAGAAAAAAATCATTAAAGTTGAGTACTAGTATTAAAAAAAAATTTTAGTCTAATTTTAAATTTTCTACCACTCACGATGCTGAATGCATTTCCCCGAATTGTTTGTTTTTAAAATTTTATTGGCAATTTTCTCTCTAACCTTCCAATATTTGGAACTAATTTGCTCCCAGTCCACAGAGCCAGTTGTTGATACGTTCAAGTGATCCAGAAAACACAAACCCACTCCAGTTTTTCCAACTCTTTCTTCTTCTAAAGTAGATGGAACAGGCCTCCATCTTCCACAACTAAAACCACCAATTAGGAATGACCATGAAGCCTGAAGGATCAAACCTGCTTCTACCAAATTCTATGATGATCAGATTCAAATTGGTTTGTTGTCACATACACCAGGGTGCAATGAAATTCCTTGCTAACAGCCTGGTACAATGTACAGTTCCACAAATTCAAATGGTCACATTCAAATCAAACCACAGTGAACTGCATGCTTACAATGAAACTGGCCTTTGACAGAGTTATGTTGGAAAAGCAGGTTAAACCTCGCTTTTAAAAATAAACTGAAACACGAGTCAGTGAGAGTTTATGTTTTTAATCAACATCCTTTAAGAGGGGAAAATTAGTTAAGGTTGGGAAGGAAAGATGCTGTTGGCTCAGTAGTGAAGACACTAACACCTGTTCAAAATACAAATCACAGATTACCTACACACTAAATAATATCTCATTGTGCTATTATCTATTTCCATCTACTTCCTATCAACACAACCCTCCACTCTTCAATCTAAGTACCAAAGGGAATGGTCTTGCACAGCCAAAGTAAAACTTCCAAATTAAGTTCAGGAGCAGAGAAAACCAGTCTGATTAGCTAGCGGTCTCCGCCAGTCTGGTAAATTTCCTACGTCAAAAAGCTAACTGCATGGGATCCACATGTCAGGCATCCGTGTAGCACCAGTGTAGTAATAAAATATTAAAATTTAACAACAGGAAGATCCTAGCTCTTAGTCAAGTCTCAGTCTGGAAATATTAAGCTACTGAAATTATAATGGAACTATTAAAAACAAGTCTTTACAAAAAACTCTGATGAGAGTTCTGTAGATAAGATGGATTCCACCAGACCAGTGTCCGCTACAACATCTACAGGAGTCTCTAATTTAGCTTGCGTTCTTTTGGGCGCATCAAAGTTAGAAGTGATCACATCAAGCAGTTTAAAAACGCTAGAAGAATTACATAGAGTAAAAACAGAGAAATAATTCTGTTGGAGAAATCAAGAATGAGGGAACCTCAGTTAAAAATTCGAAATAGGCCATTTCAGAGAGATATTTTCACTAAAGGAGTGGTAAAACAAGTAACCACTTCTAAAGACTGCTGGGGGTCAATTGGACCTCTGGAAACTAGGATTAACAGGTTATTGTGGATAAGGGCAATAATAAAATGTCGAAGTGAATAATCGTAATACTGAGCAGTCACAATCTAAATAATTAGGACAGCATGAAAGAATACCAGCAAAACAATTCCAAAATGTTCCAATTTATGGATTTCTGATGGTGTTGAAAAACACCAGGGCGGGTGAAAACCTGGGAGCTCTCAAACATGTCCATTTGAAGCTTCATTTGGAATAGTTGACATTCACTGAGCTTCACCTTTGACCGTAGTACAAATAACAAGTACTTTGTAATTTTGTACACTTCTCAAACCCATATAATATTAAACAAATAATCAACATTTTACCAAAACATCAAATTTTCCCAAAATAAGAAAAATTTGGCATTTTGTTCTGTTGTTGAGTGATAATTTTCTCCCTCGCAAATGTACAACTCCACTTTTGTTATTTTCTGCAACACCATCTTTTCTGCATCACTAATGGCTCAGGCCAAAGCAGACAACCAGCTTGAAGGGCCTTGAGGAGGACTGAATGGTGCATATGAATGAAGGAGTCCCAGGCATAACATCTCCCTCTCCTAATCAGCCTGGCTCAGATGTCACTGAGATTATGGGCAGTTTGTGTGAGAAATGTAAAATGCACCTCTGTAATCTTTTGTAGTCCAGAGCTGTGTTACCCCCTCCCCACTAAAACGTTAAGAACCTTCCTATTGCATCTTAGGCAGAAAGACAAATGGGAGGATCATGCTCATAATATCCCATTTAGAGTTTTACCATCAGAAGTCAATTTTCAGGGGGATTTGGCAATATAGTTTTAAAATACATTGAGAGTTGATTGGTTGCCTTTTACAGGAAACAAGAGGATGTTGCTCACCACTTAGAAGTGACAGAGAACAAGTCACTGTAGTAGAATCATTAACATGCTGGGGCAGGAGAGGTGGAGGGAAGAAAAAGCAGATGGAGTCTGAAATATGTTTAGTTTCTTTTCAGCAGCAGATGAAGAAATGCTCAAAACCCAAGCCACCCCCACCAGTAAACAAACAGCACAGAGTCTCAGCCCGTTGATTATTCCTACCTTCTTCTGCTCCCGTCCAGAGCGACTCTTGTGGCTGCCATGTTTGGTTTTAGGTGGCACCTCTGCAGAAGAGAGTTGAAATTGAGATGTGCTGGCTAATGGACAACTAAATCTAAACTATACTATATACACAAGAGCTCCAAGTGACTTTAAAGAAAAAACAGCTCCAATAGAGGACCCCTTCTTGCACCCAAGTACAACAGGATTTGTGATTGCACCAAGAGGATTCTATTGAAGTTTTTGTTGTAGAATGGGAATTTTATCTTTCTTTTTGATGTTTTTTATTCCACTTCCTTCAAGTTTTAACCCTTCATCTTTTCAATTGCACCCTAAAAGGGTGAGCACATGATATGCCATCAACCCCCAGAGTTTACTCAGTCGAAGATTTCCACTAGGAGATCTGAATTATACTTTCCTACCCTGGAAAAATCATTTCCAGTTTGGTAACAGTATTTCATAGGAGTTAATTAGCTTATGACAGGTATGGATACAATTGAAGATTCAATGAGGTCCTCTTAATCAATTATATTCTTGTCATTTGGTGCTGCTTCACGCCCCTCCAGATTGAAGTTCTTCTATTTTTCTATTAAGCACAGGCAACTCATTTCAAGGTTGTTGTAACTGGTGGCACAGAGTGGACAGCAGTGGTTTTCCCTACGAATATGGAATTGGTTGGTTTCACTCAACATGCATCTTTTGTTCAATAGATTACAAAACATCTGTGGTTAAGTATCATGTGGAAAAAGCCTGTGTCCTGCAATCATGAGCCTACTGCCCCATCTCTTGTAGGGTTTTACAGACCTGTCTATTTAAACTCCTCTAAACTCAATCAAGCTAAAGTAAGCAATTATACGATTTCAACTCACTGTCCCAACAGTATTTTATAAGAGCATGAAAAATGAGCATTGAGACACTATATCTGGTTAACTACATGATTCATTGCTTCCTTCCAGATGTTGATCTAATGAGTCAAAAGACCACAATTTCCTAATTTTATGCAAGTCATTGTGCTTTTTAAGCACATGCTCCTTTTTAGTATTTTCATTAACAAGGTATGTATTGTATCATATCGCACAGCAGGTGAATAGAATTACAATCAAATCCATCGGTCCTGTCAAACATCACATGGCAACTTTTAAATGCAAACTCAAGCTTATATTATAAACAGAAGGTAGACCCACAGGGGTTAAAGCAGTTCTCAGATATTTATAATTGTAAAGCGGAAGAGGTACTGAGAAAATACGGGTTGTCTACCAATTCTCTAACCACTCCCTCTCCCACCAAAGATCACATCTGTACAGGTTCACTACATAAAATCAGACACTGCTCTATACATTATCCAGCAAAGATTATGGTCAAATAATACTTGAGACTTCAAGTCAATATTTAGCACAATGCAACATGCATTGTACATGCTGAAAATTTAAAACATTATGCTAAACTTTCACATTATGACAACTGCTTACACACACACACACACACACACACACACACACACACACACATCCACACAGAGTCCAGTAAAACTGGTGTACATCTGAGCACCAAACAATTAACTGCATTAAATTTGTTTAAGTGCTATATCAATGCGGCCAAAATCAAAATCTGCAATCATCTCCTTTCCACCGAGATCAAGTGCCCCTTTACATTAATAGATTGTGCTAAATTATTTGGAAAAAATGTCTTTTGACTATCAACATCTGTAACATGGAAGTATAAAGCAGGTATGATAACCAATCCTGATTTGGAAACTGAGAAGAATGAAAACAAGAAGTATGAATGAAGAAGATTTCCAGATGGTAAATGTGAGTATACATTGTGAAGTTCAAAGAAACAATTTACAACTCTGTATTACAACTTTCATTTAACTGAATGAAATGTTTGAACATGCTTCCTAGAAGCATAACTATACAAAATAAAATGGATACAGAGCTCAAGGGTAGTATTAGAATATGACTAAAGCTTGATCAAAGACTTAGGCAGGGTTTAAAAAGGGACTGGTATAGGGAAGAAATATTGGATATCAAGCCTGAGACATGAAGGCATGGGAGCCAATGGTAGCAAAGGGAGTGGACAAGCAGTAAAATTTTGAAGGAACAAAGTTGTTAAACAGTTTTGGTAGTTAAATTTTAAAGCATACTATCACTTTACAACAGATCATTGAGGTAGATTCTTATATTTACAACTTGTTTTCACAACACAAACCATAAAATGCTTTTCCACAAAAATCTGAACCAACACTTCAATAGATGAGATTTTCAAAGTTGTCTCGCTTGCTGAACTACAAAATCTTAAGTACTCCATTAGTCTTCCTGACTCTCAATTACAGGATCACTATCAAATTTCTTTTCTGTGGAAGTGCAAAGTGAGTGCCGCATTGTCTACATTACATCATGACTATATTTCAAGGATATTTGATAAGGTACTTTAGAACATCTTGAAACTTGAGAAATGTCAAAAAAAAATGCAAGTCTGTTTTTATTTAAGTATATTTTGACATCACAAAGCACTGTATTTTCTAACAATGGTGTTTTTAATCTTTTTACCTCTTGCCACTTTCTTCCACAATTAATAAAAGGGCCAAGGTCCCAGTACAGATTAGCAGGGTAGGTGGAAGAATAAAAGAGTACATCAGGAAATGGTGAATAGGAACCAGAGCTGATACCCAGTGAGAGAAAGAAAACAAAAATAACACAAGAAATCGGGCAACAAGATAACATGGAGAGGGGAAAAAAAAAAGAAAATGCTCATCTGGAAACCTCTGGATATCACTGAACTCCAAGGTTGAAAAGGTATTTACAAGTAAGAAAGATTATTTAGTCCACCTTTCATGACCCAATCAGTATACAAATTATGATCCTATTATAGGAGAATCTAATTATTTCAAGTCCAAAATGTAATAACATCAACATGTTTATGTATGTACATCCTCAATAGATGGTAAGATTCTGTCAGAGGGTAGATGCTAATGGGGTTGCACCTGCTGGAAGGGGTGCCGAGAACTACAGGTAAATATTTCAAGATGAAGGGAATTATTTCAAGATAAGGGAGTTGAAGGAGGGAGAATTGCTGTCAAAGGGCTGTGAATTTTGGAGATTCTTTATACAAGAGCACCGTGGATGCAGATTCATTAAATATATTCAAGACTGGTAAGAAGTTTATGGGGATCTGACAGGAAAATGGAGTGGAGGCCAATCAGCAGATTGCCCATATTTTATTTAAATGTAGACTCAAGCTGTGTAGCAAATGACTAAGTGCTTAGGGAAAAACAGATTAAAAAAAGTCAACTGGCAGGAAGTTTAGAGGGAACTTCAGAGCACAGGCCCTTAGAAGCTAAAAGCATAGCTGATAATGGTGAATGCTCAAGTAGCCAGAATTTGTAGATATGCTGGAACATTGCAAGATGAGAGAAGATTAGATTAGGGAGAGATGAGGCCATAGAGGAATTTGAAAGTAAAACTGTGAATTTTAATACATAACCAGGAGGCAGCAAACAGAGTTAACAGATAGACATGGAAGCAGGCCAAGATTGTATTGCAATAGTCAAGTCCAGAGGTAACAAAGGCACATTAGATGGTTTGCAAACAAGCTGACACATTTCAGGAATGTTCTCAAAATAGAAATAAATAGAAGTCAGGTTTGATACTCTTCTGAATTAAATATGACACCAGGATAGTATGAATTGTCCGGTTCAGTAACAGGAAGGAAAGTGGAGTCAGTAACTAGGTCTATCTAATATTTAACTGGAGGAAATTACTGCTGATCTAAAATTGGATGCAAAACCAAGTATGACACATTAGAATCAGTGGAAGGTCAAAAATGAAGTTGTTTCACCTCAACTACTCTTTCCAGTAGTCCGTTCCTTAGTTTTCTTTGTTCACAGGAAATTCTGTATACCCATCATAAATTTGGGATGTAGGAGTTTTTAAATGTGCTGTTGTTGAAATGTGCTTTTGGTGATAATAATTTTGCCCATGCCAGTCCCAAATCAAATCTTCCATTTGTTTCTTCTTTTATTGAATGCACTCAAATGGTAGAATCTTGGAAAAGATGAGAAACTCAATTAAAAATTCTTTTCAGGAAATACAGCCAATTTGAAAGTCAAAAGAGTGTAAACATTACAGGTGAAAACTAAACGTCACACCATTTGGTTCTTGATGGTCAGTATGGACCCAATAAACCAAAAGCCCTGTTTCCTTGCTTTATCTCTAACTCCATGACCATCCAAACTGAATGTAGATTTTGCCAGCACAAATAAGCAATGCTAAAATTTCAATTGTTAATTAGATGATAAAATTTCACTACAAATTACAGGGGTGGGTGTGAAAAACATTAAGAAATTTCGCATGTACAGGATAGTGACTAGTCTTCTTAAGTTTCAGTAATAATAAGTCTATTAAGGACTGATTTATTATATCCACTGATTTCTCTCCATTAGTTTCTATTTTCAAATTTTGAAGGACACATTCAAGTCTTCAAGAACAATACTAATGCAAACTGGCATCCTCTCTGCTTCCAAACCACACCTGCACACCACTGCTCCAATCATTTAGGACAAACTAAGCAGTAATAAAGGCTGCATGAAGCATCCATTAAATAGATATATAGTGGTTATGTGTTTTTTTATTATTCTGGTTACTCCGTGTTACCTGTTACACCAACCTATCACTTTCTATGAATGCCATTATGACCCAGTGGTAATGAAATGTGAGAGACGGTTAGAATGCACCTTGCCTACCGTCAAACAGGGGAGGGTTTGATTTCTGTGTTCTTCCAGCTCAGACAATTGTTGGGACCCTGAGATTTGTCTCGAGTCCTCAACTATGGCTGGCAAAAGCTGGTCTGCAAGGATGTGCTCAAAAGTGCACCTGTGTGAATATCAGGGTAATGTTAGGATCTGGTGACAGCATCAGTCCAGCAATTAAAAACTGGGATCAAACACCAACAGATAAAGGCTGCAAAAGCAGAATTTTTCATATGAAATAATATCCAAATACAAGGAATGCTCATCTCATTATTCCCAATTAATAGTTTCAATTCCAGAGAGCACTGCTTATTAAGTTACTTTTGTTTTTTGATGTGTATATCCTGGGAATATTTTCCCCAAAAAGGTCTCCCCCTACTTCATGCACCCAACGAACAGGCCAATATTAGACCCCCTTTAGCAGCCCAACATGAGAGCCATTTTCCATGCAAAAAGGTTTTCAAGGAGCAACTATCTTCCATGAAACTCTAAAATTCCATCTTCGTCTTTGGAGAAGTTAGAAGTCACAGAAAAAAGTTAGGCCGCTCTACTTTTTATATTTATGCAAAATTAACGGAGCACAAATTTTATTTTGCCAGATTATGATATTTGATGGGGTTTCTCAACAATTACTGTCAAACACTGGAACACAAAGATTTATTCTCTGTTTAAGCAGAATCAACTAGACCAGGCTACAGAAGAGATTTTGGGTTATTTTGGTCATTTTATATGTTGTTTCAAGTGGAGTTGCAGATATCATGTGTGATGAATTCAAAAAATAAATTTTCCCCCTCCAGGTCACCAATTGATCAACCAGTTACCTTCTATCCGATCATAATTTTATTAATTCAATTAACTTAGTAAATTAGCAAAGGTTGAAGGGAAATATCTTTAATCACACATGTACAAGAATCAACATGCAGCCACTCTTTCAGGCTGTAAATGTTACCCATCCATCTGAAAGCTAAATTCCTGCTTCACAGTTCCTCAACAGCTAATGCTTACATTTCATCTGACTGCAAATATATGCAGCTGAGATGCAGGGGAAAGAGTAGGAAGCTCCGCCAACTCACAACTAACTACTTCACGATCCAGGACTGGACAGAAAGAAATTTTCTCCAACTGAAAGTCCACTGGTCATCACCATTTTGACTTCTGTGACAACCATCTGGAACCACTCACTAACGTTGATGCCATGTTTGACCCCTAAATGATTAGGTTCAACTTTTCCAAAGCAGTCTCAGTTGCTTCCCATCTACAAAAGGTCATTCTCCGCCACTGCCCTCTCTCTCCGATTCAAGTTTTACACAATCGACTAACCTGTAGCTCGCTGACCTATGGTGGTTAAACAGAAACCCATTTTTAAATTTATCTTCGTATTCGTATCGCTCCATGCCCTCATTTCCCCCAACATTTGTCATCTCCTTTAGTCCTAATTCCTCCAAATCTGACCTCTTGAGCATCCCACATTTTAATCACAAGTCTTCAGCTACCAAAACACTAAGCTTTGGAACTCCAACTGTTACCAATTGTTTTTTTTTCCTTCAAGGTCCTTAAAACCTACCTCATCAGCCCTAATATTTATTTGTGGCTCCATAAAGGTTTGATAATGCTCTTTTTGGAGCACCTTGATCTTAAAACATTAACATAAATAACTCTATTAAGCAATAGGTTTAAGACTGGTCAGAGTAACCAGCCCAATATTTTATCCAGCATCTTGGTGCTGAAATATTTGCATTTCCAACAGCATTGCAGCCTATATAGAAATATATTTAAGTTAAACATGCGTGAATACATCCAGTGGATAAAACAGAAAATGTAAACTAATTTGCAAAAAAGAGACAAGAATAAGGGAAGCATGTTATAACATAATTAATCCAAAATGTTAATAGAGTCAATGAGAAGTTTCCTTATTTGCTGCCAAGAATATTGCAGATTCCTGCAGTTACGATGTGTTACATTGTACAATTCACTATGAAGACATCTGAAGTCCCTTTACCTGAAAGCCCATCATAACCAAAAGGTAAAAATTTCCACGGCCCTAGAAATGAACCAAATACTTTAAACGCACATGAACAATTCAAATAAAACAACAGAAATCCACCCTGCAATAGAAAGGATGAACAACTTTTTGTGAATCTTTTGATGCCATTTATAGGAACCAAAAACCTTTTCTGCTATTCAAAGCAAAGAACATTCTCTGGCCCAAGAAATTTACAAGCCACCATCACCAGAAATGTAATGGGAAATTATTATTGTTCCAAATCCCAAATATATACAGGGAGGGGCTACCCATATTATCAACAACAGTTGATCTACCTAAAGAGTTGAAATGTTTGAAAATATTCTGTCAGTGTTTTTGATGCCTCTGGAAAATTTTGCTTCTTTATAAAGTACATCTGTATTAGATACAGCTTGGGAAATTCAGCCAATTACAAAAAGAGACCGTTCTCTTAATTTTTTCCTCCCTTCTCTTCTGAAGACACTAATTCTCAGGGTCACGCACTATGACCCCATTCATTTTAGCAATTTTAGGCCAGATTAATTATATTGTTTACCAAGTACAAAACCAAGCCCAACTCCTCCCACAGACATTCAGCATGTGGCATCAAATAGTATTCCTCTCCCCGACACCCCCCTGCCCCCTGGACAAATTGAAGCTAGGACATATAGGAATGAAATTAGGGACAACTTGAGACTGCAACTTACTTTGGGGTTGGGGGCAGAATACTGGTTTGGTAAAGGGAAGAAGAAAGATGAAAAGAGAATAGAGAGAGTTGAGTAAATTATAGGAAGATCTCAGGTAGCCTATTTATTTTATTGTAACCCCTATACAAGACTATTTTCTACTTTCATAACCCTGTCCTCATTTATTTCCGATGATACTCTTGCTTTCAGATGCAGTGAAAGCAGTCTTTCGATAAGCTATCCTGCCTACAATTAAAAAAGGTTGGCCAGTTCAGTGTGGAAACAAAGGCTGTGTGTCATTTTACAGTCAAGAAGCCAAAGTCCTTTATGCATAGGGAGGGTAATGCAGATGTGAAGGGGAAAAAAAAGTGTTGCTCATGCATCCCTTTTGAAGCAAGTTCATATGTTATTACTTCAACAGTCGCGGCTAAGTCTCACCATTAATATTAAAGAAACTTCCAATTTATCAAGCTACATTTGATGACCTGGTTTTCTTCAGATAATTAGAGGACGTGCATATTACATGTGTCCATTTAAGTTAACCTGGAGCTAATTTTACAGATAGTTTATATATTACCATTACCCTATTGAAAAAATGTACATTTATCTTTTTAAAGACTTGAATTTTCCTTTCAGTTTTAAGTAAATTAGCTGCCTTCTTGAACTGGATTTGTCCACTGAGAGCATCTGCACTCCTGCTACAGGTTCAGCATTGAAGGTGCATTCCAGCTGAAAAGTGCTAAGAACACAGTGGAGTGTCAAAGATCCCATCCTTAAGATGAACCCATAAATTAATAGATGGTTGATACAGAAACACAAATTCGATGGTTCTTGAAGCGTGTAGTCTTGGTCAACGTTCTTCCCTTGAACATTACTTGCACAATTAGCTGTCCTTCACCTTACTGTTTCTTATTGAACCTAGTTGTTTGTGTGTGTCTGCTTACACAATAGTTCACTTTGTAACGCACTGTGAACTTTGATACTTTGTATGCAGTCCAAATGACTTTTTGGAAAACACAACCCCAACCACAATTCAGCCTGCTCTCTCAGATATACCAAAAGATCTAGTTATGGACTATTAAGCAGGTTTTCAAGTGATATGGAATTCTTATGGGTGAGGATATGCTGCTGCTGAGCTTTGCAGAAGAATCAAACTTTTTTTTAAAAACATTTGGCTCCCAGGAACACCTCTCTCTCCATCTACAATAGTCTGGAAAAGTTGTAAATTTGCAAAAAAAATTAACCGAACGATACTTTCCCCCATATTTTAATTACCAAATAGAAATACCAAGATTAATGGTTTAATATTGAAGATTTAAGCACTTCAATTGCTACAATAATTTTATTCACACACAGATACACTGACATTACAAGAGTTACAAACTGCTAGACAGACTTGTACGTATCACATTTCAAAATCCCAAAACAGATTTTGACAGAATTTTCATGTTTCTACTAGTTTACTAATGCTATTTCTCAGCCGCAGCAACCACTTTACACTACCACACCTACCTTCCAAACACTCCCCCCACCCCCTCCCCCCCCAAAATTGTAACTTAAAAAACTTTTTTTTCATGCTTTGAGTGTAAGGATGCTTGAAACCCAACTACTGAATTTCCTCAATTTGCAGACAAGGGGTGTAGGTTGAGATCAGCAAGTAGTTTTTGAACAAGAGTGGACAGTTTAGTAGGACTGGTAAGATCAGACCAAGAAGCTAAAGTTGGCGATTAGAATGATGAAGGCATTTCTGGATGATCTCTGGTCACGTTAATTAGTTATGTCTTGTAATTTCCATTCTCAGATAACAGATCTGCATTACATTTCAGAGCTTTAGTATGAAACTCAATAGGTATATTGACAGAAAGGTGACAGAGTTTATCACATGACTTTTGATTGAAACCTGGCTTCAAGTTATCATTTTTGATGTATAGCCAACTTACCTGTCTAGCTGGTCATCTAATCAATGAGGTGCATCAAATGACATGGAAATGTGTAAGAGATTTCAAATTCAGGGACCTAAAATGGATCTGGACAGTCTACAACTCAACCCAGCAAGCAAACACATTCTTGTTTGTAAACTTGTTTTATTTGAGAAATGATGAAAATAGAAAACTATACAAAGTAAAAAAAAATACATATAATTTAACCCCAAATATAGAAAGTCAACATGCATTGGATACATATCAAACTAGAAAGTAGAAAGAGTAAAAAATATATATACCACAAAAGCTGCATTTCTGGTAACAAATACCCAGTTAATTGTCTGTTTTGATAGGGATACTCAAAAGTCCCCAGCTAAGGATTCTGGAGAGTTCACTTAAGCACAATCTCTTCCACCATGTATTCCATCAACTATGTTCAACAACCTTTTAAGTAATTTTCTTGGACCTCCAAATGTCTTAGTTCAGAAACGTGCACAAATGCATTCACTCAGTACTATTCAAATGAAATAGAGCTTTATTGCAAATCAAGCCAAGTCTCAGCAATACCTCAGAACATTTAGTTCTGCAAGATAGATTTACTTTGTACCTCAAATCCAGTTGAAATGGTGATCATGGCACAGTTGGGAAAATTATCTGATACTTTTAATTATCATTTGAAAATACCAATTCCCATGTATAGATTAGACCATTAAATGAATCCTGCACTATATATTCAGGGATGACTTAAATGACTTGGAAAGGATGTGTTTAAATTTCAGAAGTGGTTTGCAGCCACGCCAATTTCCAAAACCAATTGTTACTATGTTTTCTGCTGGTTCAACTGTCGACAGCAAATGAACTGCAGGATCATTTCAAAGGAAGCATTAGGAAAAATCCAGATCAACAACAGAATATTGCACACCTGGACTGCAGGCAATGGCTCACATTCCTAATTTCCCAATACAATGAATCAGGCAATGCCACAGACCATGTTGTGACCAAGTCATGCAACATTACATGAATAAGAGAAAGGTGGTTGCCTAGAATGCCTGGGAGATTAAAGCTTATCAAATGCCAGTTAAGCATTAGGGAGGACAGAAGGAAAGAACACTCATCTAATCACTGATGCTTACCAATATCAACATTCTTAGGCCAGGATATTTGTCAGGGTACAGTCAAATCTATCTTGCTCTAGCCTCAAGAACACGTTTCAGTGCAATGGTGCAATTTTGCCCTGGTGGCCCTTTCATACGCCAGCTGCAACAGTGTTTTAGATTTGCTCTTTATGAACTGGATCAAAATTTCTGAAACTGACTTCCGTTGTTCCTAACAACATCGGAGGCCTTTTAGTCAATCGAGTTGATGCTGGGCTCAGAACAATCCCATTTTCCCCAAATTCCCATCAATTCTATCATCCACTTACCTACCCATTCGGGACAATTTACAGTGGCCAATTAACGTACCAACGTGCATGTCTTTGGCACGAGAGGAAGCTAGAACACCTGGGGAAACCAATATGGTCGCAGGGATAACATGCAAACTCCAGAGGCAATGCTGGAGGTCAGGACTGAATCCGGATCATTGGAGCTGTGAGGGAGGAGTCCGACTAGCAGAGAAGCTGGCTCCATCAGTTTAACAGAAGACAGTTTACCAACCTATCAATTATCTTAGCTTCAATATTTATCCATGCATGTTGGCACAACTTAAAGACAGATACAGCAACTAAACAAACATTACAACATTTGGAGCTCAAGACTGTAATGCATACACTCGAACGCTAAAGAAATGCACCTTTGTTCAGAGACAGCATATTCTTAAGGTGTTACCATAGTAACTTGTATTTAGATGATGCATCTGCCACAGCAAAACCCCAAGGAGCTCAACAGGATCATTATTAACCAGATGTGGCAGAGGCATATTTGGAAAGACGATTAGATGTTTGGCCATACAGTAGAATGAGCAGCATCTTAATAATACATAGTAAGATATAGAGAAGAGGTTTATGGAGGGATTTTTTTTATTTTAAAGATCAGGTTAAAAGTGTGGCTGTCAACAGTGGAAATGATACATTCAAAAATAGATCAAGAAATCAGAAATGGATTTGTATGGCTAGAGAATACTTGATTTGGCAAGCCAAATGGTCATGGGAGTGTTCAAAAACAATGAGAATTTTAAAAGGAGTTAGTCAATTAGGAGTCAACTTAAGTCACCAAACACAAGTAATAGGCTAAGAAGACTTGTTGCAAATTGAAATTAGGGAAACAAATTTTTGGTTGACAGTTTATATGAAATTGAATGAGGAAGAGCAGCTAGAATTTTATCACCTTTCTTACCTCTGGAATTGATAATGATGCAAAAGCCATCGGGTAAGCCAAGGTAGGGGCAGATTCAGACATTACTGAAGTGGGAATAGCCAGTCTTAGAGATAGCTGACTGAAAGCAGAGAGATCATGACAAGGACAGCACAGTGAGCAACTTCTCCACCCGCTGTGCTCACAGCTCAGTGACCGGTTTGATCCTAACCTCTGATATTGTGTGTGGAGTCAGCATGTTCTTTGTGAATACGTGGGTTCCCTCCAGGTACTTCAGTTTTCTCCCACAACCCAAAGACATGATGGTTGGTAGGTTAATTGGCCTGTAAATTATTCCTAGTGTGGGTGAGTTCTGAGACAATTGGAATTGTAGGTGGGTGGAATGAAAAGTTGATGGGCATGAAAGGGACATAAACAATATGTTACTGGGAAATAAGAGGTCAATGGGATTAATGAAATTGCACTGATTGGCACCAATGACACATGGGCCAAATGGCCTCGAGCAGTGTCATTAGGATGTATGAAATAGGGCCAGGGAGAGATGGTGGCTCGATAAAGGAGGGGTTAGAAATGCTACTGAAGACAAAAACCAGACCTCTCAACGTTCGGTTGTCAGGCAATGGACCTCAGCGGACCAAAGGGCCCATTTCTGCCCCGTATAGTTCCATGACACGTTTTCTTTTGCTTGCAAAGCTTTAAGCCAATTATATTAAAATGTTATTGTGATGCCTGTTAAAATGGTCTCAGACAACAATTTTATAAATCTGTTCAAGTCATTGACAAATCAGCCAAATGGCAACCCCAATGAACGACTTTGACCAGAATCTACTTTAGGCCCTTTGCAATAGGAGTGCACAACATGGACATAATGTAATGTTAAATAATGCTACTTCCCATTTTAATGATATATCAGTTTAATTAACTCAACTGATTAGAATACATTGTGACCACTTTATTAAGCTACAGGTACGTATCTGTCTACAAACAAAGCAACTCAAAAACTGAGACTTTGGTAACAGGCAAGGCAAGGTGTTCTACAATCCAGTTGTTTAACAGCTGTTTTTAACCAGAAATACAGCTTTCAATCTCATTTTATTAACTGCCAATCACTACACAAGCTCTGTTTTTCTCTTGCATGCAATGCATATAAAAACAGCTATTCCAACCAACCAATCAATCCCTGTGACCCCAAAGTCAAAAGTAAAATACAAGTGTTTTAAAAGCAAAAAAAAGTTCACCATTACAAAACATGCAAGTCAAAATAAATAAGATATACAATTGCATACAAAACAACAGTTTTGGAACAGTGAATTGTTTTATCACAATAAATTGGAGTACAATGTCCAGTCTCTTTTTCCAAAAAAAAAAATCACATCTGTTTTGGCTTACAAATTTTTTAAAAAAGTAAAAAAAAGGAAAGTAGCCAACGAGTGCTAAAGTTTTGACTGAGGGGCCAGCTATGCCAGGTCAAAGAGAAGTAAAGTTTTCTGTTCTGCTACTTGGATTCAAAGGATATTTAACAAGTTTGATACCTTATTTACAGGTTACTTCTGGCTAATGCAATCCCAACTCTCACAAATCTAAATTTTAAACAGAACTGCTATCCATTCTGAAACCCACTCGAACTACAAAGGATTGTAATAAACCATTCCCAACCTGTGACCAATCTGGCTTGAAAGACTGGTGAATGTGGCACCAGTCATGATCTCACATCAATTTAAATCTAAAGGGACTTTTAAAACTAACAGCAAATACACACCAATCTGGATCTTTCCCAGAGACTGCACAGTATCAGTCTCAGAACACATCAATATGGATTAATAAAAAGATTGCAGCATCAATTTCTATCCAAAAATTAGGATTTATTAGTTTCCAAATAGACAATTTCAATTAGTTACAAATTAAAGCAGCCACATAATTAACTTTACTCCAAGAAGTGCACATTAGACCTCTTCCCAAGACTCCTTAAGACAAACGCCTAGCCCCACAGTCAAAAAGCATCACCAACGTATACCAACAATAAAACTGACCACAACTTCACTGATTTTTCCCTGGCAGAAATAAAGATTGAAAACCTGCAGATTAAATATTTTTTGATTCATACACCATTTTTAAAAAAAAAGCAAGTCTTTCATCAGAGCACCGGTGTTTAAAATCATGCATGTCACACATGTACAAATTGAAATGCACCTTTTTTAAAAAAAATAAAAAGCAAAGTTTAGGGATTTCAAAATATTGTCTGAAATATTTATGAGCTAAAACGGTGGCTTCAAATTTACCAACAAGTTTGAATGGCTCAAATAGCACCTGTCTTTAAAAGCTTTATGATCAGAAACACAATATTACCACACTGGATAATTCCTACAATGACAAACAAGTGAGATTGTAACTTCCAACGGTGAAAGTAATCACAGTAAATATTCAGGGAAATGGGGTTTAATGCAAGTGCAGTAGTCATTCCATAAGGAAACAACTTGAAATGCCGTCAACAAGAATTCCAATAAATCAAAGGAAGATGCAAAGTAACATACAGTAATGCTGTAGATTACTCTACCCCTACAAGAATTCCACTGAAGGTTATTGATAGGTAAGAGAGAATTTTTATATGCATGTCAAGGGTGAACCTATTTATCCTTGCGTATCAGTCACCAAGGGAAGCAGTGGTTGGGACAATTTGATACAATACAAATGATAATTGGTGCAAGACACGTAATGGGTGATAACTCCTCAAATCACTTAAGTGTCAATAAAGTCATTTGTCGTTCCATCACTCTGCGACTTGTTGCCTATTATACATTCTTCCGCTTTAGGAAAATCAAAAGCTGATGGAAGCACCAATAATTGCTGGAGAAAAATGCACAAAGAAATAGTTACTGTGCAAAATTCGTTCTCTGTCGGGGTTGTCACAAATTTCCATAAGGTGGGAGTTTGTAAGAGGAACAAAAACCCAAGTGCTCTCTGCTTCATCTTAATTCAACAGCTTGATTTTTAATTAAGTCTTTCCTTCCTGTGGTGTTTGACAGAATTTATATTTTCATAAACCTTGTTGAAAAATCAACAGATGAATATACTGTAATGACACTTGGAACTACTCTTAGTAATTGCAATATGCTGGGTACGAATTAAACCCTTTTATATTGTACATTTTGCTTCTGCTGCTCCAGTGTTCTGTTCCCAAGAATCCAGATAAATAACTCAACAATGGAGATATTTCATTTGTGACGCTTGTCAGGAATACAAACGGTGGCAAGTGTGGAATATTTCCCAGTTTGGCTAACAAGACACAGTTGGCCATTTAGATTGCAGATCTGATTACATCTTAATGCAATATATACATGCATAATATGATGTGTACATGCATGACTGAAATCAGGCCCCAATGATCAGCAGGTGAAACCAATGCCTGGTGCAATACAAAGCCATAAAGTTCCAGGATTTAATATTAATCAGTGATGAATCAGTTGATCTCAACCAAAATAACAGCTGGCATGTTACCACTATAATCATTTTAGAAGAGAGAAAGTCTGGAGCACTTCTGCAACACTTAATAGAAAATGTATGAGCATCTGCATGGGAACAGGCATACTGGATGTGAACAGAATCAAGCTGAGCTGTGCTGCTCCTAGCAATCAAATTATCTAATATCAACAATGGATACTCAGGAGTGCATGTCTGGTCCACTCCTGATAACTAAATGCAAGCTTCAGCAAAGCATCAAATGAAAATTTAATTAAATCACTTTAAGAAAAGTTAACAGCCTGTAGTTAGCTAAAAGTATTAAATATTATATCCATTGCCCAATAACTTGGAAATTTAAAGTCACGACAAAATCCACATTAATTATACTTGTCTAAGCTCAAGGCTTCACATGCATACACCCATTGATGACAGATGATTCACAAAATTTCATACATCTTTGAAGAAACTGTTCTTTTGGTTTAAATCAAGATTGCAATCTCTCAAAAGGTTAGCCCTCTACAATTAGACTATTGGCCATCTCAAGAAACAGATGGTGCAGTATTCACTGAGCTATGCCGTGCTTTTAAAAAAAGTTCCCAATACTTAGAATTGTTATTTTATTGGGTGTATTTACTGAAGTCAATGAGCTAATTCCAAACGAAGTTTTTGGACTTCTCAACTCTAATGCATAGTTTACATAACCTTAACATCCAAACACATCTGTGACCCATCCTGATACAAGATCGAAACTTGTATTATAATCACAGCAGGAACCATGTAATATACAGCCGGCTGACCTCTCAGTTCCAAACTCTGCACTCTGTGGCTATTACACAATTCAATCTGTAGAAAAGTACAGCTTACAACTAAAAAAAAATCACTCATCTCAAAAGATAGCATTTGTGTAAGAAATCACAGCATCCAAAGACCATACATACCATAACACGCAAGATAATGAGTGCACATTACAAAAATAAAACTGTTGACAATTATCTTGGATATATTAAATACACACAGCAAGAGCCCCTTAAAATAGTTCTGTGACCGAATCTTGAATGACCAACTAGTGTACAAAATGAAATTTACCCACTGTAAACTGAAGGTGCACGTTAATTCAAAACCTATCATTCAGTTTTTCTCATCAGAATACAATTAATGACACTTCAGTGGAACAAATATTTTGATTTCCAAACATTTGTATTTTGGGGGTGGGAAGGAATAGTGCAGTCAGCTAAAGAACTCCCAAGGTCTAAATTGAAAAGTTGTAAAATTTGAAATGATCGACAAGACCACAAAGTAAGCATCCAGAAATCTTGATCGTAATTTTCCACACTTCAAAATAAAATCTAGGATTCTGGTCCAGCACTGTCAACTATTTTTCTGCAGTCAGTGGAAGAAAGAATGCAGAACAGGGAAGAGTTAGAAGGCTTGGATGAAGGAGTTTTGCCAATTGCAGCTGTCAAACGATTTGCAAATCAGAGAATTCTTGACTGTCATTCAGTCAACACCTTTATTTAGATATAGTGTGCAAGATAACAGACACTGTGTATAATCGAATTTTAGTTCAAATGTTGAGCAATGACTTTGCTATGGGTAATGACAATTATGAAGGTCTGACAGGGTCATTTATGCAGAACCAGTCTTTTCTGAAATGACAATTATGTGGAAACATCTAGGTAGTGAATTACAAGATCATTTATAAACTATGACTGATTGGAGAAAATATACAAGCATAGCTTGAAACAGCTGGCTCCAAGATTAAAAGGGACAGGCTTGCAACTAATTAACTGGGTACTTCCTACAATAGTAAAAAAGGTACATAATTAAGTAGCTTACTTGCTTTAAATGCGAAATCTCACTGAGTCGACGGCCATGAAGGTGTAGTAGTAGTAGAACGCAGGATGTAGATAATTTTTTTGCCAATTGTGACAGTCGAAAGGATAAAGATCTGTAGCCCACCAGGTTTTTTTCTCCTCCTTTTGCTGTCCTCTTACTGTTTATATAATCAAATTTAGAAAATGCACATATACCTTACTGCGCAAGAGTCCACAGTGCACATGGAGTTGGGGGAATATCTTGAACCTGTCCCATTCACCACAGAACAGTGTTAGCACCAACCACCTGAAATGCTACATGAACTGCACACAGGTGAACACCATGTTTTGTAAAAGCATTCCATATGCATGTCCTGACCAGAAATCCTTCATAAATTTTTTTTTAGACAGGTGAAGCAAATTTCATTTGCTGGTAGTCAAACGTTGATCTTTCAAAAGACGAGGTAGAAAAAAAACAATCCTGTTTTTTCCAAGAGCAAAACAATTTTCTCTGTTGAAGCTGCTTTCTAATTTAAGTGCAACTTAAGCTCTTTTTATGGCTTTCAATGGTCACTGTCAGCATTATTGCACTTTTTCTATGCAGCTTAAACAGACTAGCGCTAGAAATTCTTCCAGACATGTTGTTCTTTTAACACAAGGAACTACTGGAAAAAGGCTCCAACTCCATTAATCTGGCAAACTGTATGTATTGCAGTGATATTTAGAAGTCACTGGTTGTCGCTTGGAAACTACGATGGGTGGTTTACAGAGAGTACGTGGGGCAGAGGGGAAACAGACTTTGCCAGCGCCAGGCTAGCAACAGGCTCAATTACTGAAAGAATTGACGCTAACCTGTTTCAGAGTCGTTGCTCTCAGAGGAGCTGGAGTCACTGCTACTGTCTGACTCAGAAGAACTGCTGCTGCTTCTCATCCTTGAAGGGCCTCCCACATCCATGCTTACGTCATGCTTCTCAGCTGTACAAAGAGAATTATTGTGTGAGTAAAAGGACTAAGTAATCTGCTCAACCATCAATACTGAAACTAACTAGCTTCACTAAGCTCTAAATTGTAATTTATCTTTGGGTTTTGTCAATTGTTATTAATCATGAACACTTCTTAAGATGCTTACTTCACATCACGTATCATACATTAAGTGAGAGTCAAAATACTTGCAAAATCTATAATTCTTAAAAACATAAAAATCAGGTTCCATACTTTAGACAATTCATGACTCATAATTTGAAGATTAGGCCAAATTGAAGTTAAACTGCTTAACTTCTAAATATACGAGTTAACTAGGTCAAACTCATAATTTACTGTACATTTCAACTCAGAGCACCTTTTAGTGAATGCACTCATTTGGAACTGCTTCTTGCTGCAGAGCACTGCGCAAATCATTCTCCTTTCATGACACAAGCAAACTAAATATATTCTGTGCAAATGAAGAATTAAACTCTAAAATGATTAACCTGAGTTAATTCAGTTTTTCACTAATTTAGGTGGACAGGGAATAACAAATAAAAAATAAGTGATAGACTGTGTCACATATCTGTTATGAGTCTAAATGGCTTTTACGAAAAAAGCAATCACAGGATACACACAACCTAAAATGCCATCAGAATTGGGCTCAGCTATTTTTCTCTTACCTTCCCAGCCCCTTTCAGAATAATTAAAAACAAAAGGATAGCAAAAGAATCTCTTTCCAGGCTATTCAAAGTTGAGAAGACCTTAGACAGAATATTTGTATTCACAATTTAGGTAACAGTTCAAATTCCTGGTGTATTGGTGCCCCAAATACTCTTTCTTACTTTTGAACTTTTCCTCATGGACTAATGAGGATGAGTCTAAACACTGAAAATTTTAACTGGGAACAGGTAGTGTTGAATTTTTTTTCATCCTTTTCGTCAAAACGATTTCAGTAAGGCGTGGGGTTCAAGACAACTCAAGTTGTGAGCCTCGATATCCAATCAGCTTGATGAGCATTTTTTCAGTACCCAAGTCTAGAAGAGCAAGCTCTGCTGAATCATCCAAAAGATCTTCACTCAATATGGTGATTAGCTTCTATTTTGATGCAACCATATTGTTTAGGTGACTCCAAGCAGTTAGAAGTTCATTATGTAGTATCTTCCCATTTAATTTATTTTGCTTTTCATAAGTCTGACAATTAAAATTCTACTAACTTTACACACGGTTCACAATAATTGATATTTGCAAGTTCCTCTCCCAGTCCCTTTAACAATTTCATACCATTGTCTAATAGAGTTGCTACGTTAATGTTTTATTCACACCAGCTCAAAAGCCACATCAGTGAAAATAATTTGGAATAATTTCCCGCTGTAAAATTATATAAATCAATCCCAATATTCAACAAGACCATAGCTGAACTTCTACCTCAAACACAATCTTGCTGCCTGACCCCGTACCCTTCAACTTAAATATTCAAGCCACAAGACATTTGAAAGGTTGAGAAAGTAAATTTTGAGATGCTGTTCCGGAAACCAGTACAAAGTCGATACAGGGTAATGGGAATGTTTTGCAAGCTATAATAGAGGTAGCAGAATTTTAGATGAATACAAGTTTATTTCCAGTGAAAAATGACATTTCAGCCAGGATATCATTGGGAAAAATCCAGAGATAACAAAAGCATGACACAACATTTTAGTTGAAAGAATGTTGCAGTCAAACAAAATTAGAGGTGGAAGTCGGCAGTCACTGTGATGGAGCAGAGGTGTGGTCAGGCTAAAAATATACTCAAATCTGGCTCAATAGACAGTTGCCATATTAAGCAGCAACGGACAGGGAATGGAGTATAAGGTAGGGACAAAAGATGAAGGCTTCAGCCTTCAAAATATTTAGTTTTTGATTGTTCATGTTTGCTGAACAATAGACAGTCAAGTATTTTGATAAGTGAAAGGTATCAAAGGGGTCTATAGTGATGATGGCAAAACAGAGCAGTGCCATTACAAGAGCTTAATGTTTCTGATTCATTTCAATGAAGGGAAACATGCAGACAAATGTAAAGGGCCGTAGATAAAAGCCTGTGTGAAAGAGAACTGAATAAGGAATTCACATAGCTGCACTAGGGTTGTGCACGTGCCAAATACCTCTGGTTAAAAAAAAATTCACCATCTCAAGTTGGCTTTATTGTGATTTCTTGTAAATACTATCAGATCAGGTTTTACTATAATTTGTAACAGTTTGTTTGGATGAATTCTTAGCCAGGGAAATAAATTTCTTTCAGTCAGGAAATGAGTTGATTTTTTTTTGAAGAGTTTTCCTGGATTACATGGATCTCCAAACAATTTAAGAGTTTGTGTTTTCTGAGACTGGAATCAGGAGGTAAAATAAATGGGGCAGATTAAATTACCTGGTGGACATAATTAGAAAAAGCTTGGTATTTTAAGTCCAACAGCTTTACTCAGTATCAATTGATAAATTACCAAAACCACTGATTTCATTTCTTGACATGACAGGATTCAGAATTCCAATCATTATACCATTGCATGTACTCAGGCTGAAATAACTCAATCGTGGAACATGAAGAACATTTTCTCCACTCATTGCATTATCAGGCTATAAACTTAAAATGGAACAGGCCAGAAATTGTTCTTCAATCCACAGTAACACAATGTAGTATGCATAAACCACCATTAAATGTAACAAAGCATAGGCTCAGTTATCAAGTTACAAACATTACAATGTTCATTAATAAAATACTGCGATATGGTAGTGCAGGCAGTTCATGGGAGTTATAAATTTGTCCTTCAACCTAGATTAGCTATAAATGCTTTGCTGTCTTATAAGCAACTTCAGGCTGAGTTTATTAGCCAGAAGTTCTTTCTCCTTCACAAGGGATACAGATTTTCTCTGAAGTACTGATGTATGATAATTCATGCACAAGGCAAGGGAGCAATTATTAATGGGCATTTACTTTGTGTACTGCCCAGGCAGAGCACTAGGTTGTATACTTGCTAAGGTATGACTCCAAAGCATACAAAATGACAGTCTGAATATGCATATCACAATTATGCACCAGCATACTGCACCAAGGAGAGGTGCAAACCTCCTGCATTTCAGCTTTTACTGTGCTGTCTTGATAGTGGAAGGAACTATGCTTGCACTTTGTGATGAAATACCCAGTGGGTATTCCAAAAACAACAGGAGAATCATTCCTGGTCACTCATAATTAGCACCCTGAAAGAGATCTCAAAGCAACACAATGAGCAAATTCTTGCCCATCTTAAGTAACACATTCGAATGACATAAATACTCATGGTAAAACTCAAGGCTAGCTGTTATCAAAATCTGATTTTCTTTTTAAAACTCAGCAACTGTACTCCTGCTTTTTATCTATATACCCTTATCAAACACCACACATCTGTCAGACACAGAAGCAGAACAATCTTAAACAATGAAAGTCAGTTGCCTGAGATCTGCAAATAGTTGCAGCCGTTGTCTCCCACAGTTTATAAACTGGATTTACAGTAGTGGCCCAAAAGAGACAAGCCAAGTTAATAGTTAAATACAGCTAGTCCTGACTTAAAATACATGAAAGACTCATTTGACACAGAAGTGAAGTGGACACTACCCCTAAGGTGAGGTTCCTGTGTGATCAAGATAGAAGGTACTCAAAATAAAGAGAACAGATTGCTGTTTATAATGGCAAAATCTATATTTACAGGGGACAGGAGACCAATGGAAAATTCTAGGTTGTGTGCAAAGTTGGCATTAACTTCAATAGAGTACTTGACCTGTTTGTGGTCACGACAACATAATAGAGTTAACAAGGTTATTTAGTAATATGAATAGTGGTTTTGCAGATCCTCAGACTAGTTTGTTCAATTTGAAGATAGAGAAGAATTTTCCAGATTACTTTCTAATACCACAAGATTTTACCTTACCCAATGTTAGGAATGTTAATATAAATAATGATACTCAAGTATACTGGCTCAAAGAACATGCTGGTCCTTTTTATGAAGGCATAGTTACAATATACTTTGATTGTTTGACAGGACAGAAAAAATGTCCTGTTTTCTCTTGCTATCTATTTCATTTTCAAAATATGCAGACATCACTTTTTAAAATCTTTGCTAATAATTTATTCCTTTGTGTTTACCTTGTCTGAGAAATTGCTTTAACAAATTTCCTATTTGGTTTCTAATTAAATGAACTGTTCATTTTTTTTCTGACCCTATGCCAGTACAATTTATATGAAGCACTTTTAATCAGCAGGCACTTGGAGACTCCAGTTATGACAAAGCGTCTTTCCACTCGACATTTCTTCATGTAACCAGTAATCAGGCAGAGTCGCTGCAGGGTAATAAAAATGGTATCCAGAAAAGCTACTACTACCACAAAAGATACCTTAAAACAGGGTAATCCAGAAAAAGGTAATCAAAGAACAAGGAAGATTATAGTTTTGTGCATCAAGTTGTTCCTTAAATAATTGACTTTTGAAAAGCATTTACATCATTCCATTCAAGGACACAGAATGCCCCAGACTATTTTGCATCCTGCAAATTAAAAATTAAGTATTTCTGAAGTATAACAGCTGTTTAAAATGTAGGCTTACTATATGTATGGTTCTACCCACAATCTCACATCACTTCCAAGCAGCCATTCTTTGTTTGAGCTTAAGCATCAAGATGCAACACACTTTTCAACACTGGACACATTACAGCCAAACCTCATTATCCAGTCTCGTGCTTCAGTAGGATTAACTGGGAAGTGATCTAAAGTACAAGACCCTTCTGACTCTTCTACTCCCACCCCCCAAACAAAAATTAAAACACATGGAGCCTTGGGAAAGAAAAGCCAATTGCAGCAATCTTATCACCCAGACTGATATAAGTTAGTTCAGCACAGACATGGAACTGAACCCAGAGGATGCTTTTTTAAAAAATTTATTGTTGGCAAGGCCAGGATTTATTGTCTGTTCCAAAATACCCTTGAAAATGCTGCTATTTTGTATGTTTTTGGTGAAAGCTCCATTGTTGGGGATGAATTACCAGGATCTACAATCAGAGAGGATGAAATAATAGCAATACATTTCGAAATCAAGATGGTGTGCACCGAGGGGAAACTGGAGGTGCTGATGTTCCCGTGTGATTAAAGCCCTCGTCTTCTTGGCAGCAGAGGTTGTGGGTTTGGGAAGGGCTATAACTAGTGGTCTAGATGAGAAAATGCAGTGCATTTTGTAGATGACACAGTCTGCAGCCACTAATCCAGGAAAGTGGAGAGAATTCCACAGTCCTGACTTCTGCCTTAGGTAAGGGTGTCAGGAGGAGAGTCCTTCACCAAAAGAAGTCCAGCATCTGAGCTGCTCTCATAGCCACAGTATTGATGTGGCTGGCTGTTAAGCTTCTGGTCATCAGTGTGCCAGTGGTGATGGGGATTTGGCAACAGTAATACCCATTGAACATCAAGAATAGCTATTCAGATCCTCTCTGTTGGACATGGTTATTGCCTGGAACTTTTAACCCCCCCCCCCCCCGATACAAATGTTACTTGCCACGATCAATCCATGCCTGAATATTGTCCTGACCTTTTTGCATTCAGGCCTGGACTGCTTCATTCATTGAAGAATTGCAAATGGAATTGAAGATTGTGCTATCTTCAGCAAACATCTGAATTTCTGACATTATGAAGAATGGTTGAACCTTGGACACTACTCTGAGAAACTCCTACCCTGGGGCTAGAATCATTGACTTACAAAAACCACAACCACCTTTCTTACTGCAAGGTGGTTACCCTTGCTACCCATTGACTTCACTTTGGCACCGTGATGTTACCTTTGTGTCACAGGCAGTTACTCTCACAACTTCAGGAATTCAGTTTTTTGGTCCATGTTTGGACTAAGGTTATAATGAAGTGTGGAGTCACCCTGGTAAAACCCAAGTTGGGCAGCAGTGAACAGGTTACTGGTGAGCAAGAGCCACTTGTTAGCATTATTGATGACACCTTCAATCTTTTGATGATTGAGAGCAGACTGAATGGGCTGTTATACGCAAGATTATTTTTCTTTTAGTGAACAAATGATCAGCTGGATTAGTGCTGTAACTATATTAGAACAGCTTTGCTCGAGGCACAGTTCTACAACTTTGATGATATCTGAACCCACAGCCTTTATGGTAGCCAGACCTCTCAGCAGTTTCATGATATCACATGAAGTGAATGAAGTGGGTTGAACACTGGCTTCTATGATAGTGGGAATTCAGAATGGAGCCAAGATGGATCATCTGTTCAGCACTCCTGGGTGAATAATGGCAAAAGAGTCAGCCTTGTCTTCAGCATTAACTTGCTGGCTGTCCACCATTGTCAAGGATGAGAATGTCTTTGGAGCTGCTGTCTCCCAAAAGCCTCTTTTATTGTCCTCCATCATTTGTGACTAGATGTGGCTGGAGTGCAGAGGTTTGATTTGATCTGATCAGTGGGTTGAGAGACTGCTTAGCTCTGCCTATTGCATGTTGTTTAGCTCTGTTTGCGGCTTCAAGTTGGAAGCTTACAGACAGCATCGAGAAACCTTGACGTTTTAAATGAAAACCTATATGATTAAAATTATAACTCATGGCTTTTTTTTGGGAGTAGATTTCTGGTTCACAACAATTTCAACTAAGTCAGCAGTCAATGTACAATTTACTTCAGCGCCCTCATGGTTAGTGGGAAGAGGAGCATCAGCAGCGGTGGAAAAATTCAGTGAGGTTTAAATGCATTATTACATTCCTGTAAACAGAAGTAAATGATAAAAAAAACTACAATTGTTGTCTGTGCACTGGATCCAAACATTTAAAATGTGTAAAAAATCTCAAATTCATCAATCCCAAAGATGCTGCAAAATGAGTCAAGGCCTTCATGCTTGTGAAACCCAAATTATGCAAATCTCATGCTCTTGATTTAATTCCAAAATCACAAATTATACTCAATTTTGCAAGTGCACATTTCCGGATAAGCCTGTTTCCTAAGAAACTACTTGCCTCATCTCAAATTCTACACAAAGAAGTGATTCTGTATCACATACCTTAAGTTATGTAAATTTGGCTTTAACTGTACATTCTCATCTAAAGAGATAAACTTCAACCTTCAAAAGTGAGTGTCTCTGTATAGCAGTGATAACTGGGAACAATGAGAACAGTCAGGACTTTCAGTAGCTTGTTACTAGCCACGCATTG
The DNA here is from genome assembly GCF_009764475.1 of Pristis pectinata. NCBI lineage: Eukaryota > Metazoa > Chordata > Chondrichthyes > Rhinopristiformes > Pristidae > Pristis > Pristis pectinata. The sequence continues at coordinate 6,434,660 of NC_067435.1, read as the reverse complement.
AGTGAAATGTCCAATCTTTTGGGAGATTGGAGTGGGGGCCGGAAAAGTCTGGTGTTTCACTATTTAATGCAAATTTAAATACATCAATATCAAAAGAGGCGGCAACATCCAGCTTCTATCACAAAGATTTCAAACACTGACAAAGAACATAAAATAAGATTAAGCCATTCGATCCTATATGCCTGCTCCCTAATTAATAAGATCATGGCTAATCTTTTACTTAGGTGCCACTTTCCTGCACCAACCCCACTTCACTGGCTTCCCTTAACATCTATTGGCTTCTGTCTTGAATATTCATAGCAACTGAGCCTCTCAAGCCCCTTGGGTAACAAATTCCAAAGATTTACCAACTTCTAAAGAAATTTCTTATTTCAGTCCAGAATGGCCGAGTCTTATTTTGAGGCTGTGGCCATGCAAACATAACCCTTGTAGCAACCTGTCAACCCCATTAGAATTTTTGTGCTTCAATGAGATCACCTTTCATAGTATAGATCAAGTCTGCTTAATCTCTACTAATAGAACAAATTCTGCCCATCCATGGAATTAATCTAGGGCACTGTTATATAAACAAGTACAAACTTGCAATGTGCATCATTTTGCAGTATAACGAGGCACTGCATAAAGTGCTAAATGCTTCAAATGTCCAAGGCACCCAACATTGGTTAAATAAAGGGTTGCACTGCCTCAAGAGTGCACATTATAGATATATACTGTTTTGGTAAAGAGAAATAATGCACTGTCCAATTATTTTTTCTGGAACAGGAGGGGAGGAGAGAAAATAGTATGTTTTATCAAATTGATGGCTGCCACGTGTATTGAAATCGGTGCTTTTGATATCCCCTTTAATATCGAATCCACAAGTCATTAGTTCTTGGGTTCAATGCACAACATTAGAAGACACCCGGGAGAAAACACAACGTTAACCCCATTGCTCTGGTCCGAAAATTATAAGGCTATGCTCTCATTTTTTTTAACCAGTGCATCACCGGTTTCCTGTTTTAAAGTTAAATATTTGTATACAATTTTCCATTAGCAGAAAAGATTAAGGATTTGTTAGTTTCAGATGCTACATTTTCTAGAAAAAACATTATTGATTGCTCATTACAGGTAGAACACAGGACAAAGTAAACATCTCTATTCGTAGCAAAATTTCAGAAAATTACGTCTTACCCTCTACCTACAATTGCAGTGTGAATGATTACCTGCAGTGCATATCCAGAATTAAACCCTGTTTCAATCTAATAAATCAAATACTGATGAGATTACCACCATACCTCTCAACTGTATGGTTTTAAAAATCACTGTGACCCAATATAAAGCTGCAACACTTGGAGAAATAGCAGCCAAATGCAACAAATGAAAATCAGCCAATTTACTAATGCTACCAAAAGCCGCACTCTTCCACAAGCACGAACCAGAATTCTGCCAATCACATTGCAGTTTGAGAGGTATGTGCCCCACAAAATTAAAGCTATTACATATTTGCACAAATTAATTTTAACCTTGGCCCCGACCTATTTCACCTGAGGATCTACTTCACAAGGTTGCACTACACCAACCTTTTCTGCCTGGTTTCTTCCCAGAGCTCAGCTGGCCGCTAACGTCATGTAACCTGGTATCCAGCTCACTCTTCGAGTCTAGCTGGAGCTCATCGTTCGATTTCCCTGGGACTTTTTTCACTGCAAACAGCATCACACAACAAGATTTGGACCAAACACTTTGGTACCATTACACAGGTACAACACAGTGAATAAAATTAATCTAATTTGGCACATGGGATCAGATGCAAATTGAAGGAAGGAAAAGCAGCTAAAGGAAAAAAAGGATCTATTCATTGTTTGCAACTTAAAAGGCCAATAATCTAAAGAGACTTTAGCAAATGCTTGGAAGCATGTAGTGAGGTCATGATAATTTTGCCTTAAAACGTTGAATCACATTTAAAAAATTGAAGTGAAATAAATACAGGATTCAATTCATTGCTAAACACATTCCAACCTCAGTTGTGCTACTGTAAAGAGCTGCACAAAAATAAAGGACAGAGAGAAGGGGAGTGAGGGGAATAATCCCTGGTCACTGCTTACAAAGAGGTCAACTTCAGAAATTAATTACAAAAAGCCCAAGGCTCAAGAATCGAAGAATTAAAAATATTATTTTCCATTTAAAAAAATTTTGACCAAGTTAGATTTAATTTTAACTATTTTCACTCATGTCAAAAGAGCAATGGTCAAACCGCTTGAAGGGATCCAAAACCAAAAACTAGCTGCCATGACAGCCAGAGAATTCTATGGCATCTGTAGTAGCAGGGTTAGCATAATGAATTAGCATAATATTTTTTTCTGTCATCCCCACCTGTGCCTCCCCCACCATACCCCCAATAAAATTTAAACTTTTGTATCATGACATCACTACTGAAATTCACCATTTGCCAAATTCAAAATCAATTTCACTGGAGAAGTCAAATCTGGTTCAAAATTAAAAAGGAAATATAGTGTACCTCTGAAAACCAGCTGTTGCTCTGACCTCTAGGTTAAGCAGCCCCAAAGATGTCAATACCCAACCTGTGCATGCCCATTCACAAGTCCAATGATGCTGTAACAGTGTAGATCATTTAACAATGATCATACATACAAAGTAAAAAGATAATCATTGTCACAAAAAACTGAATATTACAATATCTTCCAATAAAGGCGGCAGACACCACCCAGATTAGGGCCAAAGAACCCATTCACATAGAGCACAATGAAAATCACATCATGTTACCAATAGCTACACCAAAATTAACAATTTTACACTGAGTCCTTACTGTAATCCATGGACAAATTGGTTATATCTCACTTGCAACTACTGATCAAGTTATCAATAAAATGCATTGAGGCAAATTTTCTATTCGACTATTGTACAGCAAGTCCTTTTCCCCATCATACATGAATCTTACAAATATAATATCAATGGTCTTCATAAGAATACAATCACATCTTAGATGTGTGAGCAGAAGAATGTATTCCATCTTAACTGTTCATGGACTGATTAGGGAGAAAATGCTGTAACCTGGGATCTGGAACAAAGCTAGACCTCATACGTGCATATAGATGTTAGCTACCAAGAACATGCAAATTCAGGTATCTGTCACACAATCTCAAGGTCAAATCATTGGTACAGGAAGCACCATATTACAAAGCAACTAGTTAAAGTTGCTCTACATTCCAAAAGCATTTTTATGGATGGGACATGTTAATGTACAATGGAATGCTCCTAGCATTTGGAGTACAGAAAATGAAACTGTAAAAAAATCAGAGCCAGCAAGTTTTCAAGGACCGATGATGTAGAAAAATTTCCCAGAGTTCTACTACCTGTTATTCAAACTGCAGTTTAGTACAGTAGGTAATGGTAAAGGAGTACATGGTACTTTTTTTTAAAAACCAGGAGGTGGAAGGAGACAATATTTTGTGATTTTAAATCAAGCAATCTTAATTCCACAATCCTAAAGGTTTGGAGCTAATTTTAAGGATAGTGGTCATGTATCAATTCTGCCCAATCCCAATGAGCAAAGCCATGATAAGCACACTAATACAGGAATGTCAAATGTCTTTCTTTGTATTTATGATTAGGGGTTGCCTGTTCCCAGGTATATTTAATTCATCAGGAATGTACATCTGTCATGGCTTACCTGGAGTATCACATTGTGATTTCTGGCTAAGACTTGACTAAAGTCAGTTCGACTGTACCTGAATTGAGTAAGGGTTGGTTTTGTGAAATATTTACTCTCAGAAACACAGTATTTCAATCTATTATATGAGAAACATGTTCTCCCATCCTGTCAAGACTCCTCAGGATCTTAGGTTTCAATCAACTTTCCTCTCACTCTTCTAAACTCTACCACACACAAGCAAAGCCTATCCAATCTCATTTTAGTTATTTGTCCTGAAATCCTCTGAACTGCTTCCAACAATATTAACATCCTTTCTTTCATAAGTAGATTAATGCCGTATAGTATTCCAGATGTGGTCTAACCAATGCCCTCTGAAATTGATCTCCCTAGCATTGACAGTGATGGCTTTCTCCATTAACTTGGGGTATCTGTATACTAGCTTTTTGCAAATCATGCACTAGTTCACCCAGATGCCTCTGCATCTCTGAAGTCTCTCATAATATGCTTCTTTCCTATTTTCCCCTGACAGAAGCACAACTGAACTCACTGCTACGAGTTTTAATCATACATAACGTATGCCCTGAACTATACAGGTCCTGGCAGCAAATCCCTCATTTTAAAGTCCTCAACCTTGAGGTTCAATCTCCACCCCCTCGACCCAACAAGGTCTCAAAACCCTCTGTTCCATTTCTGGCCTCTTGCACACCCTCTACTTTAATCACTTCATCACTGGTCACCTTGCCAACATACTCTATAATTCTCCTAAAACTCTGTCCTGCAAATCTACTCCTTAGACCAAATTTCGTCACTGTCATTGATATAGCCTGTGTCACCATCAAAAGGATACTAACGTTGCTCTTAAGTGTCTTGGAACATTTTGCTGCATTAAAAGGCATTTTTTTTGTGGTTTCTCGATCAGTAAATGGTACAGTAACAATGGGCTGGTAGCATGGGTAAACTTGTAACAGCACCTGTCCCCACAATAGTGAGGACCATTATATCATGGCATATAAGCATCACCAGTGACGATCTCAAAAAAAAAGATCCAAGGTCATGTATTTGTCAATCACTTTGGTCAGAAGGGACCAGCAGAGAAAATTATACCTGGGTTCAATTTATTTTGTGTGATGGCATTATAAGATTATATCATGAGGCAAAATGAATTTATACTGTGTCAACTCCTTAAAGGCCAAAAACCCATCACAAAATTGCCCAAGTATAGCATTAAAAATCTTAATGAATGCGTGGATAACTTACTAGGGGCCCAAGAGCACTTAGATCGCCTCGTGGGTTCCCCGTGCATTCAATGGAGTTAGGGAACATTGTTTGTCTGCACTTTTGGGTATGCTGAGAGTTAAGATGGTCTGATATTGGCCCTGGGTTCCTAACATAAACAAGAGGCCCATTTTTCTGCACAAAGAGGTTCCATTTGACAAGCACCAAGTAAGAGGTGAATGGTAGTTTAAAATGTGAAGTATGTCCAGAATACTTCAAAAGTAATTGAAAATAAAAACAAAATGAAATGTGGTTTACAAGACTGAAATTAGCTTCAATAAAGTTGAAAGATTTTATACTCACTTCAGTGATCTCAACAGGCTCGAAACAATTTTGGGCCAAAAACCTTCAGCCTGTATTCAAACCTTTTCCAGAATTTGAGGTTCACTGCATATCGACAACATATTCTATTATACAAAAAGTGACTGATGCTCCCTTTAGCTCTGCAAATTATATCTTACTGCAGAACTACTTTCTGGGTCAAAGAGGAAGTTTCCAACTCACTTTTGTCAGCCATAATTTTTTTTTCCACTTTATGAAACATATGGAGCTTAAGACACCAGTAAAATACTGCAACAAAACTCGTGATCTCAGAAGTCAAACACACCATAACTTCATAAAAGTAACTCAACCACAGAACAGGTTGCAACTGTGAGGTCCATGGAAATTGGTTGGTGTCAAGCTTTACATTTGCCGTATTGTGCAAAACAAATTCCATCTCGATTCCTGGTAATTGATACGTGTTGCCAAACTTTTAAATTTATGAGGTTTTTCTAGATTCCCAAATGAATAATAAAGCACCACCAGCACTTCTATCTAACAAAAGCAAGCATAAAAGTTAATTAACTGGCCCTACACTGAGCACAGGTCCCTTCCACTTAATCATCTCTTTTCACCTTGCACATGAACTTCTATCCTGCAAAATCCAAAAGGAATTGTTGGAAAACAACAGGCATGTTGAAGATGATACTATCTATTAAACTGGTGAATTTTCTTAACACAATTCTTAAAGGGGTCTACTTCAGAAGTATATTTAATTAGACCTTCAATGTGAAGATTTGAAGTGCTTTGCTTTCAATTAAGATGAAAACTCTCACGCATTTTAACAAGACTTACACCACTATCTTTCCTATCACAGATAAGTTTATCTACCTTTTTGAGATAAAACTTACACCAGCTGTTCATAATTTTCCTGAACTGTTTTATTTACGCATCAATGTCACTGTTATCTCCTACATGGATTCTGAATTTCTGGAGATGAAATCCATACTAGCCTGAGGCTTAGCCTGAAGATACCCATCAAGATTACTATCACGAATGCTAACATTTTCATTTTTGTGTATTTAATTCTGAGAACTCCAACTCCAGCAGTCACATTCTCTTCCTGCACCTGTATCACTCCATGTAGTGCAGCTGTTCAAGAAGAAGCCATCTAGATATTCCTCTCCCTCCTTCTAAGTATTTCACCTTTGCCTCTGCCATCGACTCTTATTTAAAATAAAGACTTTGGCCACAAGCTTTAATTAGCAGGAAGGATCAAGGGGATATGAGGAAAAATCGTCACCCAAAAATTACGGGGATCTGGAATTTGCTGCCTGACAGGGGTGGGGAAGTAATAACCCTTGTTCCACTTAAAAGGATGAACACCTGAACAGATTTAACCACAAGTGGCAGATAGAAGTGAGTGCGTTGAAGTCAGATTATTCCCACATTCTACAGTTTTGACAAAATGGCTTCACTGTCATCAACTTTAGGGATTTATATACTGCACCATTATTGATTGTTTTAATAATAAACAATAATAAAAGATAAACAAAAATAGTCCTTTAATCTATTATGTATGGTGTGCTGAGCCTCAGGATAAGCAGCCAAAATATCAATTTACCAGATTTTTACTGTGCTGTTTTAATTTCTCTCTAGCTTTCAGTTTCTGGAGAGCAGAAAGGGGATGAGTGTGGGAAGCAAAACATCAAAAAAGTCAGATGCTGACTTGTCAACAATTTTTTAACTTTATGACACTAATCAAATTCTTGGCTATAATTCACTAGTCTGGCCAAACAGAAATGAGGAAATATTAGTGTCAACAAAAATGCATTTATTTGCACTGAAATGTCAAGCTGACACTTGGGAGGGGAAAATATCACCCTGCATTCCTGTTTCTGCTTACTATCAAAGCCAACTGCTGGAAAAATGTGATCATAAGATCGTAAAAGAAAAAAAGCATTTCTGCAACACCCCACAGCTCATCAGCAGAGACTCACTGGTTCCTTATCAAGGAAGAATGGTCATTCTGACAAGACATGATGCCTCAAAAGTTGAGGGGAAAAAAGGAATGGAGAATTAAAAAGTTACAATATACATGTAGTCTTGTTTCCTACACTTCATATTAACTAGTAAATTAAAGGTGATCTCATTGGGAATGGAGTATGATTTTTTTTTGGAATAAAGGGAAACTGCCAAGACAACACCATAATGGGATTCAAATTATCCACCACCAAGCAAGGCAACAGAAGTAAATTTCATTTGTTGAATTCCAAATGTTAGAGCAAGGGACTGAAATTGTAAGGAAGGCCATTCCAGTAACTATTACATCCCATGTGTTAGCTTCCAAGATGTCACTTAAGGCTCTTAAGCTTTGCTTGAGGTGATACTACTTCAATCAGTGAGTAAAAAGAATTTTTTCCTCTCAGATGCAAGTCCAACATTTTGTTTTAAATTTCAGGCTTTTAGTATGTGTGATTGTTTTTGTTCTCTAAAATTGACAATTGCTTCAATAAATCAGTCTCTGGCAATAATGCAGTGTGTTGACATTTCACAGAACACCAGTAATGTGGCCCAGGACCCATCTTAGGGTTCAGGAAAGAAACAGTCACTTCATGTCAGTCTTATACATTGCCCAACAGCCAGCTTTCAGAGGTAATACTAAGAAAAGCCTAGAGGAAAAAAATCTCGCTATGGACCCTACAAACAAGAAATAGTGCGGGATGTGAAAGTGGAGAATATCATCAGTAACGAGGATTACTGATTTCAGGAATAGCTTCTGAAAATTTGCACGCAGAAATCAAATGTGTGAAATTGATCCAAAAATTCAATTAGCTCTCTCTTATATGCAAGGGATAAACTCTCACCTTGAGGTTTCCTCGCTTTTTTCCGTAAACACGATGTAACATATCGTTCTAGCTCTCGCAATGTGGAGGGTTTTAATGTTTCAAAGTCTATTTCAATCTCATCAGGGTTTGAGTTTCTCAGTGAGGGTTCACGGGACTGAATGATGTGAACTACTCTCCCCAATTTATCACCAGGAAGTTTGTTTATATCCAGACTCAGCTGTCTCTTTTCCTCGTAGGTCATCGGCTTGCATTTATCTTCCTCTTCGGAGTCGTACGTGGGTCCAGGTTTGTTGTTCTTCATATTCCTGAAGGAAGAGTGACAGGAATTAAGACAAACATTAAAATATGTCGGGTGCATCAGCCCACAACATCCATGCCAACCTTCTTGCCCATCTATACTAATCCTATATGCTTGCATTAGGTCTGCATCCTTCTATGGCTTGCCTATTTTAGTGTCTGCCTAAATGCCCCTTAAGCATAGTGACTGTATCTGATTCCACCACCTCCTCTGAGTGTTCCGATATCAACCACTGTGTTTCAAAATTTTCCCTTCAGGTCCCCTTAAAACTCCATTCTCTCAGCTTAAACCCAAGCTGTCTTGATTTTGATACCACTACCATGGGGGAAAAATGATTCCAACCACTGACCTCATCTATGCCTCTAATTTTATTCACGTCTATCAGGTCATCCCTCAGCCTCCTTTGCACCAAGAAGACAAACCCAGCCTATCCAATTTCTCCCCACAACTAACGTCCTCCAATCCAAGCAACATCTTGCTGAATATCCTCTGCACCCTCTCCAATGCAATTACATCCTACAGTATGACAACCAGAACTGTACACAATACTCCAATTGTGGCCTAACCAGTGTTTTGTGAAGTTGCAACGTTACAGCTCTTTAATCTTCCATGCCACCATCTTGAAGGCAGGCGTGCCATATGCTTTCTTCACCACCCTGTGCTGCCACATTCAGGAAACTATGGAATTGAAACCCAATATCTCTCTGTTCATCAACATTCCTTAGTGCCCTGACAGTTACTGTACATGTCCCATCCCTACTTGCCATCCTAAAATGCATCACCTTACATTTGTTGGGATCAAATTCCATCTGCCAATGTGCTGCCCAACTTTCCATTTATTCCACATCCTACTGTAGCCCCAATCTTCTTCACTATCCAGGTCACCACCAATTTTTTTTGTCATCTGCAAACTTGATTATACCTCCTACATTCACATCCAAGTCATTTATGCATCTCAAACATCAAAGGTCCCAGCACAGGTCCCTGAATATTTACAGAGTAGTCATTCCCATCAGTAACGTACAAAAAATATTGCAGCAAGACCCAAAAGGTCAGTATTTCCAAATACTTTGCAACCATCTATCAATGGGAGCTCCAGATTTCAGAACTCTGAAGCAGAAAACAGGAAAACTGACAGTGAGATTTAACCATGACTGAGATTAAACCAACACGTGAATAAATTTTGCACAGCTGGGAAGATTTACCTGGTATTTGCATTGTTCTTCTTTGATTTTTTTGGCTGTTGCTCCTTAGGTTTGTTTTTCTTCTTTTCCTCCACATCATCTTTCTTTTTATGCCTTTCCCTTTCTTTTTCCTTCTCTTTCTTTTTTTCTTCTTTCTTATCTTTCTCTTTCTTCTTTGGTTTTGACAGTTGTGGTTGGGAAAGGGCAGCCAGCTGCTCATGTACCGCTTTCAACTGTATGATATAAAACAATGGTCAAACTTTATTGCAGTTTACTTCAACAAATTTTGAATACAAGAACATTTTGCATGCATTTTCCTTTAACAGCTGCTCTTTATTTTGTCTTTTTGATGGATGAACATTCACATAAACTGTAGATTTAAGAGGCAAGGAAACACTTACTATATAAATAATTTATAGTATTTTTTATCCAATGGCAGGTACTACATGGATTATATTGTAACTAACGATCTGCATTACATCTAATATAAAGCTCATGATTACCCAGAATCACAGAATGGTTACAGTTCAGGAGGCCGCCCACTGGCCTATCAATTCTGTAATGGCTCTCTGCAAAATAAATCCAGCTTGTCCCACACCCACCCTCTCCCCATAGCCCTGAAAATTGAGATATTCACCCAAATACTTTCAACTCTACAATTCAATTTGCCTCCATTACTACCTCAACAACGCAGACCAGACTGTAACTACTCACTATTCAAAAATCTTTTCCTGACTATTTATATACAAATGATATAGTCAGACATCAATGAGGAGGAAGTTGCTGGAATCTATTACTAAGGAAGTGGTAACAAAGCACTTAGAAAATACCATGAATTTATGAAAGAGAAATCACATTTAACAAATCTTTCACTTTTGAGATAACCAGCAGAATTGATAATAGTTGTGGTGTATTTTCAGAAGGTCTATGATAGGGTGCCGCACATGAGATTAAAAACCAGAACACATGGAATTAAGTTTAATATACTGGAATAGTTGGAGGATTGATAATAGAGAGAAAACAGTATTACATAGGCTGGGAGGTACGCAAGATGCCACAGGATTGGTGCCGAGATCCCAGTTGTATATAATCTATCAATAATTTAGATGACAGCATCATGTAATACATGCAGGTTTGCTGATGACAGTACAAGCTAGGTGGCATTATGAGTTGTGAAGATGATGCAGAAGTGCCTTAAAGGAACAGGAATAAGCAAAGTGAATGGGCGAGAACACGGTGGATGGAATACAACATGAAAAATGTGAGGTCATCCACTTGGTAGAAAAAATAGAAAGGGAATTTTTTTTAAACTTGGAAGTTCAAAAGATATTGACAGAGGAAATGTTGTACAGGAATCATTGGAAGTCATTAGGAAGGCAATCAGCATGTCCGTTTTGAGTAGAAAAGTAGAGAAGGCCTGCTCCAATTATAAACATGGCTTGGTGAGACTGCAACTGGAAATACTGTCAACAAGTCTGATCTCCCTACTTAAAGGAAGGGCATACTTGCAATAGTGAGAATTTAGCAAAGACAGATTTCTGAGATGGAGGATTTGTCCACTGAGGAGAGATTAAGCAGAAAAGCCTTTGCTCTCTCTAGTTTGAGAGAGCAAGAGGACCTCATGAAACATACAAAATTCTTACAAAGGCTTGACAGGATAGTCGTAGAGTTGGTTTCTCCCTAGCGTTTCTATAACTAGGGGTTATGATCTTATAAGAGGCTGAGATGACGAAAGAAAAATTCTTCAAACATGGATGGTGAAATTTTGGAGACCACCAGCTAAGAGGGCTGTGTAGACTCACTCACTATCTTCAACAAAGGGATCAATATATATATTTTTAGATGTTAAGGAATATATAGTTAGTGCAGGAAAGTGGAACTGAGGAAAAAGATTAGACATAATCTTAACGGCATAACTGGCAGGAGGGGCCAGATGTCCTTTCCCTGCATCAAGTTCTTAAGTTCTCACAGGAGCCAAATAAAAAGAATGCTGGAAACCTGAAACAAGGACAGAAAGAGCTGGAAATACTCAGCAAATCAGGCAGCATCTATGCAGAGCGAAACAGATAATATTTTAGACATGGCATTTCATACAAATAGATGAACAATTCTGATGAAAGGACATTGATCTGAAACATTAACTGTTTTTGTTTCCACACTGAATACTTGCAACTTTTTTTGCTTTTATTTTATATTTATCCAGTGACTGCCACCTTATTAGTATTACCTGCCAGGAATACTAGGCAAGCAGAGCATACAAGTTCGACTTTACATATTTTTCAACTTAACAGATCAGCAATGCTGTAAACCATTAGTATTACCAAGAGTCAAAAATACTAGTCCAAAAATTGTCTATTGTTTATTTATTCAGAAAACTCCACATTGAGGAGAATGAAATTGGGCATGATTTTCCACATCTCTGGTGCAACATTATTCCTTTGGCTTCTCAGAACAGATGCAGTCGAATTATTTCAAAACAAAATTCTGCAGATACTGGAATTCCATACATTTAATAAAAAACAGAAAATGCTAGAAATACCCAGCAGATCAGGTAGCCACCGAGGATGACGAGAATATTTCAGTTTGAACAGCTTTCAGCAGACTGGAAAATTTTAAAATGAAGGTTTTAAATTGCATAGAAACAGGGGAGGAGCAGAGATAAGGGTTTATAAGGTGGAGACCAGCAGAGACTGAATGACAAATGATACCACTAGCTGACAGTGGTCAGGGCACGTCTGCAGGACGTATAGATGATAACAAAAATAAAACCATGCTGGAATTCCCTTTTTTTCCATTTAAGGGATGGGCTTTGCAGACTAAGCCAGCATTTAATTTCCCATCCCTAACTGACCTTGAAAAGGTGGTGCCTTGAACCACTGCAGTGCTTGAGGTGTGGCTAGGGAGCGAGTTCCAGGACGCTGACCCAGTGACAGTGAAGGAACGGCAATACATTTCCAAGTCATGATGGTATGTGGCTTGTGGGGGGGGGGGGGGGGGGGGGGGCAACTTTCAGGTGATGCTTTTCCCATGCTTTTCTTGCCCTTGTCTTTCTAACTGGCAGAAATTGAGGTTTTATCCAAGGAGTCTTGGTGAGTTGCTGCAGTACATTCTGTAGATGGCACAAACTAATGCTATTGCATGTTAGTGGTGGAGTAAGTGGATGGATTGCTGATCAAATTGGCTGCTGCGTCCAGTATGATGTCGAGCTTCTTGAGTGTTGTTGAAGCTGCATTCATTCAGGCAAGTGGAGATTCTTCCTTCAGACTCCTGACTTGAGTCTTGCAGATGATGAACAGGCCTTGGAGTTAGGAGGCGAGTTACTCGCTGCAGGATTCCTAGCCTCTGACCTGCTCTTGTAGCTGCATTTGTACATGGCTTCTCCAGTTCAGTTTCTGGTCAATGGGTAAACCCGCAGGATATTGATAGTGGGGGGATTCAGTAATGATAATGCCACTTAACGTCAAGAGGTGATAGCTTGATTTTCTCTCGTTAGGTATGGTCATTGCCTGGCACTTACCAGCCATCAGCCCAGATTTGGATATTGCCCAGGTCTTGCTGCATTTGGACGTGGACTGCTTTATTATCTGAGCCATTATCAACGGTGCTGAACATTGTGCAATCATCAGTGAACATCCTACCTTTGATAAAAGATTGGAATAATTATCTGAAATCATTGAATTTCATGTTATGCCCTGAAGGTGTGCTCTAGGAAGATGAGCAGCTGCTCTGAGCTTATCTTAAGCTTCAACAATTTTTAATAATTACCCATTCCAGTCCTGAATCAAGGTTCAGGCCCAAGAGGCCAGCTAGGCTACTCCTACACCTCTTTCCTATGTTTCTGTTATTCAATCTCTCCTGATCTCCACCTTATTACAGGCTGTTCCTTTTGTTCTCTCTGCCTCCCCTGCAACTTAAAATTTATTTTTTTAACTTTTCCCAGTTCTGATGAAAGATCATTGACTCAACTGTTTCACTGTAAATCATGCATGATCTGCTGAGTTTTTCCAGGATTTTCTGCTTTTATTTCAGTCAAGTAATTCTATAGATTGAGTAGATTCAGGCACATCCTTGATGGGTTAAAATGTTTTCCAAACTGTCATTCAGCAAACTCTCAATTTTAAGAATTCCAGTTAACATACAAATCAAACTGTTGCTAATTAGTCAAATCATATCAGTTCTTCAGCTGTGGAGAGAATCAATTCCTAACACGGTAAGCAACTTATTCCTTAGTTCCTATCACTTACTCTGTTCTTGACGCTGTCACTTAAAATTGATGTTGGCGTTCTCAATTAAGCTGGGTGTATTTAAGTGGTTGGCTGAAGCACAGCATATTCTGAACTAAATGTACTAAACCACTGCTACCATGAAGTAACAATGAAATGCCTGGACAAGTGGGAAGGTGGCAAAACGGCAACACCCACATAACAAAATTCCAATGCTTTGAGACTGATCTCTTCATAAAAAGCTGCATACAGATCAGAATAGCAGAGTGTTTGACCTTTGAGCAAATGATCTAGTATTATCCATTAATTTTTATCTTGAGCATCAAATTCCCAAGTATATTTTGTTATTGCTGATCAACTGTAAGAACTTTGTGGAAATTTAAAAATCCAAGACAACTTTGAAAATGTTACTCATATTTCCAACATATACCTGAATTTACATATTCCAAATAAATGTCATGTATAATTTGCTATCCAGTTGGGTAGACAATATCTGTCTTTTTCCTGAACTGTCTTCAATCATTAAAAAGTAATTCACATCACAAGGAGAAAAAAGAAACACCCTGCATCCGAAGACGAGTTACTTGTGACAGACATCTCCAGCCACAGCACAATATACAATTAAACAAACTCACTTCCAACCTAAATGATTTCAATGTTTCCTCCAAACTTTCAGTTGTACAATATTCAACATGATTCAGTCGTGAATTTACAAGTGCCTTCCATCTAAATTCCACCACTTTGTTTCAAAGCGGAATCAATTCTGAAGCAGTATGTTTGTACAAGATGCTAAATAGTTTTGCAAAGAGCCTTTCTTCTACTAATCAGCTAAAATAACATGCTAACTCATTTTCAGTCCTCAAATTAGGACTTCAATCTAATTGAATTTCAACACACAGATTGGCAAAATCAAAAATATGAGTTAGCTGGTATCAAATCAAGGTCTTCCTCAAAAGATTCTGTATCATTTATAGTGGTGTTGGGAACTTTACATGATGCTCCAAAACAATTCCACAACACTGATAGAGTTCATGCTTTTGACATTGATGAAATTGTGATCTTCCTTGCTTAGTTACAAATTAAAGTTGATTTCCCAAAATCTAGTGAAAGCAAGAACACTGACCAGATCAGCTCCAAATTATTTGATAATACTAAATTTTGATCATTTATTCTAAAGTCCGATCTTTTTCCTGTCTAGTTCCTAATTTACTGACTCATTTTTTTCCCCTCTACTACAATATCCAGGACCCAAGAAATAAACTCATAATATGGCTTTCAAGCCTGTAATTTGATAAGTTTCTATCTGACCAAAAACACAAAATAGGAATTGGTAGAGAGAAAACTATATTCAGTGCTGTAAGTAAACATTCACTCTTACTGCATTCCCAATCACTGCTCCATCCAGAATTATAATTGCATTAGAGGTATAGGAGGTCACACTTATTTGGCTGCTTGCCATTTGCTGAGGTGCAGTAATGCCTATAAAAAGATGCTAAGCAAGTCAATGCAGACTACAGACACCAACTACTTGAGATCAAAACTGAAGAAAATTGTAATGCTTGGAAAATAGGGAAGTACTAAAACAACTGGTTAACTGGTAACATTCAAGGACAAATTAGGCAATATTTTTCTCCACAGCTTAAAGGAGAATGATTCAAGAAAACATGGTAGGCCATCAAACTCAGCAGAAGGAAAGAAAATGTATTAATAACAGCCAAATCACATTGAGTGTTGCAGTATGACCAAGAATTAGCCAAATCAACATTTAACCAAAGCATTCTATAGTGGGGACATAAAAGTGAAATAAAAAGAACCCAACTCACCTGAGTAAATATCTGCCATACAGCTAAGATAAACACCAACCCTGATTGACAGAGCTACATGGCTGGTAACTGCGTTGAAATTTCTTATTAATGCTACGTCATCCATGTAGACACACAAGTCTTTAGAAACAGCAAACCACATGAATACAGAAATATGAAATTGCCTCTTTTGACCTCGAACATGGATATTCACAAGTGAACACTTCATTTTGAACAATCTATTCCTTGGTCAGTGTCAGAAAAGGAAAGAGCCCATTCAACAATTAACCTTTCCAATCTACCAAGTGGGAAGCACTACAGTTTCATTTGAAATAACTCCTCACAGTCTAGCTCAAATGATTTAAAAATATCAACACCATCTTAAAGTAGTAACAATCATTGAACATAAAATAACTTAAAATAAATTCCCTTTATCCTGCCAACTGCAGAGATCTGGAGCTAGGATACCGAAATCATGTCCCACCACGATTTATACGAGGCCTCACAGATGGTACCTGTTCTTGAAGTTCAGCCAGCCTCTGTGCCCGCTCCTCCTCAGAATCATCTGTGCTGCTGTCGCTGTCAGAGGAGCTGTCACTGCTACTATCGCTCGAGGATGAGGATGACACCTGGTTGGTTGGAGGTGGCACAGGAGGAGGAGATGGAACAACTGGTTCAACAGGCTCATCTGGCATTTTTGCAAAACGCATCTCAAAAACATCCTAGAAAAAAAATACAAACCAAAGTATGAAATCCAACTTCCACCTAAATTGGCTTGCTTTGTACACAATGCATTCAGAGATGCACCTTTCTTACACGTGCTAAAAATAGAGTGACTAATGTCACAGCCAGGAGCAATTTCCACATTTTAAACACCTGGCTTAAAGATGCCACATTGAAATATTTTCTCAATAAAAATGGTCATATATCTGTGAAAATGGGAAAAAATGTTATTTTTATGAATTTTTCTGCACTGAAAATTGAAGGGTAGGTGTACTAAAGCTACAGTAGATATGAATCTCAAAATAACTGCAGGGATCTTGCTTCCTACTGCCTTTCAACACAATTATAATAATGGTGGTTGCAGTTATCATTGTGACAATGATATTTTAACTCCTTAAAACTAATCCATCAGAGGGGAACTTTGGACTAGAGATCTGCTCAAGTATAAAATTAAAACCCAAACCAAACCAGAGATTCTGTACCCCAAACTGACCACAACCAATCTAAACCTAACTCTAATAAATCCCTGACACATACCCTTTATTACCAATTGCCCATCCAGTGGAAAGAATAATTCACTATTTACTCTCTCAAAAATAATGAAAACTATTCTCAATTTTCTATTTCAATGAAATCTCAATTTTGAATCCTCTCATGGCAAAAAAAATTCTTAGTGTTTTACTGAGTACGCCATGCATCGTTTTCTCTGCTCCAAAAATATGGGGCACAATATTTTAATAGTACACAATCCAATGATAAACAATTCAACTCATTGGTCTGCTTTTATTTTCAGTGACTCCATATGTCAAGTAGTACAGCATTTGCAATACAGCAGCTTTTACGTCCTTTTGGTGTCCTACAGCAGTTCACCATCAAGTTGGTTTGAAGTACAGTTGTTAAGAAAATGCACAAAAAAACTGCAGCTGCTTTGTGCAAAGTCTCACCAACAGCAATGTGATAAATGGCCAAAAAATCCTTTGAACAACATTGATTGAGAAATATGGTTATGAAGTCTTTCTCTTCAAGTAGTGCCATAGGAGCATGTGTGCACATTTGAATGGATGGACATTCAATTTAAAATCTGAGAGTTGCTACTTCAAATAGTACTAGGTGAGTATATAATCAGGTGTCAATCTGGATAAGGTGCTTAAATTTTTGGAACACAACCTGAATCTCATGAACCTCTTAATTTTGGCAAAAATGTGATCACTGAGCCAAGACCCAAAATCTGACCTATTTACTTTGACCTTTTCTACTTGCACTCCTAATTTTAAAGGCTGCTTGCTACATCCCACTTTTCTGGTCTTATGGCTTTATGAGTCTTGCTGACATAGCAGGGCCAAAGAATTGGATGTTAATTTACAACTAAGATGGAAAATATATTTTCATTTGCAGGAACTATTTTAGGCTACTCCGGTACATACCTTCCAATGAAAAGATAACAAATTTAATTTAGTAAACCTTTTCAGCCTTTCCCTATTATCCTCACCTTAACTACAGATAGCTGTATTTAAGCAATACACATTTCTAGTGCAGAAGGATGAATCAGAAGGATCTGCAGTCCAATAAACCAAATATCCATTGCGGCATATTCCTCTCAGAACAAAGCACAAACCTGCAGTTTTCTTGCCATTGCCACCACTTCATGATCAGGAGGATTATATTTGTAACAATTGGAGAACATCAACCGAACATCTGCTGCAAATTCTTGAGCATCCCCATATTGTCGGTTGTCCATTTTTGACTAAAAACAAAAGATAAAGACATTAGTTACAACTCACAGGCAAGCTATTAATCACTCTGAAATTATTAAGCATCTTAAGATTCCTTATATATTAATGTTATTGGAATTAATTTAAATCAAAATAACTAAGACCTGAGCATTTGCTCCTGGACTGTACAAAGTTATGCCAAACAAAGAATCACATTTCCAGAACAAAAAGGTTCAAAATAAGAGCATAACCTGAATGAATCCTTTTGGATGAAGGTGACCAGCTTGGAACAGACTTTGAAAAGACCCTTTCATAAAAAAATATTTCAAAATACCGAGTATATTCTTCATTCAAGAATGATGTCTCAATTTAAAACGCAAAAGCTAGTCTTGACCTATGGCAAATGCAGTCAAGCACTTTTTAGTAATTTTCCCAAAATCCATCTACTTGTACATCTTCAAAACAGTAAAAAGCTTTTGAAATAGAAAATCCTTATTCTCCCAAGTTCACAAAATACATACAGATCTTATGTACAGGTCTCACTTCAAGGAACATGAATTTGTTTTACCGCTCCAGTGTTCTCCATATTCCAACAGCATTCGAAGATACTGATCAAGTACATTAGATCCATGTTCTTCCTTTACCCACTAATCCAACATAAAATTACACTAGACTACCCTAACCCCTGCCAAATGAAACATAGGCACCAACAGGAACCTTAAATTTCTAATAGTTACCATGGTCTTTGTATCTCTGCCACTTGCAGAAATCATCTGCTAAATGTAGCACTGTGTGGAACTCCAATTTAATCGCAGTAACAAAGAATAGATCTAGCCCACTGATAGATGCACATGCTTAAGAGGATCTGGGCATCACTGGCAAGGCCAACATTTATTATCAATCCCCAAATGTTCTTAAAGTTCTAGTGAGCTGCCACCTTGAGTTCTTCTGATCAAGGGAATAAGGATTTTAAACCCAGTGCTAATTAAGAAATGTGAATCATTTCCAAATCCAGGTGGTGTGCAACTTGCAGGGAGTCTGCAGGTGATGTTCCCATGAGCCTCAAGTCCTTGCCTATCTTGGTGATACAGACCACTGTTTTAGGAAATGCTGTCAGAAAGAACTTAGGCAAGTAACTGCGTGCATTTTGTTGATGATACACATTGTGGCTACAGCATGCTATATAGGAAGGATTTTATATAGGAAGGATTTAATTGTTGGAATGGTTGATGAGATGCCAATCAAGCACACAGCTTTGTCCTGATTGGTGACAAGCTCTGATTGTTGGGAATGCACCCATCCAGGCAGGGACTATTCTTCTGATTTGTCTTATAGATAGTGACAAGACTTCTGGTGTCAGGCGAGTCACTTGCTTCAAGATACCATGCCTCTGATCTGCTCTCAAAGCCAGTCTTTATGTGGCTGGTACTTTGAGTTTCTGGTCAAGAGTGGAGAACTGGTGATGGTAATGCCATTTAACATCAAAGGTAGTTGGTTAGACACTCTCTCATAGGTTATTGCCAATTGCATTTCTGCAAGCATATGGATTCATTTGCTGAGTTGCAAATGGAATTGAACCTCTGGAATCCAGCTCCCTATCCTAAAGATGAGCTGGCTGGGACTAGGGAATTAGCTGTCAATGTGGCAGAGGGCATCAGAGGGCAATTCTGAGAAAAGGTCTTCAACATGAAACAGTAACACTGTTTTGGTTCCCACAGTTGATTTCCCAACCTGCTGAGCGTTTTGTTTCTATTTCTGGAGTTCAGTTCTCTGAACCACACTTGGACAAAGGCTGCGATGAGGCAAGGAGCCATGGTCCTGTGAAACTGCCCCTCAGTGAACTAATTATTGATAAGTGCTGCTTCCAATAATTTGCTCATGGCCGAGTGCTTGGACAGCAAGTGGCTGGATTGAATTTGTGTTGCTTGCTGTGAATTTGCTTTTCCTGGGCAATTTCCCATATTGTTGGGGTAGATGCTAGTATCATAACTGCATTGAAACAGCAAGGGTCAGAGCTGTGCTTAGTTCTGAAATGCCACAGTGATCTACTGTACTGCAGTGGGCTGTTGTCCAGTTGCATGAAGTCTTTGCTCTATCCTGTGCTCTCAGCCATTTCTTGGTATCACAGAGGGAAATGAATTGGTTGAAGATTGACTTCTGTGATGGTGGGAATTCACAGGAAACAAGGATGGATCATCGATGTGGCACATGGCAGAATATGATTGTATTGCATCCACTTCGAGTTCAGCGGTCAAATCCCAAGCCCCTCAAAAATGTGGACACACTTGGAGCCATTTCCCCCCGTTAGCTGTTTAATTGTCCACCACCATTCACAACCAGATGTGAAAGATGTACTTCGTCAAGTTGGCATCTCATTTTCAGATATACCTTGCCCTGTTCCTGATATCCTTTTTGTACTGCTCATTGAACCATATCCCATTATTATGTACAGGTCCGAGCTGTCAAACATTTAAGCACAGACCTTCGCTATACCTGTTCTGTCTGTTAAATTGCTTTATCCCCTTTTGCCTTTCCTCCCACTAAATTGAAGACTGAATCACCAGCAGATGCTGCAATGTTACATCACAAACTGTGCACTTTTGGTGTAATACAGGAAACATGGCAGAAAAATTCCAATTACTTAATGCTAAAATAGTATATGGTAGAAATTCTCAGCACAGAACAAATATGGCTTTAAGTTCACCTTCCTCATGGACTCTTGCCCGATAGATAATTGTTTTCAATTTAGGAACTAATTGAACACATAATTGCTATGTAAACTTAAAAACAGTTAAACCTGTGCAGCACCAAGAGAACCAGATTGTGATCAGACAGATTCCTTAAATAGTGGTATTATTGCTAGCAAAGGAAATTGAGAGGAAAGGAATAACATCTGGTTATGGTATGTGAATGCTAGCCAATAAGATCACTCAAGCTAAAAGTTACTCTGAAAAGAATGTTTTAAGATTTCCAATAAATGAAATGCATAAGAAATGGACTATTTGGCCACAAATTAATCAGAAACTCCCAAGAACGTATAGTTTACTTGCTCTGGTTTCCTCCCACATTCCAAAGACGCACAGGTTAAGAAGTTGTAGGCATACTATGTTGACTCTGGAAGCGTGGCAACGCCTGTGGACTGCCCCCAGAACATTCTAAGCAAAGATGCATTTCACTGTGCGTTGTTTCGATGTACACATGACTAATAAAGAAATCTTAATCTTTTTGCATTTGAAGAATTGGTACTTAAATGTCATTTAAATTTTTACCCAAATTTTGTTAATCCAGATTGAATATAACAGTAAATGACATTTTGAAATCTATAATCTCCATCGGATAGTTAGATAGCTCCAAAATATGGCATGGCAAATCAGGAAAATATGCAATACCCTAATAAAGGCATTGTCCATACTGTCTACCCTCCCTAAATGAAGAGCTATGCTACGAAAACATTAATAAAACAAAATGCAGTGTTGTATTGCTACATCGATTAAGAGTCTATCACACGTTTTCTCCTGTACACTATTTCATTTTTTGCCTTTGAAATTCCTGCTACATCTCAAATTCTTTGTAGCTCTGAAATTTTGAGATTATGCTGTTTTCCAAAACTGTTTAATTAACACTTTCCCATAATCTCTCCAATGTTCAAATAACCAGAACTGATATTTACCTGCTTCAAAATTCACTCAAGTATGAAAATCTTTATTTTCCACAATAAAACTGGGTTAGGATTATGGGAATAGGAGAAGATGCAACCTGCAAGAAATTCTATTAATTCAGTTTAAACTGAAGCCCATTTATTTCACTCTTATCTCTCTTCTGACATCACTTAAGTTTTAAAATGGTGCAGAAACAAACCTCACAAAAGTCATGTCACCAGGGAAAATAACAGGACTAAAAAGAAAAAAAATGGCAAGGTATTAAGGAGAAAACATTGCCAGAAGCATCCGAACACCACGATCAGAAATAAAAGCACTAAACTCGCTACAAGCGTACACATTTGCTTCCAACACCATGCTTGTGGGCTATGAAAGGGGCTTCCCTGTTATTAAAACAGCCTGCAAAACCAACTCTAAATATTTCCTAAAAAACTTCAGTGGTGTATAAACCAGTTCTCACACATTTGCTAAAACCATTCTGCATAAGATGAGACTATGGAAGAACAATCTATAATGATGATAAAACTACAACATTTTGTCACTTTACATCTGCTTTTGGACTTGCAAATTGTAATCTTACTCACTTAAATGCAGGAAAAAAATCTTTAATTTCAGTGAAAATTAAATTTTAACTGCAAAACAAGTTGCAGTGCCAATTAAATGATTGATCAGTTTCTTTTATGGAAATATTCAAGGATTCCTCAACAGATTAATATATTTCCAGTGTAAATAATTGCACTTAATACTGTACTCATTTAACAAAATCAAATGAATGAAATCCTTCAAAGTTGTACTACAGAAAAATCTACTCAAACTGCACTTAAATATTATATTGAGATCCACAGTAGAATAAAGTTCAAGTTACTAAATGTAAAGAGAAGCATTAAGACACAATGCATTGGGGCACAGAAACACGAAGACTGAAAGTACAGGTAACCATCAATTATGGAAGCTTCCTTTCTGCTACAAATAGAACTGTAATTGTAGCAGCATGCAGAATTGTTACCAAACCACAATTAGTCAGTGGTTTGAAACACAATTACAAGATTAGGACAATACGCCCATCTCTTTTTTGAGGAATTTCATTAATGTTTAATAGCCAAATGACAGTTTCAATGATACACAAATTCTCTGCAGCATTTTTAACAGTGATCCTTAAGATATTAGCAACACTCCAAAGCAAGTTCTATGTTCAACTCTGACCACGTTCTGTTCCTGTGCCTGTGACAATTATACTCACTGCTGTTAATCATTCCACTAATCTGTTTTTCATGCATCACACATTCTAGACAACGCCAGTAAAGGCAAGCCATGTGCGTCAGGAACTAAGATTTCTTTTTAGACAAGGTTGCTTGTTATTATATAATATTTTGTGATATTATAATCTACTGGTTTTGAGATTTAATCTGTGAGATTAATGCAATTTGGAGAAAATCACATCCCTGACTACTTGTTGTTCGACCCTGATTTGCAATGTCTGTATATTTCAGAAATTCATCAATACCATAATTAAATATGAATTCATACAAAGTAGAAATGATCAGTGGATTACCAAGAAACAAACAATTGTTTTGTATAGCACATGTACCTTAAAATTTTACCTTTCACTAGTAATGAAAAGATCCAAGGATAACTATTCCAGCTGTGACAAAGGATAGCTATGGTAAGCAGCAGAACACAAGTGGCAATTATATCTGTGCTCAGTCTCTTCTGTCGTTAGTTACAAAGCATTTCAGAGAATGAGAAAAAATACGAGTCCAACTAATTTAGCTGTACAGTCACAAACCTTTATAGATACTCATTCAAATACTGATTTATATTCCAATATAATCAGACCAAATTAGTAAATTTTGGAAAAAGATTGATAAAGTTGCTAAATAACCTCCCTAGAATATTGTTAAGAAATCCACAAAAAAATTGCAAATGACATTAAAATATGAAACTACAATGCAAAGTCCAAAAACAT
Source organism: Pristis pectinata (assembly GCF_009764475.1). NCBI lineage: Eukaryota > Metazoa > Chordata > Chondrichthyes > Rhinopristiformes > Pristidae > Pristis > Pristis pectinata. The sequence goes on along the minus strand of NC_067435.1, from coordinate 6,411,059 downwards.
CTCATCTGACCTCTCTAAATTAGCATAACTTAACAGCCTGATTATTTTTATTTACTACCTAAAACCTCACTATTCAAACCATTGTACCATCTCACTATTTCACAGATGTTAATACACCAAGAGTTCAGACATCTGTTGGTCTACATCCAGCTGTGTTACATTGACAGAACGCTGGTCAGAAAGCACATCTACTGGTTTTATGGAAGAATCCGAATTCTGAACATCAGGGTTTGCTGGCACTAAATTAAAATTTTGTGATTTATTACTGGAGTTTACCCTAAGGAACTAAAGCAAATCCAATTTCCCACTGTCACAGAGACTGCTATTCTGAAGTGTAACAAAGATTGGGAAAACTCAGATGGTCAAACAGACCTGTAGTGAGTGAAACTGAGTTAACATTACAGGTAAATGATCTGTCGGCACTGAGTTCTTTATCTACCTACTGCCTAGTTCCATTATTTTGCTTTTATTTCTCATTTCCAGCATATGTGCAATTTTTGATTTTTAACTGCATTTCCAAATTCTTGATGTTAGTCACCACATAGAATCCTACAGCATGGAAGATAACTACTTGGGTCAATTCTATCTTTCACGCCAATGACAAATCTGCATCGTCCAGTTACTTGTCCTTCTGCCAGGAGAAACTGTTTTCGCCAATTCAGTCAGAAGACATGATAAATACTTCTATTAAATCTCCCCTTAACCCTCCATGCATCAAGCAGAGTGCTTCTGGCTTCTCTAGTCTTTCCACATCATTAAAATTTCCATGCCTTATACCATACCACCTTATTTCAGTTCATCGCTACAGCACCCAATACAAGGCTTTGACACCCTTCCTAAAATGTAATGCTGAGCATGAAAGAAATACTTCTAATAAACTTCCTTAATTTGGTAAATTATCCCATAATTTTGTGAAGCCAAGGGTCCGTGAAGCTTTCTGAAAAATAGACTTAGAAATTTGTACTGTTACCTACAAATTGATATGTGCAGAGACTCTAGGTCAGTGCTTCCTCAGCCATTCCTTCGCATGTAAACTGTATTTTTTTTGCAACCAAACAGAAGTCAATATGTCATAAATATGCATTAACACCTATCAAGCTTCTTTATCATTATTTCCTTAAATATTTGCAAATCCCAACTGGCTTGTAATTTCTTTCTTCCTGCAGCATATTTAAAAACATTTTGCCATCTGATTTAAACTGTTTCTCATTCTTTACTAAATACACTGCTTAACAATTTTCTGTATTAAATCTACCCATTCCCATATTTTATATCCTCTTATGTTTACTATCTTCTTCACTGCTGCTTTGTGAACTTTGTTTCAACAGTGAATTATGTCCTATATACCCAAGTCTAAGACAATATCCACATATTTTCACCACAGGTTATCAATGGCTAGACTCCATATTTTTCCATTTCAGACCTTTGCTTGAATTACTGTCTCCAAAAGTTTCCACATGCACAATTCAGTAGTCCTCTGCTACATTGTTTACCTCAACAATCATGAAGGATACTTCAAAGCCAACTGCTGAAGAGACCACCAACTTTTTAAATATCTCTATTTTTATCCTACTCAATTTCTCTACTTGCACTAGATTGCATGGTACAGTTCAAATTTATTTGAGAAAGCTCACTAGATGTATTACTGGGATGAAGGAATTGACGTGAGAGGCTAAGCCTACATATTGGAGTTCAAAAGAATGGGAGGTGAGCCTTGAAAATAAGATTCTGAGGGAGGTTGACAGGATGAATGCTGAAAAGATTTCCTAGCGTGGTTCTATAAAGCAAGGCAACAGAGGTCACACGTTTAATGCAAAGGGAAGGAATTTCTTCTGAGTATCATGAGTCTTTGGAATTCTCTAACCCAGAGAGCTGTGGAGGCAGCGTCATTGAACATAAAATCACTTCATAATCTTAGACAACTTATGCAAAGAATGCCTAATTAGTACAGGCGCAAAGCAAAGCATTACATTTCTGAAACACAGCAGATATTTTAACAAAAAGAGAGGCAAAGGCTATGGGAAGAAAATGGTGCTGAGGCCAAGACAATAAATTACATTGAACGGCAAAGTAGGCTCAAGGGCTCAATGGGACTACTCCTACTTATGTTATGCTTTACCCTAGAATACTAATTTTCAACATATTACTGGAATAATGGAATCAGTGAAATGGACTATCCATTAAATCACAAGCACCAAAATCAATTGTAATCTTCAGGGTTTGCAGAATTTTGTTCAACTTTCCTTGTCACAATAGCTTCCAAGTTCTCTTCTGATTCACCACTCTGTGAATCCCTTTAAGTAATGTTGTTCCTGGCTTCACTGGCAGTTTAGATTACCAAAAAGATTATCTCAGCTAACATGCAGACAATGCCGGGAACCACTCTAGCAATACTAACAATTTGTAAATAGAGAGTTGGGGTGGACTGTAGATATAAACAAATGCTCTATGCATAATAATGTCAAGTGTTGGCACTGCAAAAGCAGTGTTTCATGTATATGAGATGTACGGATGGATGAGATGTTGAAAAGAAATTTGTATTTGTAATTTATCACTTCACAATCCCAAACAATTGATGTAAAATAATGCTTAACTGTTAATAAGGGAATGAAGACGATTCTGAAACAATAAATTTTACTTCAACAAACCAGCTGTTGTGAAATTGCAACAAACGTAGGCAAACCTGAATTTCCGGGACAAACCCAGTAGGTAGCACGTAAGAATATTAGAAATAGGAATAGGCCATATGCACCCACCTACCCCCAATCTTCAAGATCATGGCTGATGTGCCACCTCAGCACCATTTTTCAGAACTAACCCCATATATCCCTCAATTTCTCTAATGCTTAGAAATTTATCAATCTGTTTCACGTGAACACAATGACCAAGGTTGTATAGCTCTCCAGAATCAGAAATTCCCAAGATTCACCACCCTCCAAAGGATTACACTACTGTAATTATATTCCTAGGCTAGATATAGGAAACAAAACTGATTTACAATTTACAAGCTGCTGGACATTTATGTATTTACCAACTTGAACGACATACAATGAAGGGAGAAATAAAAGAATTACACGTGCATATCCGTAATCAAAGCCGATTTTAAATCAGAGTATGAAATAACATAAGAGGTCAACATTTCTGAGTGGTTATTTACAAACATAAGACAATACCAGTGGAGCTCATCAATAAACTCAGAAATATAATTTCACAATTAACAGTTTTAATCTTCACAAACAAGACTGACCGTAAGGTAATCAGTCACATGAAGCTCAGTTTTCAGTAAAACTCAAGTCATCCATTTGGTAATGTTCACTATAGCATACAAGCAAATGAATTGAGCAGAAGAGAGCAACTGGGTCCCTCAAGCCTGCTCTGCCATTTAATAAGATCATGGCTGATCTGACTGTAACCTCAACTCTGCATTCCCACTTACTCCAGTTTTATTTATTTCACCCATGGCCAATAAGAATCTATTTGCCTCTGCCTTAAAATTAAAGACTGCTTCCACTGCCCTTTGAAAAGAGTTCCAAAAACTCATGATCCTCCGAGACAGCAATCTCTTATTAGGAGACCCTTACTATTCCTTGTTCCAGATTTTCCCCACAAGAGGAAATATCTTCTCCACGTCCATACTGTCAAGACCCTTTCAGGATCTAACTGGATTCAGTCAATTCCCTGCTCATTCTTCTAAACTCCAGCAGATAAAAGCTTGGTGACTGCAACCTCTCCTCATAAGACAACCCAACCATTCTAAGTGAATGGAACACGTTACAGCTGTACAAAACATTGGTTAGATCACACACTGGAGTATTGTGTACAGTTCTGCTCACCACGCTACAGGAAGGATGTGGTAGCAACAGAGAGCGCAGAGCAGATTCAACAGGATGTTGACTGGAAAGGAAGGCTTTAGTTACAAGGAGAGATTAGATAGGCTAGTAGACTGGAATGCAAGAGGCTGAGGAGAGAACTTAGAGGTTTTTAAAGTTATGAGGGGCATAGATAGGATAGCCAGTCTTTTCCTAAGGATAGGGAATCTAAACTAGAGGGCACAGGTTTAAGGAGAGGGGAGAGAAATTTAAAGGAGATCTGACAGGTAAGATTACACCCCCCCACCCCAGGGTAGCAGCTATCTGGAGCAAGCTGGAAGATGAAGTGGTAAAGGTAGATACAATTACAATGTATAAAGGGCATTTGTCCAGGGTCCTTGGATAGGAAAGATGTAGACCTAACACAGGCAAATGGGATTAGCATAGATAGGCATCATGGTTGGCATGGATGAGGTAGGCCGTAAGGGTCCAGTAAACCTTCTCCAAACTCCAACGCATTAATATCCTTGTTTAAGAATAAGTGGACTAATGCTGTACACATTATTCCATATGTGGGCTCATCAATGCCCCACATAAAGCATAATCTCAATACTTTTGCATTAAATTCCACTCACAATAAACAATTTTTGGATTACTTGCTGCTCCTGAATTTTGGGTTTTTACGAATCCTGCAGTAGGCCACCCAGGTCCCTCTGCTTCTCGGAGCTCTACAATCTCGCAAATTTAGATAAAGTGTTCTTTTTTATTTTCCTGCCAAAATGGACAATTTCACATTTTCCTACATTTTACTTACTTGCCATATTTTTGCCCACTCACTTATCTATCCTTCTGTATTTTCTTATGTCCCCTTCACCACTTACTTTCCTCCCTATCTTTGTGCATCAACAAATTTCACAACTAAGCCTTTGGTCCCTTCATCTAAGCCACTTACATAAACTGTGACTAACTAAGGATCTAGCACAAACCCTGGTGGCACTGAACTTGTTATTTCGCAATTAGAAAAAAGACATTTATGCCTATCTTTTCCTCTTAACCAGCCAACCAACTTTCCACATTTATATTAACTCCAACACCGTGAGCTTTTATTAACGCAAAAACCCTCGATGTGGCCCTCTGGAATACTATGAGGTACAATCACCTTTTTCTTCTTCAATGAACTCCAATAAAATTGTTCAAACACGATTTCTTTCTCAAAACTACACTGACTCTGCATGATTATCCTGAATTTGTCTAATTGGCCTGCTCTCTTTAAAAATAGCTTTTAAAATTTTCCCTATGACACAAGATAAATGGCCTGTAATTTCTTGCTTTGCCCCTCTCACTTTTTGCCTAGAGGAACAATGGATATTTTCTAATCCAATGGAAACTTCCTCAAATTTAGGGAATTTTGGAAAATTAAAACCAATGCATCAACTGTCTCACTAACCACCTCTTAAGAACCTAGGATGAAGCCCATTGTAACTCAGGAACTTGCTCTCATTACATGTTTAGTTGGAAAAGTAAACCACAGCTATTTACCAATTTGTCTCAAAGTTTAAAGTTTAAATTCAAATTTAATTATCCCACTAAGCTGAAGTTTTAGTGAGAGACAATAACAGAAAGCAGATGACCACCATCAAGTGTCAATTACTGAAGTGTGCATAATTTACTAAACTTAGTAACTTGTTGATTTAATTCTTTGTTTACTTTGGCCAAGAGATTACAAATGAATGGGGTTACTTTGGTTATCTTTCCTATAAACAATGGAACATACTTTCTCTAATTACCAGATGGCTTGCAGATCTGCTGACCTTAACATGCACTTTTAATTAAAAAGATGAAGCTTGGTTCTGGATAGGTTTCACTGATACATTTTTTTAATATGTTAAATAAACATTGCCTTAAATTTTACTTCAAATAATCTTTGTATTTCTAAAACTTTGTTGACCAATGTATAACACTTAAAATAATACTTAGAATTAACTTTTAACCTCTAGTTTCCCCAGGCTAGGCAGATCATCAAACCATCTCATCAAATCAACTAGAAGATGGGAGTTCCAAGCTCTTCTGGGATCAATTTGCTATTTGCATTGACCACACTTAAGAACTCAAACCACCACCAGAATATTGTCAAGTGCACCAAGGTCTCGGCCCAAGCAACTTATGCCTTCAACCAACCTTATTTTTGAGATTTTGACAATACATTTTCTTAAGGCCGACGATGAAATAATGCACACATTTTAAACATCAATGGAAGATTCAAAATAATATGACTGACACCTCAGAATAATCAATACAGATTCAATGATGCTTCATAATCCAAGCTCTAAAATTACAGCTGTAAAATACTGTAAGGTATAGGCTTACTTTAATAGTACTGAGATCCATGGGGTGTTTTATAATGTCGTGATAATCATGCAGTCCCAAGGCGTCTACGTCCACAGGTTTGTAGAAGGGCCAGGCATAGGCTGCATGCTTCTTGGCAAACATTTCCTTAAGAATGCCAGTGCAGTACTTCAATTGTTCCGAAACTTTTCCACTGCCAACCACAACCCCACCACCACCTACAATCCCAACACTTCCACCCCCACCCTTCTCAAGATGTTGCTGCTGTTGGGAGTCTGGAATCTCTTTCTTAGCGGGCTTTGGAGGTCTACCACTCCTGGAAGGGATCTTTGCAGGTTTGGGTTCAGTCATTAATGGAGAAGACTCTCGACTCTTCACTGGAACATTGGTTGTTGGAGTTGTTGTGTCAGCTTTCCTTTTCACACCCTTTTTATGCTTAAAAATAAAAGAGAACATTTTAGATTCAAATGTTCCAAAATACTAGGAAATAGTAAATGAACAGCATACATATATGGCAAATGAGAAGGGAAATGATTTAACGTCCTAATGACCTATAAAGTAGGCATGAAAGTCCTATTTTTTCCCACATAATGGATAATTCCTGGGTTTTGGCCACATCAGGAGGAAATGGTGAGCCAATTTCTGATGACAATGAAAGGCGTGACATAGTAACAGATGAAAATCCCAACCCACAGATAGTGCTTGTGTTGTCAGAGAGACTGTCTCAAATATCCCTAAATTTTAATCAGATTTTTTTTTTTAAAAAAGGTAGGCTACTAAACCAGCAAGTAAAAGGAATGAAAATGAGATGAGATGTGTGTATAGAACTAAATGCTTCGATCAAAATCGAGATTATACCAACTTATCCATAGTTCTGCCCTCTAAGTTCTCTCACTGTTCTTATTCCTCAAATTCTTTCCCAAAATTAGGGAACAAAAAAAGTCAGTAAATCATCTTCCAATATGAGAAAAAGGGAATAAAATAAACCAATTGTAGTCTACAATTTGGAAACTCAATCATTAACAAGCAATTTGTCCTCCCACTCCCACAAATTGAGATCATCATGGGTACATTTATATGAGGCCATTAAATCACATATGCTGAGAACCACATACCAGCTTAGGCACTCTAGTGGAAAAGCTACTCAAGAGGTAATTACCTTTAAAGGCTGTGGTGCTGTTGTCATCACAGTTGTTGGCGTGAGTGTCGGCATTGGGGGAGCTGAAGTATGCGGAGACACTGTTGTCGTTGGTGGCTGGACTATCAAGTCAGGAGTCGCAGGAGGAAATGACTGGGGTGTGGGTGCCGGTACAGATACTGATGGAAGCTGCGGCTGCGATGGTGCAGGCTGAGATGCCTGAGGTGCCCGCTGGGGTGGTGGCTGCTGTGGTGGTGCTGGTGCCGATACTGGCATTGTCACTTGGGGAGCAGTCTGTACAGTTGACACGTTGGTTTTAGACTGAACTAAAAAACAAAACAAATATTCAGAGTGATGGATACTCAACTTTCAAGTAGAGTTCAAAATAAAACTTTCCAGTAACCACAAGTTTAACATATACATAAAATGTAACATTGTTAAGGTTCAGTGGACTGTGGCATGATCCAGTATATAAACCATTCTTTGGTCTGGGAGGATGCAAGGACAAGGGAACAGAATTTTGAAGGCACCAAAAATGCACTAAATTCACTTCTGGTGGGATACTGAAGGAAGAAATTGCTCAACACTGAAGTCTAAGAACATTTATGTGGAAAACTAACACATAGGAGCCTAGAAATTCTATGAAATAGCACAACCAATTAAATGCGCTACATGATCAGTTTTCTGATAAAATTCTGTTCTTGCGTCTTTGGGGGTGAGGGGTTGTAATTTTGGTTCCTCCATGCACATGATGCGCCAATGCACAGAGGTGCCAGAGGATACACAATGGCGTCCAACATCACGCAAACGGCTGAACACCAATTTCATGAAGTAAACATGCATGTGGTCAAGGGATATTATGGCTACTCAGACAGTTGTAAGGTCTGTTTCAGGGAGACTCAAGGGGGCAACAGTTATCCTTCCCAACTAATTCCAACTACCCAACCAGGCTTCATGTACAAAAAATTTTTGCAGTGGTGGTACATCAAAGAACACATGTTGACTCACAAACTGAAGCATAACACTCACTCATCCTGTCACATAAAAATAAACCCCATTAAACCAAAAAGGACGATGATGTGCCTAAAAAGAGTAATTCTGCCGTGCAACTTGTTTTTGGTGCTTTTCAGGACTGCCTATTACTACTTAAGTTAAATTTCATTACCAGAGTCAGAGCACAGAAAGTAGTAATTTGGCACATTGTATCCATGCCGACTTCAAACACCCATCTATATTAATACTATTTTATCTCTCTCATCACTAATAACTCCCCATCTCCGCATGATTTATCTGCCATGCGCCTACATTAGGGACGATGTGTAGTTATTTAACCTACCAATCAGCATGCCTTTGGCATGTGGATGGCAACTAGAGCACCCACAGGAAACCCACATATTCGAAAGGGAGAACATGCATAATCCACACAACACTGGAGGGTCAGAATGGACCCCAAGTCTCTGGAGCTGTGAAGCAGCTGGGCTAATTGTTACACCACTGTGCCACCCTTGTTTAGTGTAAAAAGACTGTCACAATAATATAATACTTCAAAAACTATTACAAATAGGTGGAATACCATAAAAATCAGTGTCCGCCTTCCATAGGAGATGCTAAACCATCTCCTGGTTCAGCTGAATTTAATTAATACATTAAAGGACCAATATAAATCAATTAAATTTTATCAAGTGTGACTGAGAACCTTCATGTGCAGAAAGCAATTCAAAGCCACTTGATAAGCTATAAAACATTTACGAGTGAACAGAGGATGAGGTACAGTTCATAACTTTTCAATATTTAGGTGACCTCTTGATTGTTTTAACCCCTGGGAGATCATAGAAGACATTATAAAAAACACATTTCCAGCATGGTTTCAACTTTTGCTGGTAGGAGGAATATGAAAAGTTTCCAAAAGATGTGCAGTTAGAATGGAGAAACTGCACTTAAATCTGTTTGAGCTTCTGTCCCTCTAATCACGTAGATAATTGCTAACAATCTTACATGAATACTAAACTAAACTAAAATAAAATTTAAAGCTGTCAGCTTTTCATCAATGGACTAGAATTAAAGACTTCAATTTGCAAAATCTCTCAAAATTGATTCCTTCATCACATCTCAGAAAAGATGTTAAGTTTTTAAACATTGTCAAACTCACAACTATATATATGATACTTAGAAATATTTTAGTGTTCTGCATCCAGGGTAATCAACCCCTTTGCTAATCAGTAACAGCAGTACTGACAGATCGGATGTATCGTAACATGACCTCTCAACACTTTCATTAGGGAAAAAGGCTTGCATGAGAAAGGCTCTGATCAGTCCATCAAATGAGACCCAGTATGCAGCAAATTATTTAACATCATTCATGGCCAGCATGCATAGAACAGCACCAATTCTATTAGGTGAAAACTATAGGTTTAAAGAAAAGCTGGTTAAAAATCCTCTACACAAGGGGATACAGGCAAATATTTTTTTTATATAAAATTAAGTGACAAGAGTGGTAACCAAATCACTCTACCAAATATTTCATCTCCAAAATAAGACTTTTCTGGGGGAAAGACTAGGAAACAGACCCTTAGGAATACCAACTGTTTAACAGTTTGCAATAACATTGATCATAGTGGAATGACACTTATTCCACTGATATTAAATTTAGCACTAATCCAGTTTGAAAGTAAAACACACACATCCCCTACCTGCTTCTTTTCTGCCTCTACCCCGTGATCCTTTAGCAGGCTGTATAGGTACTTCAATCTCTTCTTGTGGCATCTCTGAAATTTTCTGAAGAAAAATCTTTTCCAAAGCTTCTGCCATTAAGACTATATCATCCCCTTGCTGTTAAGGAAAGGAAAAAATGTATTTTGTACAGTTATTATGATTTACACTGTTTAAACAGTAAAAGTACAACAATAGATTACCAATTCTTAATTTTACATTTGGAAACAACAAAAGGAAATCAACTGTTCTAGAAAAATGCTGCTATCAATTTAAATCTATTCACTTCGCTTCCTTAAAAGTCAATGAAAGGAATGACATTCTAAATGAAACTAGACTTTGGTCGCCAAAATGCCTGAATGCTTGAGTCATTTTCAAAACATTATGTTTTGAGCTTAAAAAAATAGAATTCAGATACGACATTAAAAATAAAACACTTGATTGTTAAACATACTGCCTGATATGGCCTGGAACCCAGCATATTTGAGAAGTTTACTAATTTCAGTAAGAATAGCAATAAAGATGCTGTTAGTGGTTTTAGAACCACAGCATTTAGGGAGAGAAATAAAAATACCAAGTTATTACAATCCTATGTAGCAACCTATGTGAAAAGTTAATTATTGTAGTCATTTGGTGGGAATGTTCAAGCTTGGGATAATAAGCTATTGGACCTCTCGCGCCTGTTCCATCATTCAGCAAGTTCTTAGCTGATCTTTAAGTTCAGATCCATTTTCCTGCATTATTATCTTAAAAAAAATATCACCACTTGCCTTTAAAGTACATAGCAACTGAACCTCCACAGCCACCTTAGATAGAAAACTCCAAAGATTCTCTACCTCTGAAGAAATTTCTTCTATTTTGTCCCTAATGGCCAACCCCTTAACTTGAGACTGAGGCCTAGTTCTTAAACACTCTGCCAATCAGGGAAAACATCAACTATGCACCTATCCTGTCAAGCCCCAGGAGAATTTCATATTTCAATGAATCACCTCTCATGCTTCTAAACCCAAGACTGGGTCTCGTCGGCTTAACCTCTCCTCACTGGACAGACTCGCCATCCAGAAATCTGTCTGATGAACCTTCGCCACATTCTCTGTGGCTAGTACAACCTTCATTAAGTAGGGCTCTAGACCTGTGTACCGGGTGCAATTTCACCAGGGTCTTATGTAATTCTAGTAAGACATCTTTATTTTTGTATTTGAATCCTCCAGCACTAAAGGTTCATATAATGACTAGCTTACTAATTGTTTATGGTACAGTCCTCCCTGGATTATGAACACCCTGTACATACGAACTCTCAATTCAGGAAACTGGCACAATGCATTTGCAGGCCGCTGCAAGGTATCTTCTCCCGGCTGCAATGGCACACTTCCATTTCCCTTCCCTCCCAGCACCCTCTTCCGCCACCTCCCCCCCCACCACCACCACCAGGCCACAACAGTCAGATGTTGGGTCAATCAAAGCAGAGCTGAGCACTCACTTATCAAATCGTGAGGCCAGCTAGTAGCTGCTTGTCCTATGCCTGCTTGCTCTCCAGTCACAGCTTTCTGTGATCCTCTCCCACTTACAAACAATTCTCAGGAACGGAACCCTGTCATAACCTGGGGACTTCCTGTACACGCGTGTCAATTTTCAGTGATTCATAAGAAAGAAGACTAAGGCCCCTCTGAGTACCAACATCTCAATCTCTACCATTTTTTAAAAAGTCATTCCATTTGACTTTTTGCTATCAAAGTGGATGACCTCAGTCTTCCACACCGTATTTCATTTAGCAAGCCTCGCCTATACACTCACCGACACCATCTTCTTTAGGCTCCTCTGCATCTTCCACACAACCAGTATACCACCCTGCTCTGAACTGCCGGCAAGCTCGAGATAATACATTTGATCCTCTCATCCCCATCAATAAAATAGACGGCGAATAGCTGTCCATAGCACTCCATTGATTACAACCTCCCAACCCAAAAATGACCATTATTCCTACGTTTTTTTCCCTCTTTTTTCCCCCCTCATTCCACACCAGTATTACTCCAATCTCATGTGCTCCAATTCTTAATAATTTTGTTTGTTATCTTATCAAAGGCCTTCTGAAAGTCTGACATTCACCGGTTTACTCATCTATTTCACTTGTTACAAGTTTTAAAAAACTTAGACTTTTCAAACTGGTCTCCGTTTTATAAATCAGAATCAGGTTTATTATTATCAGTGACATATGTCGTGAAACTTGTTTTGCAGCAGCAGTACAGAGCAAGACAGACATAAAAATTACTATAAGTGACAAAAATAAATAAATAGTGCAAAAGAGGAATAACAAGGTAGTGTTTATGGACTGTTCAGAAATTTGATGGCAGAGGGGAAGAAGTTATTCCTGAATCATTGCATGCGAGTCTTCAGGCTCCTCCCTGATGGTAGTAACGTGAAGAGGACATGTCTCAGGTGGTGAGGGTCCTTAATGATGGACGCTGCCTTCTTGAGGCACCGCCTCTTGAAGATGTCCTTGATGGTGGGGAGGGTTGTGCCCGTGATGGAGCTGGCCAAGTCTAAATAAATGCATACCAACTCTGCCCAATTCTATTTAACTGCCCAACTTCCACGTCCTCTATAATAGATTCTAGCAATTTTACCATGACTGATATCAGGCTAACTTTTCCATTCCCCATTGGTCAACTGCCCGCTTTCTCTCGTTCACCTTTCTTGATGAGCAGGATTAGATTTATTACCTTCCAAACAGCTCATGAGTCAATGGATGGACTGATTTTGGGTGGAACTATTCCATAATTTACACAGCCACCTCTTTTAAAAACCTTGTTTTAAAAAAACTTTTCTTTGTTAAACTGAGGCTAATTTCTTTCAGCTCTACATTCATTCTGGATCTGTTGGATCACAACTATTTGTGTTTCATTCCCAGGAAAAAGACAACATAAATTGTGTAATTTCTCTGTTGTTTCCTTATTCTCCAATGTAATTTCTCATTTAGTCTGTAAGGAAGGGACCCACAATGACTCTTGCTACTTTTGCCTTTTATCTATCTGAAGCAGCATTTACAGATTTGTGCTCACAATTACCATGGAAATTTTGTGGACATCCTTTGCTGAATTCTGAAATTTTGTTCACACTGCTTTTTTGCCAATGACACTAGACTTTTCCCTTTGATCCACTATATTTAATTCTGCATTTGGTACAGTTGAACCAGTTTTGTTATTGAGGGTTTTTTGTCTTCAAGATATAGCCGTGTTACAAATTATGTATTTAGATCTTTAACTGTTGGCCATTGTGGACTGTAACATCTTTTAATAGTTTTTTTCCTCCATCCACCATACTCAACTCACCCATCATAGTTTAGTTTAAGATCCTGATTTCAAATTGAACTAAATCACTTACATCTTTATGTAAAAATTCTATATTATGACTGCCCTTCCCTAAAAGCTCCTTAACTGCCACATTTTAAATTTAATCCTTTCCCACTGGACAACACCAGATGTGAAAAGGGCCTCTTCCCTTGTTAGTTCTTCTGCATACTGATCTAGAAAACCACTCCCAGTGAATTCATTTTCCACACTATTGCCAGTCCATATGCAAATTGAACTCCTGCCATTATTATGGCATTACCTTTCTTTCATAGTCCTCTAATTTCTGATTCTCATCTTCTGATTGGAGTACAAGGTAAATGGCAGGATTCTGGGCAGTGCAGAGCAGCAGAGGGATCTGGGGGTTCATATCCACAGATCACTGAAAGTTGCCTTGCAGGTGGATAGGCTAGTTAAGAAAGCTTATGGGATGTTAGCTTTCATAAATCGGGGGATTGAGTTTAAGAGTCGCGAAGTGACGATGCAGCTTTACAAAACTCTAGTTAGGCCACACTTAGAGTACTGTGTCCAGTTCTGGTCACCTCATTATAGAAAGGATGTGCAGGCATTGGAAAGGGTGCAGAGGAGATTTACCAGGATGCTGCCTGGATTAGAGAGTATGCATTATGAGGAGAGAGAGCCAGGGTTGTTCTTATTGGAGAGGAGGAGGATGAGGGGAGACATGATAGAGGTATACAAGATATTGAGAGGAATAGATAGAGTGGACAGCCAGCGCCTCTTTCCCAGGGCACCAATGCTCAAAACAAGAGGGTGATGTCAGAGGGAGGTGTTTCACCCAGAGAGTGGTTGGTGCATGGAATGCGCTGCCTGGGGTGGTGGTGGAGGCTGATACATTGGACAAGTTCAAGAGATTGTTAGATAAGCATATGGAGGAATTTAAGTTAGAGGGCTATGTGGGAGGAAGGGGTTAGATAGTCTTAGGTGTGGTTTGAAGGGTGGCACAACATGGTGGGCCGAAGGGCCTGTATTGTGCCATATCGTTCTATGGTTCACTATAGCCAAATTACCACTACTGCTTGAGGGCCTACAGAACATTTACATCAATGTTTTCTGCCCCTGGCTGTTTCCTATTCCATCAAAAAGCCATAAAAACACAGTTTGGAGCAGACCATTTGATGCTACTCATTAAGATCATGTCTGTTCTACCGCCACGTTGTTTTCTTGCACTATACACAGAAATTTATTACTGTTTTGAATAAGCTCTGTGCCCGAGCACCCACAGCTTTCCAGGGTAGAGAATTTAAAAAAAAATGTCCTCCCTCAAGTGATGAGATCTCTCTTCATCTCAGTCCTAAATGGTTTGCCCCTTAGAGACTGTGATCCCCTGGTCCTCAGCCAAGGAGAACATCCTCCCTGCAGCATTCCTGCAATATCTTGTAAGAATTTTATAAGTTTGAGATCACCTCGTTACAGAATATAAAGGCTAAATCAACTCAATAATTCTCATTGATGCAGGATCTCAACTCCAGTCCTGATGCAGGATCTTGACCCTAAATGTCAACTATCCCTTTGCCTCCACAGATCCTGCCGGACCTGCTGAGTTCCTCCTGCACGTTGTTTTTTTGCTCCAGTTACCACCATCTACAGTTTCTTGTGTCTCTTTTCTCATTGGACATACCTACATCTGAGGAAATTATCTGGTGAATCTTCATTCCACCTTCTCTACATCTTCTTTTGGGTAGAGAGCGCAAAAATGGTCATGGTACTCATTCTATGTTATTCTGTGTCTTACTGAAATTATGTAGTACTCTGGAAGAAGTATGGGGGAAGTGGTGGGCAGTTAAATCTGAGCCCTCAAAGAGGACTCATGGTCTCAATCTGCAGCTTAAGTTTAATCCCAGACATACCAAGTGAAACGCAAATACAGCCCATTCTATAAATTGTAATTCTATTTGCTGCATTCATTGAAAAGTTACTTTAAATCATGACAGTAAAGTACAGAAGGACACTATACTTAGGAGCTACCCACTACAACTTTGTCATTAGTCATGCTGAAAACCTTTCAACTGTAATAAACAGAAAAAACTGCATCCAATTCTTCATTTGTTCTCCATCAAGTACACTGGGGTCCCCTCAACTCAATCAATAAAGACCTTGATTGAATTGTCAGAATATTCTGTTTCTATTTCCAATATTGAGGTGACCTGGAATGTCTCCCTGGATATTCCGTTTCCCTCAGTTAAGATCTAAAACGCCAGATTTATCAAAATGCACATGAAATACTGGCATTTTTTCCTGCACTAAAAACTTAAAATTACAACTTAATCTAGTCAAGAAAAGCTCATGTAATGACTGTATAAAATACAACTGGCCAAGTTGTTTGTTATTTTAGATCCTAATGCTAGAATCTAGCAGCAGTCTGAGAAGAACAAGTGGATTTTCGTAATTCAGATTACTTGTAGTTCACACCAAGTCCTTGTTATCTGCTGATTTATTATCTGCAGATCTGCATACCCATGAGATTGGTTGTGCATTAGTACGAATGCTGACAAATGTAATGGAGTGAATTATCAATGGTCAGTGTGCAGCGGAAGCCAGGGTTGAGATCAGCTTATTTTCATAAGCTGAAACATACAGTACCACCTGAAACTTGCTTAACAGCTGTTATACTCATGGAGAGGTTGACCTCTGTATGTCATTGCCAGCAGCCTGAGAGGCATCTCCCACTTGTTTTTAAAGCTGTAAGTCGTCCCTGTACCTTTCCCTTAAAAACAACAAGGACTTGGTATATTCACAAAATGCAATATGTTCAAAATACACAAACAAATGCACACATCTTAGAGCAGATATTCTTGTATAACAGAATTTCCATCACGGAGCAACAATTTATCAAAATTTATATATATATATATAAATAAATATATATAAATTCATATATATATATATGAAAAAAAATCACAGCTGGAGTGAACTACTGGACAATTGCTTGAGCAGCCAAACCATACTTCAAAAGGGCTTGGACAGGAAGAGCAACGATCTGGAAGTCAAACAAAACTTTTTCCTTGCAAGGCGTACGATTTATCCCAATATTTTCTATTTCAAGAATTATTTGCGAGAAAAGTTTTGCTTTATTTTTCATTATCTCAATGCAGATGCATCACAATATTACCTTATTGTAAATGTAACAGTTGGTAAACATGGTATTGAAGTCTTGAATACATTCCTGGGCGTTCAAGTAGTAATTGTTTTCCAAGCGCTTTTTAATTGTTCCCATATCCATAGGATGTTTGATGATTTTATAGTAATCCTGAAAAAAAAAGTTGTAAAGGTAAAATTTTAACTTTCAAAATAAAGAATTTTTACAGCACAATTCATTTTGTCAGTGGTTTTTAAGACCGTCATTCGTGTTTTTGGTTTAAATTATACAAGCTGGTGATAAGCTAGAGCAGTTAAAGAACTCATTCATCAGCACCACTGACATACCACTGTTAGCAATGCTGTTGCAGGTACAGTGCATCAGATTTTTGTGTTGAAGTTTACACATGGTCAATTTCAATGTCAGTAAAACAGACTAGAAAAATTATAGTAGGGACTCGGGTTGGAATTGAGCACTCAAGATGACTACAGCACTCATGAAAGATAAACAGAACAAGTCTTAATTGAAAACATGAAACTTCATTGAATCAATTTGTTTTTGGATTGAGAAATAAAATTTGAAGAGTATCGCTGATGAACAACATGTCTGAGAGCCAGAGTCCAAATGAACTATCATAGCAATTTCCAAATACAAGCATCTTTGGGGCCACTATATTAATCATGCTCAGGATCTCATCAACATCAACTTCCAAAATAGTTTCAAGTTATATGAGAGAAATACCCCTAGGCAGGTTTTGATTATTTTCTGCAATGTTGCTCATAAATCAATGCAGTAAATATAAAACACAAAAAATAAAGACATAGAATCCAGCTTTCCGTAAATACCAAATGAAAAACCTATGATTTTAAGAACATGGTTTTAATCATGGTAAAAACAAGAATCCCCATCTTGAGTTTTACAGTTAAAAATCAGCTATGATAAATTACAAGTATTATTGCTGCAAAACAATGGGGTCAAAGGCAGAAAATTGGAAATTGAAAATTGGTAGATTAGATTAAGTCAATTTAAAATGTTAATAGATGCAGTTGCAACAAGGTGTTCATCATTGACTGTCCAGGGAAACATGCCTGTAAGCAACCAAACTGATTTTAAATCCATTATACCGCATGAATATCTCAACACTAGCTGCTCCTTTTTCTTTATATGTGGCCCTCAGGTTTAAAAATGACTGTTTTCCATGCTAATGCCAACAAAACATGATCACCCTTTAACTGGCCCCATCAACCCATTTGACTGGATGATTCAATCCTTCAACCTGGACTCACCTATCACAAATAATTCTTTATCCTTTTATCCCATTGTACTGTAGCAATAATACTTGCAAAGAAGCCATTCAGCCCACTGGGTCCATGCCAGTTCCTAGGCACCATTATCCCACTCCTTAATTTCCCTGCACCCCTAATTTTTCTACAGTTAACTTTAACTGTAAAACTCAAGGTGGGGATTTTTGTTTTTACCATGATCAGTGGAGGGAAGCGCGTCAGCCAGGAGGTTAAGGGTGTTTGGCTTGTAACCAAACACTCTAACAAACTTCTACAGGTGTACGATTGAAAGTATCCTGACTGGTTGCATCATGGTCTGGTACAGCAATTTGAATATGCAGGAACGCAAGAAGCTGCAGAGTAGTGGACTCTGCCCAATACATCATGGGAACATCCCACCTCACCAATTGGTAATATCTACAGGAGACACTGCCTCAAGGCGGCAACATCCAAAGAGCCCCAATATCCTGGCCACACCGTCTTCTCGCAGCTACCAAAGCCTTAAGTCTCACACCATCAGGTTCAAGAACAGCTACTTCCCTTCAACCATTTGGTTCTTGAACCAACCTGCACAACTCTTATCACTACCGTTTAGCAACACTAGGACCACTTTGATAACTTTATGCTAAAATCAACTTTAATTTTATTTTGTTCTAATTGTGTGCTTTCTTGTAAACATAATGTATAATTTATGTTTCGTTTATGTTCTTCTTCTGAATGCTGCTTATATGATGTTATGTGCCTGTGGTGCTGCTGCAAGTTTTTCATTGCACCCGTGCACACATGTACTTGTGCATACGACAATGAACTTGACTTTGACCTATCCATCCTTCCCTCCACCTGTTCTGCAAATTAAAATTACTTTTTCTCTCTCTTTCCCAGTTCTGATGAAGAGTCTTCAACCTGAAACATTAACTCTTTTCTTTCCACAGACCCAGCAACTAGAAATCATTCAGTTTAACCTTGCAGTGGAGAAACATTCAGGAATGTTAACCAGAGGCAAATTAAGCACAAATTGTAAATTGATGTGGGAAAAACTAGCATGGATTTGTTAACGGCTAATTTAACTAATCTGAATTTTTTTGATGAGGAAACAGTGGATCAGTGGAGGAAAATGCAATATGGCTTTTCAAAAGGATATTAATAAAGCACTGCAATAATAAGCTGTCATCAAGATAGTGGAATAAAGGGGCAGTGGAGCACATATAGAAAATTTGTTAAGTAAAAGAAAACAATAGTCAACAGCTTCTTTTTGGACTAGAGGGAAGTACACAGTGGTGTTCCCCAGTGGGCTCTAACCAGAATCACAGCCTTTGTCAATTTATATTCATAGCTTGGGTGTATAGGATACAGTAACCAAATTTGTAGACATTACAAAACTTAGAAGCATAATGAACTGCAAGGATGATGGTAACGGAATTCAGAAGGAAATGGATAGGCTTGTGGAAAGAGCAAATGAAATTTAATACACAAAAACATGAAGTTTTACATTTACATAGCAAGAATAAACTAGAGCGGAATTCTGGAAGTGATACTGGGGTAGAGAGTTCTGGAGGTCTATGTACATTAATCATTGAAGTGGCAAGGCAAATTGAGGTGGTGTATAGGATTCTTTGGTTTTAGGGAAATCATGATGAACTTTAAAACATTAATTCAACCAGATCTTTTGCATTGTGTCGAGCTCTGGTTGTCAGTCTTAAGATAGTTATGAAGACTAAAAAAAATGCAAGTAATTGGCCAAAGAACCAGAAATAGGGGGAAGATTTTCTTTCTTTAAAAATGCAGGGAGTGGTTAGAATTTGAACCGCAGTTTGTGTTGGGATGGGGTGGGCAAGAGGAGGCAGATTCAATTATAGCACTAAAAAGAGAAGTAGATAGGTGCTTGAAAGGATTGAGGTCTATAAAGAGCAGGAGAGTGGGGCTTGCTCAACTGCTCTTGCAAACAAGCAGAATGAACCCAATGGGTCAAATAATGACCTCCTGCACTGTAATACATGATCTTCGTATCCACAGGATAAATAAATTATGCTGCAAATGGTGTTGAAATAGCATCGGATGGAGTTGAAGATAATTCAGAGCAGTGAACAAAACCAACAAAAAATGTTGAACTATATAGCAAAGCAACAATTATGGCAAAATAAGTCCACTGATCCACTGTTTCCTCAAAAAATTTTCAGATGTTAAATTAGCCTTTAACAAATCCATGCTAGTTTTTCCCCACATCAATTTACAATTTGTGCTTAATCTGCCTCTGGTTTAACATTCTTGAATGTTTCTCCACTGCAAGGCAAAATAAGTCCTTTGGGTGGATAAATTAAGGCCAAATCATACCTACCTCCCTCCATAATTGTGATCAATTCCCACTGGACATCTTAATATTATACTACAAGGTATAATACCACCTTGCCAGCTTAAATAATTGATTCAATAAATTTGACAAATTGTGGACATTGACAAATTCCCAGAAAGCTTTTGGATTACCATAAAAGCAAAAATATTCACCAATGTGCTTCAGGCATGAATGTTAACTTATCTGGTCAGTGCATAATTTATTCCAGTCCCACACTATGCATTTGAAATTTAAGTGGAACAGCAAGCCACTCATTATTTTTGATTATACAAGAGAAAGGCTGGTCAAATGCAATCCAAGGACTCTATTGAAACAAAATTTGGGCAATCTCAGTCCAGTGAACCATGCAAACTTCTCATTAACAACTGGGAATTCATGTCCAAATTTAAACAACTGCTCCACAGACTAATCAAACTACAACTTATGACCTGTATAAGAATGATGCCATGGTTGAGGAATTACAGATACAGAAGCTGAGGATGTGAAGACTGAAGTGAAAAAGTTTTACAGGAATAGTTACGGTGATGAAAGATTCAGTAATAAAAGAGCAACAAGTCATTTGGCTCTTTGAACCTGCGCTATATTCATCAAGATCATGGCTGATCATCCAACTCAGCATCATTTTCCAAGTACAATCCCCATCTTCCTCAATTCACTTAATACCCAGAAATCTATCTTGTAAAGACACAGGAGGCTGTGGTTCAGCCCATCAGGTCCGTACCTGCTCCCTTTAGTCCCAAGCCCTCTCCTTATTTCCCGTACCCCTGCAACTTGTTCTCTCACACAAGCCTAACTCCCCCGTTAATTGTTTTGCTATTAACCTACATTATGAGTTACTTTACTGTAGCCAATTAACACCAGTACATCTTTGGGATGTGGGAATGAGGCAGCCAGAAGAAACGCAAGCAATCATGAAGAAAATGCGCAAACTCTGCACAGACAGCCCCCAAGGTCAGGATCAATAATCCTGTTTCGAATAAGCACAACTAATGACCCCTCATCCAGAAGAATCATTTTCTCTGCATCTACCCTATCAAGCCCTTTTAACCAATTTTTAAAAATTATGTTCTCTCTCATTCTTCAAGCCTGAGGAATACTGTTCCAACTTGCTCACTCTCTCCTCGTATGGCAACTCTCCATAGAACCAGTCTAGCACATCTTTACTGCATGCCCACTACATACATCCTTTCTTAGCTCAGGTGATCAAAAGTCCTTTTGAATACCAACACCAGGTCCTTCTGAATACTAACTCCTTTTAATTGCTCGCTATTTGAAGAAAACACCTTACATTTCCTCTACCAAAGTGAACATCACTCTTTCTCCCTGCATAATTTTCCACACCCTCATTCACTCACTTAACCTATCGAAATTACATGCCATTTCGCCCCCCCCCCCACCCCCACCACTCCCCCCGGAGCCCCAATGCATCTTACAGCCCACAGTACCACCCAGCGTTCCTTTCTGAACAAAGTTGCTTAGAATCATAATGGAGATCATATCTCCATAGGATGCACCATAGAAAGCATCCTATCTGGATGCATCACGGCTTGATATGGCAACTACTCTGCTCAGGACCGCAAGAAACTTCAGAGAGTTGTGGACACAGCCCAGCGCATCACGGAAACCAGCCATGGACTCTGTCTATACCTCTCACTGCCTTGGTGAAGCAGCCAGCATAATCAAAGAACCCACCCACCCAGGTCATTCTCTCCTCTCCCATCAGGCAGAAGATACAGGAGCCTGAGGGCACATACCACCACTTCTATCCCACAGTAATAAGACTAATAAGACTATGGACCTTATACAATGAAATGGACTCTTGACCTCACAATCTACTTTGTTTGACCTTGCACCTTATTGTCTACCTGCAATGCACTACCCTGTAGCTGTGATACTTTACTCTGTATTCTATTATTGTTTTTACTCTGTACTACCTCAATGCACTGTGTAATGAATTGATCTGTACGAATGGTACGCAAGACAAGTTTTTTTTACTGTACCTAGGTACAAGTGACAATAATAAACCAATACCATTCTTTCTGGCATCACTGAAACTGAAGATGATTTTTCACAAGTCAGAAAAATACTGCAGATGCCAGAAATCTGACATGGAAACAGAACATCTCTAGCTGTTCTCATTAATCTATCAATCAAATGGCTCTAGAAGTAACCAGATGACAATAACAAAAATAGACAACAGAAAATATATGGACCTCTGTTAGTCTCACCACACAGCCAACAAATAGGATTCACCGTGGGTCAATCATATGTGCCGTCTTACATAAAACCATCAAGTTCCTTCTGGACATTGGAGGGTTCAAACCCTTGGTTAGAGAATGGTCCTAGACCTCAAAAGGTTAAAAATGAGTAGGCACGGTTTATGGCCTCACCTTATTCTGCCAAAGTATTCCCTTAAAAAGGGAAACGAATCAGCTATGTACACCAACAGGTTTTCTCGCCTGTTCTGACTTGCCAGACAACTTGATTTTAGCTAATTATTTTTTAAACAATCCATTGTACCACCAAATCATCTATTTCCATTGCTGCTTAGATATTATAAACACTTAACGATAAGCCAATCCAGCAATACATTTTACACTATACTCCAATTTAATAGGACTGACCTCAATTAACAATCTGTAGGGCTATGGGAAGAGTCTGGGGAACAGAACAAGAATTGTTCATTCACAGACCTGGTGACTTAACAGGACAAATGGCCTTTCATGCTGTAATCATTGAGATTCTTTGATATATGTTGTCTACAATATTTCACTCCATAGACTTAATCACGTAATCCAGATCAATACAGTTGCAGCACTAAGGAAGAAACTTAGGCCAAAATGTTAAAACTAAGCCTTCTCAGGTGGACATAAAATTTCATGGCATAATTCAAAGAGGAGTGGTGCTCCATTGGAACTCATTAATCCATAAACCACCATAAACAGAAAGATTAATTGGTCATCACACTGTTTCTGGGGCTCTGTGCTGATTGGCTGCTACCTACGAAATCATGAAACAATTCCAAAATAATTCATGAGCTGCAAGGCTTTGAATTTTTTTTAATTATCTAAGAACCTACATAAATTAAAGCTCCCTGTTTAATTCAAATAATTGGATACTCTACTAGACATTTAGGAGATTGATTGAAAAGAAAAATATTCAGACATGCAATCTTAATTAACTTCAACATAACAAATGTTTCCCAAAGATTGAGTACCGAAGAGAAGCATAATTCATCCAAATTATTAACAACCTTTACACCAAAAGTCAAAATTATACAAGACACCCACGCTTTCAAAACAATTTTAAATGCCAGGTCTGAGCTAGTTCAATCCATGTGGTTTCTTTTCCAGTACTGCTGGTTTGTCAGGTCACCTAACACGTTTCCTAAGACTTGGCAAATTTATCAGTTTACTTGATTTACGTCAGTGACCCAAGCAGATTTACAACTACCCAGTGTTTACTTAAGCTGAGCCCCAAGTTGGAAAGTATCCAACAGGCACGTTAGTACTGGGTGCAACATAACTGGCAAGTGAAATAGTTTAATGAAATCTAATAACAATTTTGAAGTGAAAGCCTAAAAGACAATTTAACACAGTGATTGTAAATCTGGATTATCAGCAATATCAGGGCACAAGTTACTAACAGTGGAGTTAAATTCCAAAATCTTACAAATCTTCATTTGTTATACCAGTCTATTTTTCTCCCTCTCTTTATTGGAAGGAAATTAGTTTTGATTTGGATCGCCAAATTATCCCTTCCCACCTTATGGAATACATGAACAATTTGCACTGTAGAATATTCAATGTTAAATAGTTCTCTTTTCAACTTAAAAAACATCAGTGCATCACTGAAGTTGCTATTTTGATAGCTGTACCATCTGCTTTGCAAATACATGAAATTGAGTCACAGAAATTTAATGCCATTTCATGTTTTCTTCCCAAGGTCAAGAAATACCCCTTCCATTTCAGAACAACATAGTCTGGTCTGCTCTGTTCTAATACTTGGCTGAATGGAAAAAGTTTCAAACATTTATTCATTTAACAGGATCTAGGCATAAGTAAACCCAGCACTTACTGCCCATCCCTATCTGCCTCTAAGAGGTGATAAGCTACCTTCTTGTACTGCCGCTCCTCTGGTACAGATACTGCAACAGTGCTAATGGTGTACGTGGTCAAACCCAGCAACAACGAAGGAACAGTGATACATTTCCAACGCAGAATGGTGTGCGAATTGGAGAAGAACGTGCAGATGGTGGTGCTCCTGTGTCCCTGAAATTCCTTGTCCTTTTATGTGCTTAAGGATGCGGGCTTGGGAGGTGCTGTTGAAAGTAATGCTATGCATCTTGTAGATGGTACATGCTGCAGCTAGTGTATAGCGATGGTGGAGGGAATATAAACTAACTGCCTTCAATATTGTCAAATCTCTTGAAAGCCGTTGGGGGGTGGGGGGGGGGGGGGTGGAAGACATACAGGCAAGGGGAGAGTATTCCATTACACTCCTAACCTACCTTGTTATAAATGATTGCCTCACCACCACCAACCAACACCACCCCCCCCCCCCCCCCCCCCACAAAGGCAAGTTTCTTGGAGCGGAAACTCTCGCCTTTGCTGTGCTCCTGTACCAATAATGTGTATAACTGATCCAGCAGGGTTCTTGTCAATGGTAACCACCAGCAAGTTAATTGCGTGGGATTTTAGTGATCAAATTTCAATGCTATGTTTTGAACATGATCACTGCCTGCCATTTTGTGGCACAAATGTCACATGACATTCAAAGGCCCTTGCTTAAATGTTGCATCTCTCTACACAGGCCTGAATTCGTTCACTCACAAAGTAGCTGCAAACAGAATTGAGCAATCATCAGTACTTCTGACCAGTGGTTAAACAGTTGGTGTGTGGGACTGGGACATAGCTGACATAGCTGTGTCATCCTGTTCTGGATGATTGGTTAGTTCTGATGGCTAAGGGTACACCAATTACAAAGTAAAAGCCAGACTGCACTTGTTCTAAACCAAACATACCTAGCCAATTTTCCACAAGATCAAGTGGGTGCCAGCGTTCTAACTGTACTGGTACAGTTTGGCTAAAGGAGCAAGTAAATCTTGGAATCCTATGGTAGGAATACTGTTTGGTTCCTTAGAGAGCTGTACCCAACATTTTCAATGACATCACGAGTCAAATTGGCTGAAGACCGGCTTCCAGGTTGGGGATCTCGGAAGGAAGTCAGGGAGGATCATTCATTCAGCAATGTCGGATCACTGTTGTGAATGCTTGTCTTTAGCAGTCATACACCAACCCCAACCATCATTGAGAAGGGGATCTTCTTGGCGCTTCCTTCTAAACTGATTAAATGTACATCACCATTCATGACTAGATGTGGTAGGATTGCACAGCTTTGAACAGCACTGCTATGGAGAGATGCATCTGTCCTCAGTTGCCTGGTGATAATGAGGACAAACTGAGTTATCCCTCTTGTTGGTTCACTCACTACCTGCTGCAGATCCAATCTGACAACTATATCCTTCAGTACTCAGATGGCTTGAACAGTGATGGTGCTACTAAACCACTCTTGCTGATGGACATTGAAAACCTCAATGTATGTACATTCTGTGCCTTTGCTACTTTCAGTGCTTCTTCCAAGTGGACTGCAGGTGATAATCAGTTCATCTTTTTTTGAACCAATGCAATGTGAATTCACAGGATCTGGAACCAACATTGACGACATGCAGCACTACCACCTTCAGCCTGTGCACCTCTGTGCTGCCACTTCAGAGGCTGTGATGGATGCACTGGTACATTGTTTTAGCAGTTTGATTCTCCGAGTACAATTAGGATGTGGGATAGCTAACCCAGTTTAAACAGTTCACAGGTCATCCCTGGGTTATGAATGCCCTATTAATGGACACCCCTACATATGAACAAACTCCCATAGTATTATTAAATTCAATGTTCCTACAAATGGCAGAACCATTTTCCCCTCTCCACTTTTAGTCATTGTTCTTTAATTGGACAAGTGTACTTTTGATAACATTTACTACAATATCATGGACGTATGGGTACCATAGAGTAGATTTTCTGTATTTTCCAACTTAGACAAAAATCTTGGCTTATGGACATCTGTAAAGACAGAACCCATTAAGTGTGTGGAGACAACCTGTAATCATCAGTCATTAGGTGAACACAAGAAGGACTTTGCAAGACTGGCAGGGCTAGCAGGAACTTTGTTGCATCTGAATTTGGTGGTTAAGTCAGTACCAGGCAACCCAATTTCATTTTCCTTTTCAACACAGCAGCAATTGTACAACTTGCTATGCCATTTTAAGAGGACATTTAGGAGTCAGACACATTGGTGGGCCTGGAATCGCATATTGCCCAGACTAGGTTCAACAATCAATAGACTCATGGTCATTTCAGATTATTAGCTACCATAATGAGATTTGAAACTGCTGCACCACTACCAAGCCCAAGAGAAAGAAACGCCTGTGTTTTTATTAAGCTCCACTATGAAGCTGATGTAACATTATCAACAGAGCAAAACTTAATTTCAATGATGTCCCACTCCCAAAAGACTATTCTATTCCACAAGTGAATGAAGTGGAACTCCATCCTTAATATAAATCACCACAAAAACTTCGCATAGTAAGTGATTGCAGGAAAAATCTTTTTACACTACTTTGGATATTAACAATTTTTCCCCTAAACAGTTCTTTTTACTCCCCATATTAGTTATTTTAAAAATAAAAATCACTTGGATATCTAGATTGCCAACAATTTCATTTCACTTTTCCTCCCCCAATATGTAATGTGGGAAGCTTGAATTCGGTTAAATTCTGCAGTTACTACTAAGCCTTCTTAAATACCGGCAGGGAGTTCAATTCTCAAAAATTTGTTAAGAAATTAAATAAAGCAGTGAGCCATGAAATGTTATCAGATCTAAAGCAGCAATCTAGAAAGTTATTTAATACAGTTCTTCTATTAGTATGTAAAAGCTGGATGAATTCTACAATCTAAATACACAACAAGCAGGCAGATTATTAGTTTTGCCTGGCAGGATGCCGATATATCACTTCCCCATGGAAAGTTCAAAAAAAGGCCATAGAATCAGGAAACTGCAAGTCACCCCAACAGATGGTAACGTTTCAAGGTGCTATTGAAGTAAAAATTGTTACTCAGGTTTGGGGCAAGGATTTCAGACACAAAGTTGGCATAAGAAACATCTTGCATAGCAACCTGAATTCCAGGAGTCTGTCAATTCATACAAACATATGGACTAGGAGTAGGCCACTAGGGAAACTGAAATAAAACCTTGACAAGTCAGTAAATATCAGGGCTGATCTGGCTGTAATTGCAACTCCACATCATGCCTACCTACAGTAATTTTTCCACCCCTTAAGCATCTATTTAACAAAAAAATTAAATTATTCTGCCACCACCAGCGTTTGAGGAAAAGAGCTACAATGACTTGCAAAACTCAAACAAAAAGGTATACCCGTCTGAATTGGGCAAACTTTTCTCCTACAAAAGGAAACATCTTTTTCACACCCACCCAGTCAGGACCTTAAGGTTTTATTTCAATTTCCCTGTCACTTTTCTAAATTCCAACAGATATAAACCAAACCTAATTTTCTCTCATTCGCCCATTTGTGTTTGCAGTCCGGTCAACTGCTTCCAGTGCAACAACCACCTTCCTTAATTGAGAGAGACCAATACTATACACACTCCTTGTAGGGTCTCACCAATGCCTTCCAGAACTGAAGCATAACCTTCCTACTTTTGTATTCAATTCTCCTAACACTAAAGATTGCTTGCTATCCCCATAATATTAACCTTTCACAAATAATGCATACCCAGATTCCACTCCATTACAGAGCTCTGCAATCTCTTGCCATTTGGTGAATATATTTCTTCTTATTTTTCCTGCCAAAATGGGTAATATCACATTTTTCCCCTGATATTCTTCATCTGCCAGATCTTTGCCCACTTATTCAACCCAGCATTAAGCCATTGGGATTTTGTGTCCTCTTCACAACCTACTTTCCTACTTACTTTTGTGTCATCAGCAAATTCAGCAATCATACCTTTGATGCCTTCAGGTCATTTACACAATTTGCGAAGCCCCAGTACCACAGTGTGGCACACCACTCATGACATCATACCAACCAGACAAATCAGCTAAACAAAAGAAACATTATTCTCTCTGGCATTATTTCATATTATAACCTACTGATACCCAAGTAAAAGCCATTGTTAATATCGGAAACCCGCTGGAGTCAGACACAGGCTTTAATGTGAAATGTAAAATTTTTGAAAACATTGCTTTAGTGTCAATAAATAATTTCGTTCAGTTAATTGTAGTAAATTTTGAAGGTCATGGATCTGACACCATTTCAGTACTTTTGTATTCCTTTACAGCCTAGAAGGCAGTCGTTCAACCAAAAGTCTTTGCTAGTTCTCAGAGAATTCTCATCAATCCAAATCCCCCATTTATTTCCACGAAACCCATTCACTCATATATACCATTCACACAAAATGTCCCCTCCCAACCTGATCAATTCTTACCAGGTACTGACACTTGCACTTTACAGTAATCAATTAACATAACAACTAGCACATCTTTGGGATGTGCGAGGAAACTAGAGTGTCCAAGGACACTCACATGAATGTGCAAACTCCACACCAACAGCAAATGTCAGAATTAAATCCAGGTTACTAAAGCTGTGAGGTAGCTGCACTACTGTGCCAGACTGGTCATTTCATCCCTGCGTTGTTTGTTGGATCTTACTTTATGAAAGCTGCCCATCATGCCACCAACAATATTTAAAAACAATTACTGCAGTGGAATCCAGAGCAAAGGATTTAAAAGATCACGTTAAAAATAAAAATCATTACAAATTCCTCTTTTTTTTCTTACATATTCAATTAGAATACTATTTGGTGTAAAACTACAACCCTGGATTGTAAAATCTATAAGTAAAAAAAATTAAGTATCACATAAAAGTACCACTTGTGCAAATGGTCATAACATAAAAGACAATATTATAATTTCAGAAAATCCCCATAAAAAGTCTCTGTGCCACATGTACTAAAATCCACAAAAAAAAACTTTCAAAGTTTCTTCCACGTCTTCAACGTGATTCCACCAAACAAGTCATTGCTTCCCCTTTTAGCATACTGAACAACCACTTCCAATGGGGCTTACTCATTTCTACCAGTACACACCCGCCTTCCACTGCATCAATCAATCCTTCCCTTTACCAACCAGAGCCTCAGACACAATTTCCAGATGAAACAACAATTAACTGGTACTTAAATTTTGCACACTGCGTTCACTGGTCACCCTCTACAATGGGGAGCACAAATGTATACTAAGTGAATACTTTGCAGAAAATCAGCAGTCTCCAAGTATAACCCAAACTACTCCTCAGAGGGTGGTGAATCATTGGAATTCTCTGCCCCAGCAGGTGGTAGAAGCTGGATCATTGGAAGTATTTGAAGTGGAGGTGCATCAACATTGGACAGATTGAAGAATAGAGGGGTATGAAGAAATAGCTTGGAAGAGGAGTTGAGGCTATCATAGTTTTGCCATGATCATATTAAGCAGGGCAGGCTTGAAGGGCTTGATGGTCTAACTCCTGCTCCTATTTTCTTGTACGTTTTCTGACCCCAAGCTCCCGAATATCCTGCACTTGGCCTCCTACATTACTCCAATGAAATTCTATCCAAGCTCAAGGAACAGTCCATTTTTCAACTAAGCAAATTAGAACCGTCCACATTCAACATTTGACTTCAAAAACTTCAAATAATGAACAAGTCCAGCAACTGCAGTATCTCTCTCCTGTTAATTCAAATATTCTGGTTCCTTCACGTACACCACCTCTTCCCTGAGCTTTGGCTTCTGGACTTTTATCAACACACTATTGCATCCCTTGTCCTTTAACCTCTCCTACAAATATACCCCGAAGCTTTCTTATGTTCTCTTCTCCCCTTTCAACACATTAACCTTTTCCAGTTCTGGAAGGTCACTGACCTGAAATATTTACCATTTTTCTCCCCCGATCTACTGGGTACTTGTAGTATTTTTTCCAGAGCTCATATTAAAGATACAAAGAATCTACACATTTCATATCTATAAAAGTACTTCTTCACAGGAAAAATAGCTAACTTCTCAAGTCAAACAAAATTACTTAAAAGATAATCCTTAAAATAAAAAAAACATGCTGGAAAGCTTTAAAAAGCTATCAGATACTCTGATGAAGACATCAACCTGAAAATTCACCTGTTTCTCTCTCCACAAACATTGCCTACCACCAATTGTTTTTTGAAAAAATCATGTGATCTGAAGACATCCAAATATTTGCTGCCAAATTACTTCAACATACCTCAGACATTTTGTTTCATGGCCTTAAATTGAGAAGTTTGACACTTGAGTAAAAGGATACCCAAAGGAACAGTTCTGCTCTGTTCTGCTGGGACAGCCTCCATTTAAACCAGACTAGAAAAAGCATCATTGCACAACTGACAACCAGGGTTCTGATAAGAGTAATTAAGAGAAACCAAGCAGAAAAAATAATTTGGCTAACAAACAGGAAGAGAATGAACCTAATGGTTGAAGTGCATCTGTAAACAAGAGTAAAAAAACATTTCAATTGTACTTAGAATGAGTGCATGCAGCATTCAACTAGATGGACAAATTAACAGCACAAGTGGGTTTCATACAAGTCATTAGAAACGCAACCAAAAATATGACCAAGATTGAGAACCAAACGGTTTAAGGTATTTACAAAGGTTGAATAAAATGCAGGGTAGTTGAATAATGAAGTAGAAAGAGGCAGTTTGCAATCATCACGTTTGATCATAACAAATGAAGAATCAGAAGTTGAATTGTGAACCCCATTGACATGCTGCAAATCACACAGGCAATCGCTTCTTCTTTGTAATACAGCATCTGAAATTACCTAGTTGCTGCTTTCTGACACAGTGCCAATATAGAAAATTGCAGATACAAGTCCACATTTTGCCTGTTCTGCCCATTGGAAAAAATCCTTCCTTACAAATCAAGAACTGGGGAGGCGAGGAACTTACAGACAAAAAGGATACTCCATGATCACAATGAAACATGGAGAAAGTGAAAATGCAAGTATAAAAATGGAATGTGATCTAAAAAAAATATCAGCTTACACATAGTAACTTTTTCTGATTATATTACTATTTATAGTACATCCACCAGTTGAAATTAAAAATGGGTTTGTTGGGAAGGAAAATAGGCAACTTACAGGTAGGTTTAGTTTCGCAGCATCCACAGGCTGTTGGAAAGGCCAAGCAAACTGGTGTTTCCATATCGTCTTCAGGAGCACTTTTGACAGAAACTGAAGCTGGTTCGTCAGTCGTTTGGATCGGTTGGGATTGGATGTCTCAGGAGGGGGAGGATTACCAATAACATTACTTTGTTGGGGTTGAGCTTGCGACTGTGTTGAAGACATCTGTGTGCTTTCTAGGCCATCCCCCATCGCTGGTAGTTTTCTTAGTCTCTTCCCTGGGCCACTCTCACTCGACATACCATTGATCCCATTGTAGACCTCACCTGGTAGCCTGTAACAAGAACAATGGAGTTAGGAACTTGAAGCTCCACATTGCAAGCTTGTATATTTCACGTCCAATGCAATTTCTTGCAATGTACCCCTATGTGTTTTAAATTTGATAATGATATTTATGTATTAGCTTCCTTATAAGGAATCAAGAAACATTTATTCTATAATGATATTCCCTGGAAAAGTTTTCATTGGTTTCACAATCCAGCTGCATAAAACAGCAGAGAGCAACTCAAATGGCCTACAACTGTTTGTTTTCACTTAGTCAGTCCCTGCCGAAAGAACACAAACATTCAATATTTTACAAACATGCTACTTACAGCTAATCGTGCATAGTGGTCATGACAGTGTGTTATCACACCAAGATTAATTAAGAATTTCTCTGTATAACCAATTCTTGATTGTCAAGAATGACATTCATGATCTGGATTAGGACCTCTTCTGCAACACTGAAGTGCCGAGGAAGACTCAATGTAAAACATCTTCAATTCCATAAAACTGTTACCTCCTTTTCCAAGTTGTTGCTAGAACTCAAAAATTGGAAGCTGCTGGCATTAAATACAGAAGCAACCTGGACTACCTTGGTTATAACATTTATCTGATGTTTAAGGGTAAAAATATCAGCCCTAAATTTAAGATGGTTCTCTATTTGTCAACACAAAAACTGTGATAATTTGTATGATATTAGAAATTTCTCAATGAGTTCCCAAATATTCATAAACTACTGAAAAAGCATATTCAACTCAGCTGTGCTAATTAAGTTGTATTATAGGTCAAAGCAGAAATTCCTACTGGAGCGTATTCAATAAAGGAAATAATTAGCATGATCATGCTGTGGTTCCACACAATAACAACACAAATAAGCGAATAACCATTACTCTTGTGATATGGATTCCCAATATCATTGACTATATTTATGATCTGCACTTTTTCTTTCACTAATTCTTGGATCATTTGATCCAAAGGTGCAACACATCAGTAAGCAAATGAGAGAATTAGTCCTCTAACACACCGTAAGAAACAGTTCTGATTCTCCTTAGGCTGTCAAGTAAAACTGAGCCACAGGGGGGAAAAATAAGTATTAATTCAACCTAACTACAATGATTACAATTTGCATTTACAAAGCACCTTTAACGTATTTAAACATTCCAAGACACCTTAAAGCAACATTAACAGGCATTAAATCTTCAGCAAAGAACACAGCACTGTAGCAGTTTAGGGTGCCAACACATTACCTTCTCATGATTATAGACTAGTAAAAATGCTGGCTTTGCCAGCAACACCAAGAAAGATAAGGGACTTCAATCTTCAATGGGAAGATGGGAAAATTAAATTAGCAGAATTGGTTTGGAGGCTGTCCATACTATATGTAGCACATCTAGTCATGTAATCAGATGGGGTTAATTTTATTGTAAGAAATCCTCTGGGGATAAAAGTAATCACAATATTACAGAATTTCACAAGGAGTAACAGATGTTGAATTTAAGGCTGTAGCTACAATGCCAAGATAGCCTGGAAAATTAAATTATTACCTACAAGCAATTTTAAAGAAAGATTCAATAGTTCTTAACAAATCTATGCTTCTCTAGAAGATGCAAGATCCATATGAACATTGATTCTTTGAGTGACATGGAAATCTGTTGCTTTTGGGGCCCATGAGGATCTGAGGTACCAGGCACTTAAATTCATAGAAAAAACTGTCCATGAGTGACATCTTCTAACTTGAGACAGCAATTGCACACTATCATACAGACTTAACAGTGCAAGATCTTAATCCAGTGACAGCTGACAGCAAGAGCAGCAAGTGGAAGAGGACCTGTGAGGAAGCTTACCTACTCAGAGACCAGCAGCAGAGTTGGAGCTGATGTCATGATTCAGAGAGTGATAAGTGGCAAGGAAGGCAACGGGTAAGAAACAGGTGAGTATTTCTACAGGTTACTAGTTAAGCAAAGACAAAGTCTTTGTATGGCTGAAGTGCTCAGAGTAAAATAAGACCTTGGTATAATTAGTTGGCTCAAATTCAATTTAATTTTAATCTGAGGGCAAGCCGTGGTAGGAAAGCCCAGAAACCAGGGATATTTCCACTATCCCCAGCAACCATGCACGCAGGAAATATATTCAGCTGCAGTCGCTGGTTAACTACATTACAGTGCTAAAGATGCAGATGGATTCAAGGTGCTGTAACCATGATGCTGAGATGTGGTCACACCTCGGGTTAAAAAAAATGCACAGTTAAGGGGGAAAAGGGTGACCCAAAACAGTAGAATATAGCAGGGATCCCCCTCTGTCCACCCCCTTTTCCAACAGGGATGCTGCTTTGGATATCATTGGGTGAATGCAGGCAACAGCAGCAGCTGCCAAGTTCATGGCTCTGTTGTACAGGAGGGGAGGAACTAATGCAAGGAGTAGAGTGACAGGGCATTCAGCTGTAACAGATGATCATTTGTGCAGCCATAAACGAGACTCCAGGATGGTATGTTGCCTTCCTGATGCTTGGGTCAAGAATGACTTGGAGGAGCTGCACAGGGCATTCCAGAGAGGGAAGGTGATCAGGCAGTTGTGGTGGTGCACATCAGTAGCAATGAGTAAACAAAAAAAAAGAGGTCCTTCAAACTGAACTCAACATCTCAGAGGCCTTATTAATTGGAAAGTGGCCATCTGCTGGTCACAAGATAAGAAAAAAATGGTTCACTCCAAGACATCTCTGACAGCATCCAATATCTCAACAGCAAGCAGAGGTGTTGGCTGTTATTATGGTATTTAAGAGATAGAGGTCAAGGTTAACATAGTGAAGTACTTAGTGAAAATGCTTGCTCACTACACCCATGACGGGGGGAGGGGTGGGGTGTAAGGTTCTTCTACAAACCATTAGGAGCAATCAATTCCACACACTTCTATACCCGATTGGCTCAGTACCAATAACTGGATGCTATCGAAATGAAGTGGAAGGGTGATATTGCAGCAACCAATAGGCCAGCTTCAACAAAACAAAGATGAGTGAAATGGGTCAGAATGATGCAGTACTATCTTAAGGACAGAACAAATGGTTTAAGATGACAATTAGGAAGAGGATTTAATGCCTTACTAAATCCTGAAACAGTACAACACCTGAGGTCACAGAGAGACTCCAGGAATAACAAATCAGGAGAGACCCCAAGGCTGGAACTCAAACCAGAGGTGATGAGTCTGAGCAAGGTCAATCATGTAATGTTTAGATTGGTGCAAGGTGCATTGTTTTTGAATAAATCTAAGTAAACTTTTCACTAGCTGTAAACAGCATGTCTCTAATACAAGTGCAAATTCAGAACAAGGGGTAGATCAAGTTTTAATAAGCAAGTGGATGAAAGGTTACTGTGGAAAGATGGGCATTGAACCAGAGGTTACAAGTAGATTAGCGATGATTAAATGGCAGAGCAGGCTTGAGGGGCTGCGGAGCCTATTCCTGCTCCTAATTTACATGTTTTTGACTAATGGTCCTGAGATTGGTTTCTACCATACAAAAGCTTGTGTTATAAATGGCTCATGGGTTGTACGCAGAACAGTATAGCACAGGAGCAGGACCCTAGTCTAGAATGTTTGTGCCAACCACAATGCCAATCCAAACCAATCCCATCTGCCTGTACATGGTCTATATCCCTCCATTCCGTGCCAGAATGGAGGGATATAGACAACGTGCAGACAGATGAAATTAGTTTAGATTGGCATCATGGTCGGCACAGTCTCCCCCCCCCCCCCCCCCCCCCCCCCCCCCCCCCCAAGGGCCTGTTCCTGTGCTGCACTGTTCTGTATTCTATGTAAATTGTTTGCAAATGGAGAAATCTTATTCATGTTGTTCAGCTTACAAAAACAACATACAGGAAATGATGAACATCTACAGTTTTGATTTTTGTTTTGAGAAAGGATATCATCATAATGGACGCAGTACAGAGAAGGTTCACTAGGTTGATTCCTGGATGAAGGGCCTTGCTCCCGAGGGCTGTGTGGTAGCACTGTCTGCCATGCCACTGTGCCCTTCCTAATATTTTCATCAACTGTAATTTAGTAAATCAAACATCATACTTTTGTACTATAAGTACATAACATAGAAAGTTCTTTTTCCCAATAGTTATCTGATAACTAACACAATCTTCTAAAAGGACCAAGATTCTATCAAACAGTAGGAAGGAAAACCAACATTTGCAAACAATCTCATTACACACTTCTGTACGATAACAGGTGAACAGGAACGTTTTTCATGGATATCCTCCCCCAATATACCCGATTCAACAACTGTCAAATAAGCTGCTCATAACAAATTACCTGGCAGAGATCCAGCACAACTTACCTGAAGTTTAACTCTAGGGAAAATGAATTAAAATCAGAATTACATTGACCGGGTTCCAAAAAACCTTTTTCACACTAATTCTGAAACAGCAGAGGCATGATAGTAGCATTGAAGAGGCATGGACTTTAAAGACTATTAAGTACTCAAGAAA
This sequence comes from Pristis pectinata, assembly GCF_009764475.1. Lineage (NCBI taxonomy): Eukaryota > Metazoa > Chordata > Chondrichthyes > Rhinopristiformes > Pristidae > Pristis > Pristis pectinata. The sequence continues at coordinate 6,374,915 of NC_067435.1, read as the reverse complement.
AAACATAAGCTGCAGTAAGCTACATTTCGATATGGCAACTCCTGTGGACAATCAACCGCAATATATACTGAAACTATCTATAACCTCAAGCCCAGTGCAGCCCAGCCCTCATTCTACCATCATTAAGCCAGGAGATCAACCCTACTTCAAGCTGCAACACAGAAGGACATGCCAGATGCAAAACAAGCCATACCCAAAATTGAGGTACTCATCTTGTGAAACTGCAACACTGGCAGGACAGCAGACCGAAGCTCTGCTATCCTGCCACATGTGATTATGAATGGTGCGATCAATTAAACAACTAATAGGAAAAGGCAGCTCCAGGAACACACCCATCCTTAATGATGGTGGGCCACAGTAGTCGAGTACTGAAGGCTGAAGCATTCACAACCATGTACTGTGGGAAGTGCCAAGTCAATGATTTGTCTTGAGGTCATCACCACAGAAGCCAGTTTTCAGCCAATTCAAATAATTCCACGTGATATCAAAAGCATGAGAGTACTGTTGTATTGCTAGATAAGTTGGTCCAGTACAATTACAACACTGGCTTCTATCTGACCATATGGAAAATTACCCAACTATGTCATATTCATAGAGGTAAATCAAATCTGACTAATTACCACCTACTTAATCTACCCTCGAAAGCTTCCCCAGCATTTTCATTGTTTTTTTTAAATATCATGTTAATTCAGTTCTGTCAGGCAGGTCCCACCACCTTATCATT